>NW_012115032.1:5344507-5370094 GCF_000951035.1 Colobus angolensis palliatus | reverse complement strand
GTTTATGACCTTCTCTGCATTAATTAGTCTAGCTGTCAATTCTTCCACTCTTTTTTCAAGATTTTTAGTTTCTTTGCGCTGGGTACGTAATTCCTCCTTTAGCTCTGAGAGGTTTGATGGTCTGAAGCCTTCTTCTCTCATCTCGTGAAAGTCATTCTCTGTCCAGCTTTGATCCGTTGCTGGCAATGAGCTGCACTCCTCAGTTGAAAATGCAGAAATCACCTGTCTTCTGTGTCGCTTGCGCTGGGAGCTGAAGACTGGAGCTGTTCCTGTTCGGCCATCTTGCTTCATCCAGGTTTTCTTGTTTCGACATTTTCTTAGGAAACGAAGATATGTTCTTTTGTACACCTGTATTGATGAAATTTTTCAAGCTCTGAACTCTTTGGGTCACTGCAAATGCAGTGGTGACCCATTTTGATTTTTATTCCATCTTCTCAAAGATTCAGGTTGTCCATAATGGTATTTTAGATGACCAGTTATGAATGTACATTATTACCAACCATACTTATTTGTGTTTATACATTTTGCTCTTGACCTATTTCTTTATGAATACATTTAATCTGCTTATAACTTGTATACACATGTGATTTTCATTAGTATAATTAATATTTATGCTTGCAAAAATACTTTTATCATTATTGCCTATATTGTTCAAATTGGTCCACAAAATATTGTGATAGTTTTATGTTTCTCAAATTTGCTTTTAAAAATATAAGTAAATGTTTATAAAATAATTTTGAAACTATTTTTTCAAGAATTATATTTTTCAGATTTTGATTTTTTTAGGATTGTGATTTTTGAGTGTATTTAGACTTTGAGGATGTTGATAGTCTTAGGTTTCAACATTTGAGATTATGGTGTATGGTGTTGACAATTGTGTCTTTCAGGATTATTGTTGGCTTGTCATGATAGCAGGAAACTGATACAGCTTGGAAGTGTGTCTCCTCCAAATCTCATGTTGAAAGGTGAAATGAGTGTTGGAGGTTGGCCTTGTGGGAGGTGTTTGGGTCATGGGGCAAATCCTTCATGAATGGCTTGGGACTCTCCTCACAGCAATGAGTGAGTTTTGACTCTTTTAGTTACTATGAAATCTGAATTTTAAAAGAGCCTTGTACCTCTTCCTCTCCCTCTTGCCATGTCATATATCTGCTTCCTCTTCACTTTCTGCTATGAGTAAATGCTTCCTGAGACCTCACCAGAAGCTGACCAGATGCTGCTATCATGCTTAAAGCCTACACTACCATGAACCAAATAAACCTCATTATTTTGTAAATTACCCAGCACTTGGTATTTCTTTACAGTAATGCAAAACATAATACAGTAACCTTATAGTCAAGTGATGACAATGGCAGATTGAAGGCTGGCAGAGATCTTGCGAGTAGCTGCCTATGGAAGAACACCCTTTTTGTATTCCCCACCAACCACCCACATACTCCAATGTGCTGTGAGTTAGTAAGTAGTAAATGTTCATCATACAAAGAACCTTGAAATGTCTGGCTTTAACAGGTAGAATAGCTAACATTAAATACTATAATATGAGGTTTCTAATTAGAACATATGCAGACGGTAGTTTGCTGATTTATAGTATAATTGATTGGCAATACAAAAATATTAGTAATAATAATAGTAATAAATTGTGGATAACATTGACCTTGGCTTGAAATTTATTAGAAATTTCTGAAATAGTCAGGATATGTCTTTATTTAATCAAAAGAAAAACTAAAGTGCAAGATTACATTTTACAATATAGCAAAAATACTATTATACTATCAGAACTTAATGGCAATATATTTATATATTTTATATGTAGTGGTATATATATAGTCACTAAGTTCTGATAGTATAATAGTATTTTTAATATGTAAATAATAAAATAAAACTATATTAAATGCTCTATATACATTATTATTATAGAGCATTTAACATTGAATTTAATATAGTTTTCTAAACCAATGATAATATATGTAATTGTCCTTCAGACTATCGAAGTCTTTGTACATATTGTCTATTTTTCTGGTATTCACTTCCTATCCACTTGGTCTGTGGATATTATAATCATCAGTCAAAGCTAACCTCAATTATCATTTACTTTTTTGCTACTTCTAGTCAGAGACCCCTTGTCCTTTCATGGTGTTATTCATATTGTTCTTTATGAAACATTAGATAAAAATGCTACGTTTTCCTAATGATTTTTTAATTTAACTCTTTCTTTTTAAATTGTTCAAGGGAGAGCTTAAGTATCCAGGTATTCCAATTCAATAATGGGATATTGACTTGTGAAACTTTTATTAGTCATGTACTGATAAAAGAGAAAATGAATAGTTGATCTAAAGGCTAATACTACACATAGGGTGACTCTGCTCATGTTTGAATATAAATTTAAAATGAAAAAGGTAGAAGCTGACTTGGATACTTATTTACAAATTATTTTAAAGTATTTATAATATTATGTCTTTTTTTTCAATCATTGTTTTTTAATATTATTTCTTACAACATATTATTGTAAAATTAAATGTACTTCATTACCCCTAAACTTGTGTAATTTTTAAATTTTATTTCATCATTCTTTATCCTAATATGTTGCTGTGACATTAAGTGGGCATATAATATAGATCTAATTTTAATGAAGTATGTATTCCTTTTCCTTCCTCTTCCACAATAGTTGAGTTATATTTCGCTATGAGTCTTACAACTTTTACAAGCATGTTGCTTAAAATGTCAGATACAAAACTGATCTCTAAGAAATGTAATAGGCATGAGTTATAAAGCTGTAAGAAAAAATTCAAATTCTCAGTTGCTAATACCAATAATCTTTATTTTAGTGAATCAAATCAATGAAAACTCTAATTTTCCAAAAGTGAAAATTACGTTTAAAAAGTTGTGAATAGCATTTTAAACCATCTGGTTTGAGGGATCAGGAGGTTTTTTTTTTTTTTTTTTTTTTTTTTTTTCTTGCAGAATAGTATTCAATATAAACAAATTATTTAAAAAATTCAATAAAATTAACAAATGCAAAATAAAACCCCAACTTTTAAAATACTGACTTAAAGACATAAGCTACTCTTTAAAAATAAAGAGAAAAGCAGTGAATGTGCTGTGTTCACTTGAGAAGATTGTAGCATTCTGCTGTTGTTTGGTAGATTATTCTATAAATATATTAATCTTATTAAGGCCATCCATATCCTTATACTTTTCTGCCTGTATGTTCTTTTTTCTCAATTACTGAGTGAGGAGTGTTGAAATCTGAATGTATATTATATTGTGGTTTTATATATTTCTATTTTCAAATATATTTGTAAGGAAGTATGGATATTTTTCTTTTAGCACATTGAAAATGTCACTGTGCTATCTTTTCTGCTGGCATGAGTTCTGATAAGAATTCTGCTGTAATGCTTATCTTTGATTGTGTTGGATATTTTGTCACTAATATTGAAAACTCCTTTGCCATTATTTCTCAAAATTCCTTTTGCTCTTTTCTCTTTTCCCCCCTTTTCTGGGATTTTGATTATGAATGTTTGGTGTTGTCTTATATATCTTGTATGATTCTACCTGTTATTTAATTCTTTTTTCACTTTGTTTTTGTTTGACTTTCTATTGACCTGTCTTCACATTAACTGATTCTTTTATTTCCTGTGTTGAGATTACTAGTGAACCTGTCAGAGGCATTCTTTTATTTCTACAAATTCTATTTGTTATATTTTAATGTTTCCATCTATCTCTTAACATATACATTTTATATTGTTCATAATGCTTTTCCATTAAAGCCTACATTAGATTGGTCATATTTGTTTTAAATTTACTGTCTGTAGCAACATTTGTGTCACATTATAGTGTTGTTCTGAAGACTGTTTTTCATCTTCAGACTGTTTTTTTTTTTCATGCCTTGTAATTTTTGAATTTGCATGCCTCGTAATTTTTGTGTGGAATTCTGAACATGTTATACAGCCCAGAAGATACTGAGTCACATATTTGTTGTAGTTAGGGATGAGCACATGTTTCCTTTCTCTGAGTCTTTAGTTTGGGGTTTTGCATTAGTGTGGTAAGAAATAGGGCTGAGTTTGAGATTTACCTTTTCTCTAGTTACCCTCCATGAACTTGAAGGCTCAAACTCTTCAGAAATTCCTTTCATGTATTGTATGGGCCCATTTGCAAGACATATTTTCTCAATATCTACTCCACACTTGCCTTTAGGCCCCCATGCTTTACTTTAGATCTTCTCCTTGTACTGCTTCTCAGAAAGAATCTATTTCCTGAAGCTCTCTGTATTATACACCATTATTATTTTTATTTTACACCTTTTATTGTGGTTGTGGAAAGCTGGGGAAGACTAATGTTTTCTGATGTTTTAACTAAGCCTCTTTCTTACATAGGCACTGCAAATTTAGTTCCATTCATATTACCCCCATTTAATATGATTATTTTTATAATTATATTAAAATATACCAGATTGCTGTTTCCTATTTGTTTGTTTGGCTATTTTTTTCCTATTGTCAGCCTTTTTTTCTTACTTGCTAATTGCTTTCTTTTTTTTTTTAATTTTTTTCTCACTTTTTATTACTGTTAAATTCTTTAGTGGTTATCCTACTTTTACATTATGGATTTTTAATTAAAATATTATATCCTTAAGTAATATTTTACTACTTCATGTATAGTGGAAGGGCTTTCAGTTATAGATTACTCTATATTTTCTATTTCTCTCTCCCAATTTTTATATTATTTTTGTTATGACATTAGTTTTTATATACTTTATACAACATATTACTATTATTTTTGCTTTACACGGTTAACTATAAGTAATTAAAAATGAAAAAAATATCTTTCCAACATTCTTCTCTGATTTAATGTATTTATATTTCTGTTTGATCTGATATTTCTCTACTGGAAGAAATTTATTTAATAATTTTTACAGTGTAGTGGTTTTTGTCTGAGAAAGGCTTTGTCTCTCTTTCAATTTTAACACATACTTTGTAGATCAAAGTCCGCTGTGCTTTGGGATTCCATGGTTTTTTATTGTTAGTTTTATTTCTATGTATTTAATATAGATATCTTTAAGATTTTCCATTTATCTTTTGTCTTTGGTGCTTAAATATTATGGGCCTGATTTTTGTTGTTGTTGTTGTTACTTAATTTGGTTTGGCTTGACATTTCTTCTGCTTGGTGTTCTCTGAGCTTCTTGAATTTATGGATCTCTATTTGTCAGTAATTGCGGAAATTTCTCAATCATCACTCTTAAATATTTCTCTTGTTCTATATTATCTCTGTTTTCCTCTGGCATTCCATGGGTCCTTTTTCATAAGATTATTTGATTTTTTTTCTCAGCAATCTGATGTTATTTCAGTAACTTCCATTGACTTATATTTAAAGTCACTGGTTACATCTTCAGTTGTGTCAGGTTTATGCATTAGTCCATTGCTGATATTATTTATATCTATTATTTGTTTTTTATTTCTAAAATTTTCTTTTGATTTTTTTTAAGTTGTTTTCTTTTCTCTGCTGGAATTATCCATCTGGTTTTGCACATTGTCCAACTTTCATAGTAGAGACTCTACTTTTCCGTGACCCTGAGCCATATAACACTGCAATGGTTTATTTAATCAACTACAATCCAATCAAGTCTATAAAATGCTATCAGGTTATACTTGACTATAGTCATTACCCACAGATTAAAATATTTATAGATAATTTCCCATGAATATAGGATAAAGTCCCAGATAATTTGTCCAGATGTAAATCATTCTATATATTTCCATTTTCTATATATCAAATACTATCGCACTTGGTACTTTTATTAAATTAATTTAATAAATATTCCCCACTCTCTGCATATTTTCTGCCTACAGTCCTTCATCTACAGGCCCTCTGTCTGCAGGCTTTCATTCTAAATTATTAGAATAATTTTATGTTCTTCTTTAATATTAAATGTCCATCTTATGTCTGACCTCTCTATGAACTCAGCGAATCTCAACAGTCCGTCACTAAAGTTTAACTTTCAGAAGAATTTATTTTCTACCAAAGGTATACCATTGGGCCATGTATATCTTGCCTCCTTATGACTTAGAGTTTTGGTATATTCAGTGATTAAAATAATATTCATTTGATGATGGTGCTTATCTTGGTGTTGATAAAGATGATGAAGATGTTTGTGATGACAACAGAAACCTTAAAATTGTGCTTTGCAGATGTTTGTTCACATATACATGTCATATAAGAGTCCAATGAGACAAGTTGCTTATTACAATTTATTTTCTCCAGACAGCTGATGAATTTTATGTCACACAGGAGATTAAAATCCTAATTTTATCTAAGCTTATAAATCAATTTCATTGTTTAATTGAAGAGACAAAATAAGAGAAAAAAAGAGAGAATGTCTAACACTATAGCTTTGATAGTATAAAAATCTCTGTATCCCAACATTTAATTTTAATCTTGTATGATGCATAATTACATCTACAAAATGTTGTGACCTATGCCATTATATTTATTCCAAATGCCAGTGAAGATTTCTAGTCAACTAAACTGTATATTTTTGTGTATAGAGATCTGTATATTAATGATCACTTAAAATTTTAATTGTGTAAGTGCTGAATTAAAGTGATTCAAAGGGCCAGGCGTGGTGTCTCACACCTGTAATCCTAGCATTTTGGGCGGCCAAGGCAGGTGGATCACCTGAGGTCAGGAGTTCTAGACCAGCCTTACCAACATGGTGAAACCCCATCTCTACTAAAAATACAAAAAATTAGCCGGGCATGGTGGCACATGCCTGTAATCCCAGCACTCGGGAGGCCAAGGGAGGAGAATTGCTTGAACCTGGGAGGCAGAGGTTGCTGTGAGCTGAGATTGCGCCATTGATTGCACTCCAGACTGGATAACAAGAGAGAAATGCCATCTCAAAAAAAAAAAAAAAAAAGAGAAGAAGAGAAGATTCAGGAACAGTTAAGGAAATGTTTTGTATACTTTTATGATTGTAGAAGCTTTTCCTAAAAATAAATCAAGAAAATATCAATTTATAGGGAACATGCAGAAATAATTATAATACCACAATAATAGAATTGGAAATAGTACAAACTTGTGTTTCCATTGCACTACACATTATATAAATCAATTATATAAACATTACACAATGTAATTCATCATATATTAATGCACTAGATTTTATCCTCTCAGCAACATTTGGAGCAAAAACAATATTGTACATTCTTGGTCCCCTGGTATATGTTAATTGCTCTAAGCAAGGGGTTGAATCATGGTCTCTTAAAATAAATTCAGTATTGTATTAGAAATTATTCTAATTTCAAAAATGTCTCATTTTAATAGAAATTCCTGTTTGATATAAAATCAACATTGAACTTAAGAACTAATTTGAGATCATCAAAATATATTTTGCTCTTTTGACACAAAGGTAACAATGGCTTGAAAGACAACAATGAGGTGAAATTCTCCTAGTGGGTAGAGATTTTAGCATATGGTTAACTGCATAATGATAGGATTAGAAAAAATAATATTTGAAGATCAGACTCCAAGAGGTGGGAGGAAGCACACTGCTGTATTAGTTTGTTTTCACGCTGCTGACAAAGACATATCCGAGACTGGATAGTTTATGAAGAAAAATAAGTTTAATGGATTCATGGTTCCACGTGGCTGGGGAGGCCTCACGATCTTGGTGAAAGACAAAAGGCATTCCTTACATGTGGCAGTTAAAACAATCAGATCTTGTGAGACTTATTCACTACCACGAGAACAGTCTGGGGGAAGCAACCCCATGATTCAAATATCTCCCACCGGGTCTCTCCCACAATTCATGAGAATTATGGGAGCTACAATTCAAGATAAGATTTGGGTGGGAAACACAGCTAAACCATATCAGATGTATGTTTAAGAATGTGCACAGAGTGGAGATCTTTGACTCTCCAATTAATACCGAGCCAAAGGAGTCTCAAAGCAACCATTGGACAGGATGTCTTTCTCAGTGGAAATAAAAAGACCTCTCCTCTCAAAGTGGGTTCATAAACTTATAAGCCATGGAAGAAGGGATGGAAGCTGTACAAGGTCCCAATAGAGTAGGTAAAAGCAATTTAAGAGAGATAGTAGAGAGAGCGGTCATTAATTTTAATTATGACATTAAGACTAACTATAGCAGTGAGTACTGTATCTTGTACTATTAACTGTCTTTTGTGCTTTGGGAAGCCTTTTTTCATGCTTTTTTTTTTTTTCTTTTTAATAATTATAACTAATCACCAACTTTGAGAATTATTGAGAGTTCATAATGTACCAAATATGTCACGCAAATGGATTTGAATTGTATAAATGGTAATCATAGGAAACACCGTGTGTGTCCCACTTATATCCCTTTGACCTAGTCTGAAGGTCACCTGCAGAGTTACCGTAAAGCTCTCTATGTCTCTGCTTGAGAGCAATTTCCAGCTACTATTGTCAATTTGAACCGCGAATAGCAGGTCAACATTTTCAGAAAGTGGATATTCCTTGGGAAACTTTCAAATGATGAGGTAGTTGCTAAACAAATATCTTACTCTCTTAGAGGGACAGCTCTAAGTTATATTCTACATAGTCTCAGAAAAATCAAGTCCCAGTTACCCTCAAGTGGAAAATGCTCACTAATATTCCCTTTATTGATTTCTATCCCTTCCCTCTATCACTTTCCCTTGACCTTACCATGCTACCCAAGATCCTCTTTCTAACAAATTACTCATACCCAAATTCATAAATCGGGATCTGCTTCTAGGGGAATAAAAATTAAAATATTTATTTTGGTCACTTAGCAAGAGTGATGCCTGCCTGAGAACTTTATTAAGTTTATTAAAATTGCTTAGTAGTCAACCCTCTTGCTAAAGTAATAAAAATGTGTTGAGTGTGATCTGTGAACCAAGAAAGGATTGGTAGAGATAATTTGGACTGGGAAATCCATTACAGGCATTTTTTTTTTTTTTTTTTGGTTACACTGAACAGAACAAACTACATCCAAGTCATTTTTCTGGTTACACTGAATAGAACAAACTACATCCACATCAGTCCTTCCTAAAGATTATCACCTGGAAAATGGTGAAACTCTCAGTGTATTACAGTATTAATATTTTTATTCTATTCAGTAAAAAATGATGCTGGAAAACGTTTAGCAATTTTCCCTTGCTTGTCTACTGGGTGCTGACTTTCAACCTCAGTCTTATCTAATCTCAGGTTTTTTGGAGTTCTAAAAATATTTTTGTTTTATTTATGTCATTATGAACATTCCATGAAAATAATTTTTAGTTACAATGTCATTTTCAGCACAAGAAGCCAAAGAGTAATTTTACCTTGGTTAGATGTATATGTTTTCTCTTCTAAATTTAATTTTATAGATCCCTTAGTAATAATAAGAAAAGAGGTAAACACTAGGCAAAACTATAGCAACTTTAAGAAATATCATTAATTCCTTTTTTTGCCTTGTGCTTTATTTTGAATACTAAATTTCCCTGATATTATTACATATGTGGTTATATTTTTCTTATGTTTTATTGATTACCTGTAAAATGCCACAGTTATTTTGGAAAGCAAAGTAAAATACATAAATAAATAAATACTTTTTGCTCTCTAAATGTATAACATTTCTTATTTACTCTTCCTGGAAGAAGTATACCATAGGGGTAAGATTTAAAATTTAAATGTGTCATTTATGTCAGAATACCATTAATATTCATGTACTTTTTCCACATGATAATCCTAAAGGAATTAATTTGTTAAAATAAGATATGACAGTTCACATTGTAAAATTCATAACTTTATTGAAAACATCATGCCATTTAAAAAGCTGAGCTTACTATGAAATTAGTCACCATAGTTAGTATTCTGCTGCAGATAAAATATTTTTGTTTAAGCTCCTGTGAGATTCACTCAAAGATTTGAGAAGTGAATTTAGTTCCTACTAATAGAAAACAAAGTGAAATGTACTAACCATGATCCACAAAGACTAGAAACGAGGTTTTAGAAGGCATTATAAAAAGTTTTCTTTTTTCAAATTATCTCACTTTTATCCTACTCTAAGTCTCATACATCTGTTTGACTTTTCCTAAAAAGTTTTCAGTCTTACAACTTTAAAATTAGTGAAGAGTAAATAAAGGGGGAAAGTGACTTGATACACTCAAATTAGGGAAAATGTCAATGGGATATAGAAGAAAACATTTTAAAAAAGAAAAGGAAATCAATTTTTAAAACAATTTTCAAATATATAATCAGAACTGACATTTAAAAACATAATTCTCTGAAAACTTTAGTTTTATATCATTTTTTGTAGAATTTATATTTAAGAAATATACAAGTTTATCACTGCTGTGTTAGAACAATGCGTATTCCAATTTTTTTTCACTAATTTTTAAAAATGTTTCCATCAACAGTATTAGTAAGTGTATTTACAATAATTGGTTACCTGCTAGCTTCTGACACCACTAAATTAGAAACAAATTTTGTCAACTTGCAATCTATTTAGGATAACTGCTTATTTGCTAACTTCTGACACCATTAAATTACAAAAAAATTGGGTCCACTTATAATCTATGTTTCCAATAATTGCCAACTTTTAAGCCACATGTGTTTAATAGGGAAAATCAAAGCTTAAATATGCTATAACTTTATTTCTAAAGAGGGTCTTAATATAAAAAGAGTGATGAGAATGGTGAGTTAGAAGGAAATAAATAATTAATGAATATAAAGAGGGTCAGGAGAATGGTCAGTTAGAAGAAAAAGCAGCATGTGAGGTAATAATGTTATTTCATGATACAAAGAATGGTGTTTGGCTAAGAATGAAATTCTTCTACTTAAGTAATGGAAGTTGACAGGCCCAGTTGGCTGTATATAATAGAAAAATGGCAAGAAAAAAATATACTGTAGGGTGAGCCACAGTAGCTAAAGATAAAAGATTATTAATTATGCAGCATTAACATATAATTTTTAAACCGTCAGTTAAAGAGGTTATAATAGTTTCAAGACAAAGAACTGTGTAAGAAATACTATATAAATTACTCAATTTTTCAGGAAATACAAAAAGGTCTAATACCCTCTCCTGATCCATTTAACATAATGAACATCCCCTATTCTAACTGTAGGACCCCTCCTCCTACAAGATGACACATTGTATGTTACATGCAGGGATGGCAAAATACATATTCTGTCCAAATACAACTACTCTAAAATTGTAACTATGGATGGGAATTTCTGGATACAGCAAGAATCTGGGATATTAGGATAAAACATTATAAAACCCTGTTTCAATTTCTCAGGTCAGTGGTGACTATGAATACTATCTACACTGGTAATATTTTATTTCATTTTCAACTTCTCATCTCTATTTTTTCCCTTACAATAAACGTTTTCCTTATTGGTATAAACTCCATCTATCAATAAAGTAAAAGATACTAGATATTTATTACATGCCTCATGTTTATAAAACAAAGGTGTCACTTCTTTATAAGCAGAATGTGTATATACCTATAACAGTGATTTTTAGAATTCATTAGTAACACTATTCTTACTACATCTTCCCTATGTGTCCTCCTCAATACTTTAAATTCAGAAGAAAGAGAATCTTCATGAAAAATATATTAAAATGCAATGTTCAATGGGATAAATAATTTAAGGCGCTATAGCATACATCCCCACACCCCTTGGGGCTTGGCGGTTGTTGGCATCTCTGAGTTTTTGGGTGCCACCATGTTCCCCTCCTTCAGATGCTGAGGCCCACAGTGGAAGCCACTTGGGGTATGCCTGGTCCAGCTGCAGCCTCGCACAGAGCCGGCGCCTGTGTCAGCACCAGCAGATGCCCACCAGCTGCCCACCAGCTGGCATACTTGGCTGTGAGCCGTGGCCAGACCCTACATTAGCTCACATACCAGTCACCAATCAGTGCCTGGCTCACCCTTGGTGAGCATGGGATCCAAGCTGGTAGCATGAGCCAAGCGCGACATGCCAGTCCAAGCGAGTAGAATGAGGCCAGCAGGCGCAAGCAAAACTCAAGCAGAGGTGACACCAGCCATAGAGGTTTCCAGCTGTCAAAGCGACACCCGAAGATCCTGTGAAATTTACCTCTAGCCACAGCATATATTCAAATTACACCAATTTATACATGTTAAATAAATTATACATATAAATATATTAAATGTGTATATATACAAATTTTAATTAAATATAATATATAATATACAATATACAAATATATAAATTATGTATGTATTTAGTGTAATAGATTTTGGATATATATTTATATTTTACAAATTCATATATATTTCTCTGCATATAAACTACACTGAGACCTGTTATCTATCATCTTTTATACTGTTAAAGGAGTTAAAAACATGTATCTCTGGCATATTGACTATACCACATGTCTGATGATGGATGAATGTACAAACAAAATGTGGAATATGTTTCTCAGGAGCAGAAGATGAAATTACCACGTGAAAAATGCAACATCTTTATTCTTAAGGACAAAAGTTAAGAGCAAGATTTCTTATAGATCTGTATAGATTTCTTCAAATAACTCTTATCTTTTAAGCCTCCTTCAGAATTGAGCTGCTTCTTAACAACTTACCATTTTTTATACAATTCAGTATTTAGGTTACTGACTCTATCTACTTTTTTGGGTCTTCATTTTCTTATGAGGTCTCCCATGCCATGCATAACTTGTATTAAATGTATAATTTTCTTCTGTTGATCTGTCTCATGTCAATTAACTCTCTGGCCCAACCAGGACCCTAAATGGAAGTTTGCTGCCACTTACTGCAATAGTCTCTTAACTGGTCTCATTACTTCCAACCTTGTCCCTCTTCAATCGACTACATTCTCTTTTAAAATCCTGTAATAGCATTCCTATATTCTTAAAATAAATTACAAGCTTGTTGGTGTGGCTCTTAAATATCACTAACACTGCATCCCAGAACCACACAGATCTTTGTTCACTAACATACAACCATGTAAATCTTCTGTATGTCTTACACGTCAAGAATTTTTTTTCCCTTTGAGTATCATTTGTCTTTACTATTACCTAAATACAGAAGGCAAAACGTTGAATGGTACCTCCTTTTTGTAATTCATACTTTTCTAGATATTTGATTAAATTTAGGACATCTATACAATGTTTATTTGCTATTATATTCCTCCAGTTTTGTTATTCTTGTGGCATTCAATGACTTTAGAGGAACTCTTAATTTTTGTTGTTAATTGTCAATCCCTTTCAGTAAAAACTATCCCATGTAATTTTCTCACAATCACAGATACTTTGAGTGTTCTGGCACAGAAGATGAACTATAAAATACTTTATGAATAAAGGAATAAATAAATCACCACCATTTACTTTTTTTATTTGGCTAATATTCTTACAAAACCAAGTTTTATTTTTAAATAAAATAATGTGTATTGCTTCAAAAATAGTGAAATACCTAGGAATTAAACTTACAAGACATGTGAAGGACCTCTTCAAGGAGAACTACAAACCACTGCTCAATGAAATAAAAGATGACACAAACAAATGGAAAAACATTTCATGCTCAAGGATAGGAAGAATCAATAACATGAAAATAGCCGTACTGCCCAAGGTAATTTACAGATTCAATGCCACCCCCATCAAGCTACCAATGACTTTCTTCACAGAATTGGAAAAAATTACTTTAAAGTTCATATGGAACCAAAAAAGAGCCCGCATTGCCAAGTCAATCCTAACCCAAAAGACCAAAGCTGGAGACATCACACTACCTGGCTACAAACTACAGTGCAAGGCTACAGTAATGAGAACAGCATGGTACTGGTACCAAAACAGAGATATAGACCAATGGAACAGAACAGAGCCCTCAGAAATAATACCACACATCTACATCCATCTGATCTTTGACAAACCTAACAAAAACAAGAAATGGGGAAAGAATTCCCTATTTAATAAATGGTGTGAAAACTGGCTGGTCATATGTAGAAAGCTGAAATTGGATCCTTTCCTTACACCTTATACAAAAATTGATCAAAGATGGATCAAAAACTTAAATGTTAGACCTAAAACCATAAAAATCCTAGAAGACAACCTAGGCAATACTATTCAGGACATAGGAATGGGCAAGGACTTCATGACTAAAACACCAAAAGCAATGGCAACAAAAGCCAACATTGACAAATGGGATCTAATTAAACTAAAGAGCTTCTACACAGCAAAAGAAACTATCATAAGAGTCAACAAGCAACCTAGAGAACGGGAGAAAATTTTTGCAATTTACTCTTCTGACAAAGGGCTAATATCCAGAATCTACAAAGAACTCAAACAAATTTACAAGAAAAAAACAAACAAACTCATCAAAAAGTGGGCAAAGGAGATGAGCTGACACTTCTCAAAAGAAGACATTTATGAAGCCAATAGACACATGAAAAACTGCTCATCATCACTGGCCATCAGAGAAATGAAAATCAAAACCACAATGAGATACCATCTCACACCAGTTAGAATGGCAGTAATTACAAAGTCAGGAAACAACAGGTGCTGGAGAGGATGTGGAGAAATACGAAAACTTTTACACTGTTTGTGGGACCATAAACTAGTTCAACCATTGTGGAAGACACTGTGGTGATTCCTCAAGGATCTAGAACTAGAAATACCATTTGACCCATCCTGTTACTGGGTATATACTCAAAGGATTATAAGTCATGCTGCTATAAAGATACATGCACGCGCATGTTTATTGTGGCACTATTCACAATTGCAAAGACTTGGAACCAACCCAAGTGTTCATCAATGATGGACTAATTAAGAAAATGTGGCACATATATACCATGGAATACTATGCAGCCATAAAAAAGCATGAGTTCATGTCTTTCATAGGGACGTGGATGCAGCTGGAAACCATCATTCTCAGCAAACTATAGCAAGGCCAAAAAATGAAACATCCCATGTTCTCACTTATAGGTGGGAATTGAACAATGAGATCACTTGGACACAGGAAGGGGAACACCACACACTGGGGCCTGTTGTTGGGTGGGGGAAAGGGGGAGGGATAGCATTAGGAGATACACCTAATGTAAAGGACGAGTTAACGGGTGCAGCACACTAACGTGGCACATGTACACATATGTAACAAACCTGCACGTTGTGCACATGTACCCTAGAACTTAAAGTATAATTTAAAAAAAAAATACTGTATATAAGAGGTTATACAATTATTTTGTTAAATCACAAGATTTCTTATGAGTCAACCATCAAGGGAGGGAAATAGAGAAAATACGTTTTTAAGGTTCTAACTGTGTATTTGTCACTATATTATTTTATGGAATAGAAAGAGACTATTTCCAAAATATCAAATAATTATTGTAAAATGTCGTGGTGTCCCAAAGAAACATGTTTCATTTTCCACTCATTTGGCTAATCCTTGCTAAGAAATCCAACATTAGTAATTTAATCAGAATAGCTATTCCTCATGTTTCTCATAAGAAATAAGTGTTTCCTATGCTGTTATTTAGTATTACGCATAGAAAGTGTTCCTTGGTTAAAATAATGAGAACTTACTTGGTTATGGAACATAACAAGACTCTTTGTCATAGGGATTCTGACAAATTTTACAATACTATTACACGCCAGTATTCAAGGGGAAAGGTATCATCTCTGTTTTTCCATGGTAGTTTAACCTTCTTTCCATGAAGCACATCCAGATTTAGTGGAAATAATAACATGTTATTATGTTATTATTTATCTCCAGATTTTGAAGTTGTATTACATTGAAGAACCTTAATAATTAAAGACACAAAGATTCTCATTATATAAAATAACTGTCTTAGCCTTTGTGATACTTGTGAAATTTTTAGATTTTAGAGCTATAATGAACTTTTCAGAAAGATATCTAAAAATGAACAACATACTTTTTTCTAAATTATAACTAAAATATTATTGTTGTATATATGCTTTTGCATTAAGAAAATAAATGAAAGTAACAATATATAATGAAATCTGGAAAATAGAGAACTAGCATCAAAATAATCATAGTTTGTGTAATCCAATTACATATTTCCCAGCTATCTCCCAAGAACCTTGTAATCTTTTGAAGCTTACCATAAAACAAAATCAAATTAATAAACAGAATTTTATTATCAATCCTTTACAGTTACACATTTGACTTATCTCTATATAAGAATTTACTAGAAGTGTTGATATTTGCCTAAAAGGGAAAGGAAATTCTTGAGTAGTAGGTGTCTTTTTGTTTCAGCATTTAGGCAGAGTTGATTAAATTGATTTTTTTAATCAACTTTTTGCAGAAGAGACATATGTTGAACATTTGTGTCAAAATAATTTTGGTTGGTATATTAACTTTGAGCAAGCTAAAAATCTGCAAAGAAGAATTTGAAGGGTTGTCCAGATTAGTATTTTTTAATGGTAGAACTGTTTTTAGCCCATATGAAATTATAACAGTACCAATTAATACATTTCTAACATATCAAAAATTGATAGTTTAAAAATGAAAGAATTATTCCATGATATTAACATTTTTGAAATGTAACATAAAAACCTAAGAAAGTATTTATTACCTATCATATTTCATTTGAGATTTCATTGGATTTTTGTGAATTTACTTCTTACTTTTTTCCTATGACTTTTGAGATAGTCTTCTTTTCTTGAACAGTGTGGAGACTTCTGTGCTACCACAGGTTACTACAAACATAATTCAAGATGGTCCCCAGGTATGTTAGAGATGAAATTATTTTATGGAATTAAAAGATGGTCCTCTGGTATGTTAGAGATGAAATTATTTTACGGAATTAAAAATAAGATCCAAAAGATTTTTTGAATAAGTAATTTATTTTAAATATGCCATACTAGTTTACTTTTAGCATTTTCTGTAACAGATGCATGTAGATGAAAGAAAATATTATGTGTACATCATATATATTTTTGTGTCAAAAATTTTAAATAGAACACACAGTGAATTAATTCCCATGAGAAATAGTTGTGAAAAAATTCTCACTTCAACAGAGACTAAAATAGTAAATAGTATATGGTCAAAGAGGCATTTAAATGTTTTAAGTAATTATAATAAAACAATAAATAATGTGTATCTTAATTTGATGAACATTATACATTATTATCTAGAAAGACTGAATTACAGAGTTAAATTACATACTCTAATTAAGGATCTGCTAAATAGCTTGGAAATATATACCAAGCACCATCTTTGTGAACATAGAAGAGTATATTTTAAAAAATCCTATCATACTTGCAAGTCATATGTTTTAAAATGGATTCAGGAAGAATTAGGAAAAAAGGAAAAGCATGTTCTTTATATAAAATTAAATGTACCAATCTAATTTAAAGTGCTTTCCTAAGATAAAGTTAAGATATACTAAATATATCAGGTACACTTGAAACTGCAGTTATTGATTCTGTCTAAATCATAAGAACTTAACTTCTATGAAAAGTAGCAACATGTGTCATTTCAAATATTTTTAACACCTCTGGAAAATCCTAATTACAGATGGTTGCCAAGGAAACAAAGGCAATTAAGTAAATTAATTAAAACATAAATTTTACTTGATGGAATTTAGGTTTAAATTTCAAAGTGATAAATATACCCCTGGCACTACAAAATAAAATGTCAGACATTTAAATTATCACTGAATAAAATTAGTGTATATATAATCAACTATACTTTATTTCTAGCTAGGTATATCCTAATAAAAATGTTGTATTATATTACCTTTCAATAATCTTAGACAGTTTTCAAAACCATATAGGTAAATGTGATTACCAGAAATGTGATAAAGTAATATGAGTTATTAAATTATTTAATTATTTTTCAAATTATCTAAATTAATATAAAGTAGATATGTAGTTTAGAGAACTATTCTAATCAAAAATGAATGTACATATATATCCAGAAACTACATAAAATGAACTTAAGGACAAGAAACTACATAACATTAGTTATTTTAAGCGAAAGACAGGAAAACAATTAGAGTGAGCAATGCATTCAAAGGAAAAATCATTAGCAGTAATAATAAAGTATGATTTCACTTCTTCATTCTTTACTAGTTTTATTAAAATATCAAAAGCCAGCTAAAACACAAGACACAGGAAAGATAAAATTAAAAGTATTATGCAAAAAGTTATGCAAAAATATGACAACATTTGATTAAGTTCATAAGATTACACAATTCATCAATGTTTATGTATTCAGACCCAGGAGTAATGGTTAAAACATCAGTTTAAATTAAGTGCTATCACTTTACCAGAGCTTTTAGGAAATAGCATTACTGTAATAAAAGGAATAATAACAAACTGGATATTATGGAATTTAGCTTAGGCAAATAAAATAAAACTATCATGTTGAAAATAGTAACTCTTTTACTATTTTATATGAAAAAAATATGAATTTTCAGAGTTATTGATATGTTTGGGAGAGTATCAATCTTTCCAGGGTAAAGGAACATAATATGACTCAAAGAACAATGGAAAATCACATTTTTGAGAGTTAATTTTAGTGGGATATTAAAAGGTTTTGAATGTCATGCAAGAAAAATTTTTACTTTCTTTTGAAGGCAATCAGGATTCATGGACTCATTTTAAACATGAAATACTCATTTAAAAATTAGAACAAATATTTCCACGTAGGGATGGCTAGTACATTGAAACAATACGAGAAATGGGCACATATGTTTTTTAGTGCAGTAAGATAGACCTGAATAGGTTGGGTTAACACATTTAGGATAACAGAAGACTAATAGTCAATAGTGCATACATTTTTTAACCGAGTTAATTAATTCATCAAACACTTTAGTAGCTAGTTTCAGAAAATAGGCACTATGTGTTAAAGATACAATAAGGAGGGCAATACTGCCCTTGCTTCAAATTTGCTTACAGAAAAGGAGGAAAATAATGCACTAATTGCTATCATGTTGTCATTGAGAAATGTTATGGGAAGTAGATGTATTAGTCTGCTCAGACTGCCCTACCACTGGATCACAGATTGGGTGACTTAAACAAAAGTTTATTTTCTCACAATTCCAGAGGTTGAAAAGTCCAAGATCAATTCTCCATCTGCATTTGGTTTCCAATGAGAGTTCTCTTCTTGGCTTGCAGATGGCAGCCTTCTCTCTGTGTTCTCATATGGTAGAGGGCAATAACAGCTCTTTCATGTCTCTTCTTAAATGGACAAAAATTCTATTAGATCTGAACTTTGCCCTTATGACATCATTTAATCTAAATCACCTCCTTATAGGTCCAGCCTCCAAATATCCTCATATTGTACTTTAGGGCTTTAATACATGAATTTGTGAGGAACAGAGTTCTGTCAATAGCACTAGCTATCTATAAGCACCATACCTGAGCAGCTTTCTTATTTAATTAAGTGGAGAATAACAAGATGGGCTGAAAATCCACAGTTTACCATGATTCACAGAGGCTATTTGTAGGGTAGGCTTTCCTTAGAAATATAAAGAAATTAGAAACTCTTTTTTTTTTTTTTTTGAGACGGAGTCTTGCTCTGTCACCCAGGCTGGAGTGAAATGGCCGGATCTCAGCTCACTGCAAGCTCCGCCTCTCGGGTTCACGCCATTCTCCTGTCTCAGCCTCCCGAGTGGCTGGGACTACAGGCGTCCGCCACCTCGCCCGGCTAGTGTTTTGTATTTTTCAGTAGAGACGGGGTTTCACCGTGTTCGCCAGGATGGTCCCGATCTGCTGACCTCGTGATCCGCCCGTCTCGGCCTCCCCAAGTGCTGGGATTACAGGCTTGAGCCACCGTGCCCGGCCGAAACTCTTGTTATCATCTATCCTTTAAGAGAGGAGTATTTTCATATCCTAAGGGGAAAAGAATGTTAGCACTTCAAAGATTCTGGAGTGAGGGAAGGTACTTCAAATAATAATAACAACAGTAATAATAATAACAAGAATAATCATAATTTAATCATTATAGATACAACAAAACTTTAGTTCTTAAATTATTTCCTATCAGTCATTATTTATAGTCTTAGAAAGTATTGAGAGTCCAAAAATTTATACTCATGTTAGACCTATTAAAATTTATAATACTAGAAATTCAATCTGAAAAAATATTAAATACTACTAAATAATTCACTTTAAAGAATAATAATAAACCATTGCATAAATAATATTATTTATTAAAATTAATAGATATGTATTTTATATAACTACTTTTAATTATGTAAAATAACTAAAGAAAGTAGATAATGAAAACAGTGACATTGTTTTATGTAATAGTTCTGCAAATCTCTTCAATAGCTTGCTTAATGAGATCATCTGGATCCATACACATCCTTTTGTATTCAGTCTGTTGCAATATCACCCACCTGGTAGCCTGTGGAAAACTCTACATTTATGGGGGAAAGCGAAAGAAAAAGTATCATCATGACAGTAGTTTGATTTCCGGAGCCCTTAGAAGTTTCTTGGAAAATCCTGTTAGTGCTGGTACGATAAAATTTGCAACAGCGATGCTTTGATAGTTTAACTGTTCAGTAGATAGTTTAATTGCTTTATAGCTAACATACAGACCGAAACAATGAGTACACTTATAAATGGTCAATGCCAGTTGATAAATTGAACTACCCCTTGGTACTTATCACAATATTCTCTAACTTCCATGTTTGATATTGACAAGATTTTTCTCTATTGTCTGAAGAAAAGGCATGATTCATTACCTCGACTGTGAATCCTCTTCAAGAACCTTCCCTATGTGGATGGGGATAATTAAACATAAGGTTAAAGAATGCTGTAACCTATTTTTTTTCATACAGAAGTGATTAAGGTTCTATTAACAGAATTCAGGGCTTTACAATATGACTAGCTGAACCATAATCTGTCCCATTTCTCACAGCTCTGCATATATAATAAAAACGGATTTTGTAAAAGGCATCCTCTAAAGTACCCTCCTTAAGAAAAGTTTTGCAGGAGAACCTCAAAAGTATCACTTTCTTCTTAAAGATGATGTTAAGTATTCTTGAAACATTTAGTGCTCATTTTCATAGAATTGTTAGTAAAAGTCATGCAGCCATATTGACACATTAAATAGATACCTATAATTCAGTTATTTCTCAACCATGTTCTTTAATTAATTAAGTTTTCTTAATAATTTTTCAGCTGATACTGTTTTGGCATATATGTTGTGGTTTGTTATTTTTGTACATGCCTACTAGTTCTACTAGTGTAAATTAACTTTATTAAGCATATCATTTATTTGCAAAAGATCTGTTGACCAAGACTAAAAATATCACTAATAAACATAATATGGCACTTTAACAATTGTAATAAATTAAAACAGTTAGCTTATGAAGTATATTTTCTGTTTACATTTTCATAAGTGTATTTTACAATAATATGAATCAGAAGAATGTTTGGCATCTCTGGACTTGTAGAAGTTGAAAATTTGAGACCAATTATTCTTAGAAATAATAATATGAATAAAAACTCCTTACTGATATATGGAGACAATTAAGCCTATTTTAAATAATTTAATTAATAATGTAAAATGACTTCTGTTCATTCCTATCCTATTACATCATTAAATATTATTGAGTTAGGTCCTGACATTTTATTCAAAATTATGTTTCTGGCATTTAAATATTCAGCTCTAAATGTTAAGGATGTCAATTATGTAAGCATCCATCTTTTTCACTATGGTCTCCCATCAAACATTAATGGTGGAAGTGTTAATTCATTTCAAGTAGTCTGAAATATCTGCCCTGAAGAAGGCTGACACTCTACAAGTGCTCTGACAACCTCTGGTAAGTAATGACTCTTAAAAATATCTCAGTAAATTCAACTCACTCCTAGAGGCATTATAAATTATGTGTCATTAAAATGTAGTGCTTTCTCAAATGACAAGGTCATGCCAAAAAGCAAAACTACACTGTATTTTTCTTTTTTTTTTCTGAAACATACCCACACCAATAAAAATGTTACAACTTACACTTCAAATCAGGAAAGATAAGTTGTGCTATATTTACAGGCATGTAGTAATCAAGGTAAATAGTTATTTATACCAACCATAAATTTATACTATGATACCACCCTATGTGAGAAAATAATCCTTTTGCATGAAGACTAGAATGCTGCACATCTTAAAATAATTTGGGACAAAAATGCAATCACAAAATTGTCTGTACCTAATGTTCGTCCTGACTTTCCAACATTTTCCTTCTCCTTTTGGATAGTATGAAAATGTAGTTGTATGCAATTTTGTTTTTGGGTTTCAAGAAATATACCAATGAAGGCATGACTTACAAAGCAAACTGATCATTCATTATGAATTTTTGCCCCTAATGGCACAATAATAAATATATAATAATTTGGAAAAAGAAACCTGTAAATAAAAATCCAACAGAGCTGCGAGACAAAGTGATCTAATCCCACTTTTACTCTACAAGGTAGAAACAATATTTTGAAATAAAACTATTTTGATAATGTAAGAATAGAGATGGGCTAAATATGTTTTCTAAATTGTGACAGGATATTGACTAATTAGAACCTATTTTGTCTATTAGCCCTTTGTCAGACGAGTAGATTGCAAAAATTTTCTCCCATTCTGTAGGTTGCCTGTTCACTGTCATGGTAGTTTCTTTTGCTGTGCAGAAGCTCTTTAGTTTAATTAGATCTCATTTGTCAATTTTGGCTTTTGCTGCCCTTGCTTTTGGTGTTTTAGACATGAAGTCCTTGCCCATGCCTATGTCCTGAATGGTACTACCTAGATTTTCTTCTAGGGTTTTTATGGTATTAGGTCTAACATTTAAGTCTCTAATCCATCTTGAATTAATCTTCGTATAAGGAGTAAGGAAAGGATCCAGTTTCAGCTTTCTACTTATGGCTAGCCAATTTTCCCAGCACCATTTATTAAATAGGGAATCCTTTCCCCATTTCTTGTTTCTCTCAGGTTTATCAAAGATCAGATGGCTGTAGATGTGTGGTAATATTTCTGAGGACTCTGCTCTGTTCCATTGGTCTATAGCTCTGTTTTGGTACCAGTACCATGCTGTTTTGGTTACTGTAGCCTTGTAGTATAGTTTGAAGTCAGGTAGCGTGACGCCTCCAGCTTTGTCCTTTTGACTTAGGATTGTCTTGGCAATGTGGGCTCTTTTTTGGTTCCATATGAACTTTAAAGCAGTTTTTTCCAATTCTGTGAAGAAACTCATTGGTAGCTTGATGGGGATGGCATTGAATCTATAAATAACCTTGGGCAATATGGCCATTTTCACGATATTGATTCTTCCTATCCATGAGCATGGTATGTTCTTCCATTTGTTAGTGTCCTCTTTGATTTCACTGAGCAGTGGTTTGTAGTTCTCCTTGAAGAGGTCCTTTACATCCCTTGTAAGTTGGATTCCTAGGTATTTTATTCTCTTTGAAGCAATTGTGAATGGAAGTTCATTCCTGATTTGGCTCTCTGCTTGTCTGTTACTGGTGTATAAGAATGCTTGTGATTTTTGCACATTAATTTTGTATCCTGAGACTTTGCTGAAGTTGCTTATCAGCTTAAGGAGATTTTGGGCTGAGACAATGGGGTTTTCTAAATATACAATCATGTCATCTGCGAACAGGGACAATTTGACTTCTTCTTTTCCTGACTGAATACCCTTGATTTCTTTCTCTTGCCTGATTGCCCTAGCCAGAACTTCCAACACTATGTTGAATAGGAGTGGTGAGAGAGGGCATCCCTGTCTTGTGCCAGTTTTCAAAGGGAATTTTTCCAGTTTTTGCCCATTCAGTATGATATTAGCTGTGGGTTTGTCATAAATAGCTCTTATTATTTTGAGGTACGTTCCATCAATACCGAATTTATTGAGCGTTTTTAGCATGAAGGGCTGTTGAATTTTGTCAAAAGCCTTTTCTGCATCTATTGAGATAATCATGTGGTTCTTGTCTTTGGTTCTGTTTATATGCTGGATTACGTTTATTGATTTGCGAATGTTGAACCAGCCTTGCATCCCAGGGATGAAGCCCACTTGATCAGGGTGGATAAGCTTTTTGATGTGCTGCTGAATCCGGTTTGCCAAGAACTCAAACAAATACACAAGAAAAAAACAAACAACCCTATCAAAAAGTGGGGAAAGGATATGAACAGACATTTCTCAAAAGAAGACATTCATACAGCCAACAGACACATGAAAAAATGCTCATCATCACTCGCCATCAGAGAAATGCAAATCAAAACCACAATGAGATACCATCTCACACCTGTTAGAATGGCCATCATTAAAAAATCAGGAAACAACAGGTGTTGGAGAGGATGTGGAGAAATAGGAACACTTTTACACTGTTGGTGGGATTGTAAACTAGTTCAACCATTATGGAAAACAGTATGGCGATTCCTCAAGGATCTAGAATTAGATGTACCATATGACCCAGCCATCCCACTACTGGGTATATACCCAAAGGATTATAAATTATTCTACTACAAAGACACATGCACACGTATGTTTATTGCGGCACTATTCACAATAGCAAAGACTTGGAATCAACCCAAATGTCCATCTGTGACAGACTGGATTAAGAAAATGTGGCACATATACACCATGGAATACTATGCAGCCATAAAAAAGGATGAGTTTGCGTCCTTTGTAGGGACATGGATGCAGCTGGAAACCATCATTCTTAGCAAACTATCACAAGAAGAGAAAACCAAACACCGCATGTTCTCACTCATAGGTGGGAACTGAACAATGAGATCACTTGGACTTGGGAAGGGGAACATCACACACTGGGGCTTATCATAGGGAGGAGGGGAGTGGGGAGGGATTGCATTGAGGAGTTATACCTGATATAAATGATGAACTGATGGGTGCTGACGAGTTGATGTGTGCAGCACACCAACATGGCACAAGTATACATATGTAACAAACCTGCACGTTATGCACATGTACCCTAGAACTTAAAGTATAATAAAAAAATAAATAAATAAATAAATAAAAAATAAAAAAAAAAGAACCTATTTTGTCATCTTTCTCAATTCAATATTTAGGGAAATGAAACATAATCATACCTATGAAGTTGTAACTTACATAACAATGATTAAAACATACTTTCACTTAAAACTTTCCCTTTATAAGAAGCTGATTTCAGATTTTAAGAAGAAAATATTGATATATAATAAGCTAGTCAGTTGCTAGTCTATACTAAAAATGAATAAAAGTATAGAAAATGATGTTTTTAAATTGAGATGATATTTTAAAAGTTTAATATACTACTTTGGTAAATGACTTCTAATATCTCTTCTGAATTAGAGAATCTTAATAAAAATTAAATAAATGAATAGCAATCCCATATAAACTCCTCCAAAGTAGAAAAAGGGAAAATTTCTGAAGATGTTTAAGCAAAATAATTTTGATAGAAAAACACATCAGGGACAGGCCAGGCACGGTGACTCACGCTTGTAATCCCGGCACTTTCGGAGGCTGAGGCAGGCGGATCACGAGGTCAGGGGATCGAGACTATCCTGGCTAACACGGTGAAGCTCCATCTCTACTAAAAATACAAAAAATTAGCCGGATGTGGTGGCAGGCGTTTGTAGTCCCAGCTACTCGGGAGGCTGAGGCGGCAGAATGGTGTGAACTGGGAAGGCAGAGCTTGCAGTGAGC
>NW_012115032.1:5339563-5344414 GCF_000951035.1 Colobus angolensis palliatus | reverse complement strand
GAATTAAATAGAACAAAATATAAAACACCAATCAAATAAAGATCATTTCAGTTGTGGCAGATTTTTTGTTTTTGTTTTTGTTTTTCCTTGACATTTAAAGTAAAGTAAATTATGGATCATTTATTCTATGAGCCTAGATAAAAAATATTAAACAACATATCATGAATTAAATAGAACAAAATATAAAACACCAATCAAATAAAGATCATTTCAGTTGTGGCAGATTTTTTGTTTTTGTTTTTGTTTTTCCTTGACATTCAAGATAATCTGTTTGAACACATAATAAGAAATGAAAAGATCATATAATAATTTTTAAACCTGCAGAAAAGCATTTTACAAATTAAAACACCAAGTCATCATAATAAAATATTTAAAAGTAGGATAAAAATTTAGTAGATTAAACATATGAAGAGAAAACCTAGAACAGACATCCTACTCATACGCATTATTGACAGTTTTATGCCTCAAATCAGAAACAAAAAAGGCCACGATAACCACTTATATTTGGATTTATACTGTGACCATAAATAAGAAAATAGAAACATTACAAGAAATATTAAGCATAAGTTTCACAAAGAGGAAATAAATCCAACACCTTCCACAGATGACATAATTGTGTATGGTGAAAATCCAAAACAATATAAAGAAAAACAACAGGATCAATAAATCAACTTATCAATATAGTGTGTATCAAACCAATACTAGCGACAAATCTGTTTTATTTTTGTATACTGGCAATGAGCAATTGAAAAATGGAGTAAAAGTGAATTTTACAGTAACCTTAAAAATTATCAAATTCCTGGTGGTATAACTTAAGATATGTGAAACCTCAATAATAATATATTCAAAACACTGCTTTGGAAAATAAATAATGTTCTAAATAAATGTATAAATATATGATTATGAATCAGAAAACTAAATATTGAAAGCAAGATTTCTGATCCTTGACAACATGGATACTTTGGTTTATTTTTTGGTGGGGGGGTGGTAGCTGTGTTATATATATGCAAGTGGTGTCTCCCAGCTATGACAATCGAGTATGTCTCTGGATATTGACAGATGTCTCTTTGGGGTCAAAATTTCCTTCATTTGAGAACTACTATTGTAAAGGTTTCCATTTATTTAATGTATAGATTCAATGCAGTCTCAATCAAAATCCTACTTATATTTTTAAATTCATAATTTGATTCTAAATTTCATATTGCAAGACAAAGGACCAAGAATAGTCAAGGCAGGATTGGCAGACAAGTAAGCAACACTGGATGCTTGCACTACCCAGTATCAGTGCATACCATAGTTATAGCAATTAAGGCAGTATAATTTTGTCAAAAGGCAGATAGATAGACCAAGGGATTAGTACATAGTGATCAGACAGATACGCAGTTATATAATCATTTGACTTAAGACAAAGATGATACACACTCTGCAAATAAAATAGGATGGAGTTTCTGAAAAATGGTCCTGGATAATTTAATTCCCATAAGAAATGGTTGAATGATGTGAAGTCCACTACTTCAGACCATTAGCAATGAAAGACACATCATAGAAGAAAATATAGATTATTTTTATGTCCTTGGGTTTGCTAAACGTTTCTTTAAAGAGTACAGAGAGATTACAAATAATATATTTTATTGTACTAAAATATTGAAACTATGCTTACAAACACAATGAAATGTCAAACACAGAGTGTCCCAACATATTTTCAATACTTAAATACTACAAACAATTCATATCTAGAGTGAGAAGAGACAGTGAAAAAGATTAATTGAGTTGGCTAATGTTCATGTCTTAATAGCACAAGGGCAAATTAAAAGAAAGATAAGGAGATATCTAATCGAAAAGTGGGCCTTTTGAAAAACACTAATCATGGGAGGACTATAGTTTTTAAACATATTATTATAGTTAGATCTAGTAACCAAAATGACATTTTATTTTTAAAGTTTCTCTTCATCTGCCTCAAAGATAAGGATACGTATTTATCACATTAGTAGTTTTTAAATGTTCAGATTATGTTTTCTTATATTTTACTATCTTCTAAGTCAAATAAGTAGTTATAAAATAATATCTGAGACATTTTTTGCAAATCATGACATAAGCCATTACTACGGTTATTCAGGTATTTTTTCTTTAAAACATCTTCCTTATCTTCTATGGTTTATCTTTTGATATGTAAACTGATATAACATTTTTTCAGAAAGAATTTTTGTGCAGGTATAGTGTTGGTAGTTTAAATAGGGTTCCTCATATAGCATGAGTGTTATTTTCTCTCTATATATATAAAACGTGACAGGAAATTTAGCCCAAAATAATACTAACTACAAGAAATAACGTTGTATTCAGTATCTTTCCCATGCTTCAACCACTCATGGCTGGCATTTCTGCCCCCATCAATAACCTGAATTAATATAAATCTGAGACCATCATCCCTGAGTGGAGATAGAGGGGAAAAAAACATATGGTGTTGGATGGCTTGTGATTTTACTTTGTTATTCAAACTGTTATTTGAGTTACTAATTTGTTGTGATGATTGTTTCTGTAAACTTAAATTTATTCTCATGATATGCTTTTATTTGTCTTAAAAATTATATCACCTTGGTCCAGTTGGTATTTTTGCGATACTGTATTGTTTCATTTTTTAAAAATATTGTTTATACTGCCTTAGAATAAATCCCCTCATCAGCAGATTCTTGTAAAAAATAATTTGTGGGCTATTTTTAATACATTTTATATCATTAAGTTATAATGTTAAGTCCTATATTTCTTATCACTTCCATCTTGCATCACAGTTAGGATAGAAGGAAACAATTATTTAAGGAGACACTAGCACATGAACCTCTGGAAACTCACATCACACACACACACACACACACACACACATATACACACATACATCAAAACAATAGAGAGAAACTCTTGGGAATATAATTCAAGCACAGACTTAATAGTCCATATTTTTAAAGTTGCCTGGACTCAAAAATATATAACAGAGATACAGAAAGGCAGTGAGATTAACTGAGGGTGAATGAGGTTCATGCATCTACAGGCCAGAGAAATAATCTAGATCTATACCTACAAATGTCAGAAACTCACCTACTAGAGGACTTTTGTAAATTATATATTTTCTTTGAAATTTGTTTGTGTAATCTACAAAAGTAAAGTAATAATAACAAACAATGCTCTAGGAAAGAATCCAATACTTTTTATAGATAAACCATTTGCGCAATATTATATACATTAAATACAAATACTTAAAATAATGAGAAACTTTATCAAGCTCTCATGCATTGCAATTGTTTAGTCTTATAACAGTATGTAATGGTCCATTATTTCTTATGTATTTATTCATCTGTTCATCACCTTGATTTAAATATAAATTTCATTAGACATGTACCTATCTCACTCCCTATTTTATTTCTGGTGCCTGGGACAATATGTTGCTTCAGTGGAGTATTGAGAAATGACAGAAAGATGAATACATGATTATTAGATTAAAAGAGCAAAGTAATGGAAAATTAGATAAAGTTGTAGCACTGAGAGTAAAAATGAATTTAAAAATATTAAGAAATGTTTTGAGGTAAGATGATTAAATAAAAAAGAAAACTTGGTGATTAATTTGATATTACCATCAAAATGAACAAATTAGGCAAAAACTAAATGGCTTCAGTGACATGGGAAATGGATGCAACATTGAAAGAGAAGAGAAAGTTCAAACGGAAGCAAATCAGAAGGATACAAAATAGAATGTTTTAGATTACATTTTTAAGAGACACCTAAATAAAAAATGTTATATGACAAGTTGCTAATAAGTAATTGAATGGAGATCAAGATTAAGAACAGAAAGGAGAATGTGGATGTCAAAAAATAATAAAGCAAAAGAATGGTAGTTATGGCTGGAAACATAAGCTAATATCTGACCAATTAAAATCCTGTTTAAGAGTTTTGGAATATCTTCTAAGAGCAATCTAAAGTCCCTGTAGGATTTTAAATAAGAATGTTGAAAGATCATTTTGTATTTTTTGCAAGAGTGCTCTGAGTACAATGATAAAATTAAGAATTGATATGGATAAACTGGTAGGAAAGTATTTCTTTGGCAATTGATAAGTAAAATAAAAAGAAGGAAAGATTAAAACAGTGAAAAATTGGAGTAAGGTTTTACTTATGTATTTGTATGTAACAATGATTATATATTTTATGTTTTAAAGGTAACTTCAGTTGACAAATTCAACATATTAATATATTTTATGAACAAAATAAATTGTGATATTTTGTAGTCTCATTAGTGCCATTAATGAAAAATTTTGAAGTTATCTTATTATGAAATATTTAAATGAAATTTTTAACAATGTTCAGTTTTGAGAAAGCATTTAACGGTGTTATGTAAGAGTTAATAACGTAAGTTTAAAATGCCTTTTCTTATTTTAAAAAGTTCCATTGTCTATAACAGAAGGCTTTGCAGAGCACTGACTTTGTACATTACTAATGTTAACATCGTGAAAACTTTTAAATATGAACATAAATAGCCACAACTTTCAGGACATTAATATGCATTAGACATTCAAACAATATATCTTGCTAAACTATGATTAATCTTACCGTACTCATGATTTTTAAAGCAGAAACATTATTGAAATTAATTTTTTCTTGAGAGAGTAAGTGTTCAATGAATCTGATGATGTACTTATAATTTCAGTTTCTGGATGGTATACTGAAATTGTATCATTTCTAATATTCCAAATATTGGGCTAGGCTAGCCATTTTTCTATAATTGAGTTTATTTTGTTTTTATAAAACTCCATAGAATAACAATTCATTTGAAAATGAAGGAGTATATAAAACATTGGGAAATGCTTT
>NW_012115032.1:5320656-5338916 GCF_000951035.1 Colobus angolensis palliatus | reverse complement strand
GTGGCGGGCGCCTGTAGTCCCAGCTACTTGGGAGGCTGAGGCAGGAGAATGGCGTAAGCCTGGGAGTCGGAGCTTGCAGTGAGCTGAGATTCGGCCACTGCGTTCCAGCCTGGGCGACAGAGCCAGACTCTGTCTCAAAAAAACAAAAAAAAAAAGAAAAAGAAAATATTGAAGTCAAAAATGCATTTAATATTTAATATGCCTAACCTACTGAACGTTATAGCTTAGCCTCGTCTGCATTTAACATGCTTAGAATGCATACATTAACCTACAGTTGGGCAAAGTTATCTAACACAAAGCCAATACTATAATAAAGTGACTATCTCAAGCAATTTTAAGGTAACAGTAGCCTCCCTTTATCTATAGTTTGCTTTCCATGGTTTCAGTTACCTATGGTCAACCACGGTCTCAAAATAGGTAAATACAGTACAATAAGATATTTTGAGAAAGTGAGAGAGGCCATATTAATATGACTTGTATTACAGTATATTTTATAACTATTCCATTTCATTATTAACTATTGTTGTTAATCTCTTAGAGTGCCTAATTTGTAAATTGGATTTTATGGTAGGTATTTACGCATGTAGAGGTGAAAATCTAGTATACATATAGGGTTTGGAGCTATCTGTGGTTTCAAACTTCCATGGGGGTTACTGGAGATTTTATCCCATGGATAAAGAAGAAGTGCTGTACTATTTTAAAAGTGAACATTAGCATGATTTCATAGGTACCTGAAGTATGGTTTCTACTGAATGCATATCAATTTTGCACCACCATTGTAAAATTGAAAAATTTTGTCAAATTATGGTAAGTTAAGGACAGTTTATAAATATTTGTTACTACTGTTGTAATAACTGTGTAATATTCTAAGAAAAATGTTAATTTTACTGGAATGAAGTGAGTCTCATGGCTTAAATAAAATTGGAGAGTTGACTGGGCTCAGTGTCTCATGCCTGTAATCCCAGCATTTTGGGAGGTCGAGGTGGGCGGATTCGAAGTTCAGGACCAGCTTGGCCAATATGCAGAAACCCAGTGTCTCCTAAAAATAAAAAAATTAGCCGGGAATGGTGGCATGCACCTGTGGTCCCAGTTACTCCTGAAGCTGAGGCACGATAATTGCTTGAGCCCAGGAGGCAGTTGCAGTGAGCCGAGATCGTGCCACTGCACTCCAGCCTGGGCAACAGTGTGAGACTCTGTCTCTAAATAAATAAATAAATAAATTAATTAATTAATTAATAAAAATAATGGAGAGTTATGCAAGAACTCAGCAAATCCAAAAGCCATAAAATGGACCATGCTTGAAGTCTTTGAGGAAAAGAGAAGTCTGAGGTGACTGAACTGAGAGAAAAGCGATAAGAAATAAGGCAGAGACTGGAATGATGGAGACAGATCATGTAAAGACTTGCAGTCCGTGGCAAGTGTTTTGTTTAGAGTGATATGAAAAGTTCCTTGCAAAAAAAAAAAGTAAATGCTTGGATAGAGCAATAGAGCACATATCTAGCTTAGAACAGAGTGTATTGGGGGAAATGACATACTGCTGACAGAATTTATACGAAAATGAAAATGGGCAAGAAAAACAAAATGATTTCAAATTTCAAAAACTGAAAGACTTCACCTAGTTGATAGCAAAACACATTTACAATTACAGTAATTTGACCGTGTGCAGTGGCTCACGCCTGTAATCCCAGCACTTTGGGAGACCGAGGTGGGAGGATCACGAGGTCAAAAGGTGGAGAACATCCTGGCTCACACGGTGAAACCCTGTCTCTACTAAAAATACAAAAAAAAAAAAAAATACCCGGGCGTGGTGGCGGGCGCCTGTAGTCCCAGCTACCTTGGGAGGCTGAGGCAGGAGAATGGCATGAAACCGGGAGGTAGAGCTTTCAGTGAGCCGAGACTGCGCCACTGCACTCCAGCCTGGGCGACAGAGCGAGACTCCGTCTCAAAAAAGCAATATATATATATATATAATAATAATAATTCAAGCAGTATGACATTTAATGAATACATAATGCAGCTGACACTTGAACAATGTGAATGTTAGGGGCACTAACACCCTGCACAGTTAAAAATCTACATGTAACTATCGACTGTCTGCAAATTTAGCTACTAATCGCCTACTGCTTACCAGAAAAATGTGACAAATAACATAAACATTTGGTTACCACATATTTTGTATGTTATATGTATTATATGCTGTGTTCTTACAATGAAGTAACCTATAGAAAGATAATGTTATTAAGAAATTCATACAGAAGAGGCAATATATTTACTACTAATTAAGTGGAAGTGGATAATTATAAAAGCATTCATTCTTACCATCTTGAGGTTGAGCAGGCCAAGAGGAAGAAAAAGGGTCTCATGGAGAAGTGCCAGAATCTGTCAGGAGGAAGAAAAAGTGAGGGTAACAGCTTTTATTGTGATTTCCATGGAAAAGACAAGGCAAGGCAGTGTGAACAGACTTATGGTTAGAGTCTGAATAATTTCAGCAGGCTCTCAAGCCTGCTGAAGGTAGACAGGCCATCTCTAGTTGTGCTGTACCTGGCCCTAGGATGATTAGGGCAGAGAAATATTGCCTCCTGGGGCATACAGGTCAGATAGTGGTGTTTCAGAGCATGACCTCTGAATTGTTTAAATGTATGAAAGATACACTCCAGGGGGAGTTATTTCCTATCTTTAGTAATTGGCTAGCCCAGGAATGGGCAGTCTCTCCTCTCTCGGCAAGACAAGAAAGCATTGAGAATACAAGCATTGAGAGTATATTTGATGAGATGTGTTTGAGAATATAGTTGATGCAATGGCTTATTAGCTCTATAGGGTAGGTTTTTTGTTGTTGATTATTTGGGATTTCTAAGATAGACAATCATATAATGTGTAAGCAAAGATAGTTCTACTTCTTCCTTCTGACTCTGTGTTTCTTCCATTTCCTTTTATTGTCCTATTACATTATCTAGGACTTCCAGTATGGTATTGAATAGGAATGGGGAAAGAGGCCATCCTTGCCTTGCTTCTGACCTTAGTGAGGAAGCAATTAGCTTCTCAACATTACATCTGATTTTAGCTGTAGGATCAGTAGATTCTTAAACATCAAACAGATAAGTGTCCTTCTATTTCCAGTTAGGTTTGTCTATTTAATAGGCAACACAGTATAAATTAAATATCCACAATTAAGAAAATAAATTTTGACCCACAAATTGCACTAAACACAGCTGTGAGTTCCAGATAAATCATCGACCAAAAGAATGAAGATTCCAGAAATAAGCAAGAATTTTTCATGAGTTTTATGCTAGAAAATTTCTTAGACAAAACACCACTGTAAAAAAAAAAAAAAAAAAAAGATAGACAATTTGGATTACATTAAAGTACACAAGTTTTGTATATTAAAATAAATTGCTGCAAAATAGGAAAGGCTGGAAGCTGTGGCTCGCTCAAGCCTGTAATCTGAGAATTTTGGGAGGCTGTGGCGGAAAGATCACTTGAGTCTAGGAGTTTGAGATCAGCCTGGGCAAAATGGTGATACCTTGTCTCTACAAAGAAAATTAAAAATGAGCTAGATGCAGTGGTGCATGCCTCTAGTCCCTGCTGCTCCAGAGGCTGACGTGAGAGGATGGCTGGAGCCCGGGAAACCAAGGCTGCAGTAATCATATTACAGCACTCCATCCTGAGGGACAGAATGAGACCACATCTCAAAAGAGAAAAATAAAACAGGAAAGTGAAGTCATTTTATGGGATATGTAGTTTTCAAAATATTTATTTGACAATAGACTGGGAGACATAATCTATAAATAACCGGCACATTTCCTTTAGAATAAACAGACAATCTCTGCCTTCTCATAGGCAAATGATTGAAAATGCACTTCCCAACAGAATACATTTAAATGGGCAAAAGACTGTTAAACTTGTTCTGAAAATCATATTATCACAAGGAAAATGTAAACCAATAAAGATTGAGAAAATGAACTGGCAACAGAAGCCTAAAAAATCAACAATACAAATAAAAACATGACAATATCACGTGTTGACAAAGGTATGTAGCAAGAGTTATTCACTTATCTCACTATTCTGAGTGCAGTAGAATCTTTAATTCAACAATTTGCTGCTAAGTGTATACCTAACAAGACTGCTGGCATGTGAGCACCAAAGTACACTTTAATCAGGAGAGTGCATACTGTATGATTGTCTAGGTATTATATTTTAAAACAGGCCCAATTAAAAGACTGTTTATGTGCCTTCCCATATTTATCTTTCCTAACTTGCAATTGGATGCAAAATCTTGCTCAAGGAAGATATACAGAAGAGCTTCATCTAGCTGCCTCTTCATATGGCCAACTTAGGTTTAAGTGTATACATGAAATTTGACCAGAAAGGCTGGGTACCAAAACAAGGTACTGCAGAGCAATTAATGCCCCATGGGAAGAACTGAAATCAATGAGCAATAGGAGAAATAAAGGGTACAAAGATAACTTCCTTTTTCTTTTTTAAACAGTAGACATTTCTGTCTTGCACATAATTCCACATACCTTGTGGAAAAGGCACAAGTGTAGAAGAACAAATTATGCTTTTTCTAGTGTTAGCCAGCCAAGTAAGATACCACCTTTATCTGACTTCCCTATCTCTCTGGCTACTTTTGCTTTCCCCCATTAATTTTGTCATCCTAAACTACAAATTTTCAGTAAGGCATAGTCACATAATATTTGTTTGTTGTTCTATTTGATAGAGAACATAAGATAAGAAAATAGGTGACAAAAAAATGTGGTAATATTAAGTAAATCTCAATATCTATACGTAACATTTCTACCATTAAGTATAAGCCTTTTAGTACATGTGGAGATAAGGCTAGAGATAAAAAGATTGGTATACATTGGGGGAGGTGATAATAAATTGAGAGATAAAGACAAATTTATTTTCATGAAACGTAATCAATTATAAACTTACTTTAATAATGTATTGACATTATTATTTGTATTTGAATTTAGCACATTGAAATAAAGTAGCATTAAAGAAGTTTAAAATTAGGTGAATTTTTCTACCTGATTATTGTAATATTTCTTATAATATCCCAATAGAGTTATAAAACAAAGATTATGAAAAGCATGAAGGTTTTAGATTTATTATAAAATAATTATAAATAAATATAATAAATAAATTTATTATAAATAATAAAATACTTTCTGTGCATTCTCTTTATTGAAATTTGAAAACAAGTTATTTCTAAAATAGAGTTGGATAGTTGCTATGGGAATGGCACAGATAATATAAATAATTCCATTTTGATTATTTTCTATATTGCAAAACAAAAAATATTTTTCTACTTTTTCGTAATGTTACTTCTATGTGAAATCATATTTCATTTTCCTATTCCCCTTGCATAACATTTGCACATCAACCACTTGTAAAAATTTTGACCAAATCAATTTAGTCTCTACTGAGTCATATATAATCTGGCACCCGACCAAAGTGCACCACCATTTCTTATCATTCTCTTTTGCATGGATGGAGCTTACCGAGAATTACTCTCTCATTCACTTTTGCAGACATCATTATTATGTTTTGCAGTTTGTGTGTGTTTTTTATAAATCTAATGTTATTCTTTCATTTACTTATTTTAGCTGGTGTTTATTTCATGTCATGTTTTTTGATTTTGAGGAAATGGTATAAACTGTCAGAAAGAATTGAATTTTGTTTCCAAAGCTAACAGTACACCTCCTTACAAGCAGAAGCTAATTTATTACAAGTGAACTTACTGTTTTTGCAAGTTAAGTTAGGGTCATTAATGCATTTGAGAGGGTATATGTCAAAGTTTCTGAAAAAAAATAAAATGAGTGTCAGAGTACCTTGTCAACACAAACTATCACACACACACAAAGCATCACTGCTCCTAAAAATATCATTTTTGAGATTCATATAAAATAAAGAGTTACAGCTACCCAAGAACATTAGAAAACAAGAAAATAGGCTGGGTGCCGTGGCTCACACCTGTAATTCCAGAACTTTGGGAAGCGGAGGCGGACGGATCACGGGGTCAGGAGATCGAGACCATCCTGGCTAACGTGGTGAAACCCCATCTCTACTAAAAATACAAAGAAAAAAAAGAAATTAGCTGTGCGTGGTGACAGGTGCCTGTGGTCTCAGCTACTCGGGAGGCTGAGGCAGGAGAATGGCGTGAACCTGGTAGGCAAAGCTTGCAGTGAGCCTAGATCGCGGCACTTCAGCCTGGGCAACAGAGTGAGACTCCGCCTCAAAAAAAAAAAAAAGGAAAGAAAAGAAAAAAAGAAAAGATTATGCCCAATTCATTAAACAAGTTTTACTTTACCTAACTCTTACTAGATTAGCTGCCTATTTAATACTTGGAATGTTCTAGTTAAATAATGACCTTACATATGATGAATATATTCTGACAAAAAAAATTTAATGGTTCATTACTCTATTGACTCTAGTGAGAATAAATTCCTGGCATTTGCCAAACAAGTTTGTTGTTGTTGTTGTTGTTTGTTTTGTTTGTTTGTTTTTGTGAATTTCTGTGGAGAATAGCATTATGTCCTCTCCAGCACACATGAAGGGAGACGATTAAGTTGTCATCAATTTCTTGTAATAGGTAAGTCATTTTTTTCCCCTAAGAAATGACAAAATGTGTAAAAAAAAAAAAAAGACAAAATGTAGTTCAATATACTCTCACACTAAAGGTTCATTGCTCAAAGTTCAGACTTGGTTTAGACTTTGGGAATTAGTGATGGAATAGGCCTTCCTTCAGAATTTTCCACAAGTTAAATGAAAAGTCTCAGAACTGAAATGTTATTGAAATATGCTCAAACGTTAAAGACACATTTCAAAATATCTTTTCATGCTGGTATGTCAGAGCTAACCTGGTAAAGTTGAAAAAAAAAAAATTAAAACCCCAAACAGTTCATTTTTATTGAAGAAAAAATTACAGTAAATGTGTTAAAAAATAGCAGTGTATATATTCTTTGACCAATGTCCATAAAGGAGTGAAATAAGCTAATCCACAAAACTAAAAGCCTGGTATTAGACAAATGACCATTATAAATTGATTGGCCATAATTTCATAACTTTAACAAAGGGGATTGACCTAGATGATTTACTATTTTCCTTGTACATTTACAATTATATTATTTCTATAATTCAACCAAAATATATAAATCACTATTTTTTTTTTAAATTTACTTTCTTTTTAAAAAATCAGAGATATTTTCTTGTCACAGATATTCCATTATGGAATTATTAGTAAGTCAGAAATACTTATGTTAAATAAAATATGCTAAAAAATAAATCATAATATATTCTACTTAAGAGTGAGAACAGCAGAATAAATCAAAAGAAAGTTGCATAATTGGAAAAAATATTAAGAATACAAAGAACACAAATTAACTTAGACAAATTAAATTTAACACAGTTTATATGAGCAAATGACAATTCGTGAGCTGGGTATTACTCAGAATCAGGAGAGGTTCAAAAATCTCCACTCAGCAACATGGGCAGGCAGTATTTATAGAGAGAAAAAAGAAATGACGTACAGAAACAGCTTCTTTGATCATAGTTCAGCATTAGCCTTATTTGGACATTTTAATAAGGTACTCCACTTACACAGACATGATCTGTTCAGTTGGCAGCATGTAATTAGCTTGACTGCTATGATCGACTGAGCCTCAGCTACTTGTTACGGTATAGACTCTTAGGTTGCAATTTGTTTACATACAAAGTTAGTTTTCAGTTTCATACGTGTGGATTCAAACAATAGAAATAGATTTATGTCATATTAAATTTGATTTAACAATTTCCTCCTTTTAGTTAACCTTTCAATTTTGAGAGATTGAAAAAAAACCTTGGTCTTTGATGCCACTCTCACCATGATAATGAACTTTTTTCATCACAGTATGGAATTCATAGTTCTTGATGTCGGGTCACTTATATGTTTCACGTTCTTTTGTTATTTTCATTATTCTTTTTTATTATTTGCTCATTTTTTTTATTATACTTTAAGTTATAGGGTACATGTGCACAACGTGCAGGTTTGATATATAGGTATACATGTGCCATGCTGGTTTGCTGCATCCATCAACTCATCATTTACATTAGGTATTTCTCCTAATGCTATCCCCTGCCCAGTCCCCCACCCCAGGACAAGCCCCTGTGTGTGATGTTCCCTGCCCTGTGTCCAAGTGATCTCATTGTTCAGTTCCCACCTATGAGTGAGAACATGCGATATTTCGTTTTCTGTTCTTGTGATAGTTTGCTGAGAATGATGGTTTCCAGCTTCATCCATGTTTCTGCAAATGACATGAACTCATCCTTTTTATGGCTGCATAGTATTCCATGGTGTATATGTGCCATGTTTCCTTAATCCAGTCTATTATTTATGGACATTTGGGTTGGTTCCAAGTCTTCACTATTGGGAATAGTGCCATAATAAACATATGTGTGCATGTGTCTTTATAGTAGAATGATTTATAATTCTTTGAGCATATACCCAGTAATGGAATTGCTGGGTCAAATGGTAATTCTAGTTCTAGATCCTTGAGGAATCACCACAATGCCTTCCACAATGGTTGAACCAATGTACACTCCCATCAACAGTGTAAAAGCATTCCTATTTCTCCACATCCGCTCCAGCATCTGTTGTTTCCTGACCTTTTAATGATTGCCATTCTAACTGGCATGAGATGATATCTCATTGTGGTGTTGATATGTATTTCTCTGATGACCAGTGATGATGAGCATTTTTTCATGTATGTGCTGGCTGCATAGATGTCTTCTTTTGAGAAGAGTCTGTTCATATCCTTGATCCACTTTTTGATGGAGTTGTTTGTTTATTTCTTGTAAATTTGTTTGAGTTCTTTGTAGATTCTGGATATTAGCCCTTTGCCAGATGGGTAGATTGCAAAAATTTTCTCCCATTCTGTAAGTTGCCTGTTCACTCTGATGGTAGCTTCTTTTGCTGTGCAGTAGCTTTTTAGTTTAATTAGATCCCATGTATCTATTTTGGCTTTTGTTTCCATTGCTTTTGGTGGTTTAGTCATGAAGTCCTTGCCCATTCCTATGTCCTGAATAGTATTGCCTAGGTTGTCTTCTAGGATTTTTATGGTTTTAGGTCTAACATTTAAGTTTTTGATCCATCTTTGATTAATTTTTGTATAAGGTGTAAGGAAGGGATCTAGTTTCAGCTTTCTACATATGGCTAGTCAGTTTTCTCAGTACCATTTGTTAAATAAGGAATCGTTTCCCCATTTCTTGTTTTTGTCAGGTTTGCCAAATATCAGATGATTGTAGATGTGTGGTATTATTTCTGAGGCCTCTGTTCTATTCCATTGGTCTATATCTCTGTTTTGGTACCAGTACCATGCTGTTTTGGTTACTGTAGCTTTGTAGTATAGTTTGAAGTAAGGTAGCATGATGCCTCCAGCTTTGTTGTTTTTGCTTAGGATTGTCTTGGCGATGCAAGCTCTTGCTACAAAGGGAATAAAATACCTAGGAATCCAACTTACAAGGGATATGAAGGACCTCTTCAGGGAGAACTGCAAACCAGCCATCAACAAAATAAAAGAGGACACAAACAAATGGAAAAATATTTCATGCTCATGGATAGGAAGAATCAATACCGTGAAAATGGCCATACTGCCCAAAGTAATTTATAGATTCAATGCTATCCCCATCGCACTACCAAACTTTCTTCACAGAATTGGAAAAAAACTATGTTATTTTTATTATTCTAACCATAGTGAGACCTTTGGATATAAGACCTTTGGATATTATTCTAACCATAGTGAGACCTTTGGGTGAATTCATATAAGCATTTAAATCAATTGAGAAGATACAGCCCACCAAAAAGACTCTTATGATGGCTGTTAGGAGGATAATAGAGCGAGACTCCATCTCAATAAAAGAATAAATAATAAATAAATAAATAAACACAGTAACAAAATTACTTTGCAAGAATTCCTCTTCTACAAACTTTCTACAACTTTCTCATCTGTATTCAATTTTTTGTTCTATACTTTTCCTTTTTCTTATTTTGAAACAACCAATCATTTCAAATAAAAGTTACACTTTTTCCCCTCATAAAACAGAACAATTTCACACCTTCTACCTTTTCCTTACAAAAAAAAATACATCTTACTTTTCTTGTATATTTGCATATAGAGAATTTTAAAATTATTTCTAGTAATATTAGTTACATATGTTAATTAGAATTTTTGACCCTTACTGACCTTAATTTCCAGTCAATGCTTGGAAGCAAACAATTATGAACTGCCTGTGACACCAGAAATCTACAGATTGACAAATCTATGTATCATAATTTCCAGATGCATACTCTTTCTCATAGTAAAATTTGTCAGTGCAGCACAGAACAGGTTTACTATGTTTAGTGTCTCTGTAATAAGAAATTGTAGAGGAGGAACATTTTTTACGGTTTTTTTTTTTTAGCTAGGTAATAATTAAATAATTTATTTATGTATTTTCCTCAGTCTCAGTTTTCCTCACTTTATGATAAAAATAATAAAACCTTCTTGTATAGGGAGGACATCATTCATACAGAAATTTTATCTTACATCTATTTAGCTCACTTGTTTTTAACAAATATGCTTGAGCTGCTCATGAAAATGAGACATTATCAGCTAGCTAGTAATAAAAGCTATTTTTCTTGCTGACACATTTTGCAATATAGAGGTAACAAAAGCTTAATTTACCACTAAGCCTAGATAGGAAATCATGTGTCTGTATTATATTTAATGTTGACCACTCTGAAGATATGTCTCTTTTAATCAAACCAATAGTATCTCTATTTACCAAAGATTACCCAAGTCATGTAAACTGGAAAAAAATTTGAGTTACATCTTATTTTTCTGAGAGAATACTTAGCTTGTATAAGTGCACATTTTAAGCCAATTAAATAGAGTATTGTTTTACAATTTGCTCAGTTTGTTTTTTAATGTCATAGATAAAATATCACACATAAATGTCATACTTACATATAAACATTAATACTGAAACACATCTTATAACATTCTTTCTAAAAGTTTAGCCATGTGTCAGATACCATAATACAAGCATTTTGTAGACTTGTGCTGAACATATAAAGGAGAGGTTTTATCATCAGAAACAGGTTCAACCTTTTTTTGTTTTCAGGATTGAATGACAGACCACTCATTTATTTTTTTGGTTTTGTTTTGTTTTTGAAATAATTTTGGGGCATAGCAAAGATCATGACAATAAGAAAGAAGCAGATAGAGTTGGTAGAGAATTTAGTCAGAAGTGGTTTGAGAAAAGGGGTTTTAGTTGACTGAAGGGTTCCCATAGGAGAAAAAGTATCAAATAGAGATAAGAGAAAGGACTGATTATTAGGAATATATATATATATAGTTGTTTAATGGGCCAAGTGTCAATTGAGCTCAGACATGTAGACTTTTTGGACTTGATCTGAAACCCCATACAAAATTATTCTTATTTTTTTATTTCTGAGAAATTCATTGGTGATTGTCTTAGGAGTAAAGGCTGTGGCTATTTCCTCTAGTGGGAAAAGAGTCCAAACCAAAGGAATCGTCTATCAGATGGTAGATTTAAAAATGGATCATTTCTTTTCCATTGGCTAGGCTCTTTCCAAAAGAGGCAGACATTTCAGGACACTGGATTTATTAGTTTGAGCTACCTCGGCTCAAACTGTTTGGCTTTAAAGAGGAGGTCCTCATGGTCCCTGTACCTATTTTAGCTTTTTGTAAGAAGTCCCCCTTCCCATGACCACTGTAGTTTTTAAGTTACCTTTGGGAAGGCTCACCCATTTTTCTAGAAAAGCATGGGTTTTGGATCAATAGTTCTTGCACATGAAATTGACTGAAGCTCTGCATGGAGAAGTTCTGGACTCTTTGGGTCCAGATGAAGCCACAATTCCCTGTCTTCTAGTAGCCTTGACTACCTATTGAACCCAGTCCAGTCTCTGTTGGAACTACTCAGACACTGAAAGCCTCTCTAAAGGACCTAGTTATATTTCCATTGTAATATATGAACCTAAAAAAGATAAAAATGTTTAAATAAACTCAGAGAGCTGATAACACAAGTTTGTACAGCTTGAATCTGAGACAGATCTCATTCACATCCTCTAAGTGCTACGAGACAGTAGTGGACACGATGTTTCCATCAGGTACCTTGACTTGGTCACTCGCTGCTCCCAGGGATGACTGGAGGTCTACTGTAGATCCCACTTCAGATTCGAAACCATTAAAAGAAAACCTCTACACACTCTACACAACTAAATTTAGGAACGTTTATTTAATGAAAAAAATTCATAAACAGGCATAACTCAGAACCAGAAGAGATTCACAGAACTCTACCCAGCAATGGGCAGGCAGTATTTATATACTGAAAAGGGATGTGGTGACATAGAGAAACCACTTGGTTCATTGCAGCTCAGCCCTTGGTTTATTTGGGTTTGGTGTGATGTTGCATTTGCTTTATATGAACGCGGTCTGATCAGTTGGCAGCCATTAATTGGCTGAAGTTTGGCTGCTATGATTGGCTAAAACTCAGCTACTTGTTAGAAGAATAGACTCCTAAGTTACATTGAAGTTTGTTTACATAACATGTTAAATTGTAATTTGTTACATATGGTTTCAAAGTACAGAGAAAACGTTAGGCTAAATATAATTTAATGTACCAATTTGTATTATTACAATGCTAAGAATGACGAATACCATCAACAGATGTTTAAAACGGTGAACTAATACAACACTCTCAGAAATTGATTGTGGAATTCTGAATTAAAACAAAAACACCTTGAACAAAATTTCTTGTTATTTATTTATACCTTAAATATAAACATAACATAGAATCCAAACAATTCTACAGTTAATTATATACATTCAGTTAACTCTTCACCTGTGTACAAATATCACTATTACATTGAAAAAGATAAGCAAGTCTTACAAAATACATACAGTATAATTGTATAGACACAAAGATTAGAGGCAAGACAAATAAACACACATACCCTAGCTGCAGAATGAAACCCTAATATTTATAAGGAATTGAGAAACACATTATGCAGAATAAGAGTTATCTTTTGAAGAGAGGATGGTATGAGCAATACTAGCATCTTTTAAAATATTGGCAACACTTTATTTCTTAAATAATGGGTAAAATTTGTTTTATTTGTCAGTTAATATAGAAAATCTCTACAAACTATTCAAAGATAAATGAAATAAGTGGAAATAATATTATATATCTGTATACACACACACATATATATGACAAACTTTTATATTCTATATCATCCTAAAGATCATATAGGTCAATAAGAAAGAGCTGAATCTCTAGAAATAGCAAAGGTCTTAAGGCAAAGATATGTGCTGCTTTAAAAAGAAATATAAATGGTCAATAAATGTTCAAAAAAATATAACATTCTGCTATGGGAAATGTATTATTTTGAAATCCTGACAAAACTGAGCAAATAACATGCCCCTTACAGGTGTTCTCTCTCTTTCACCACCCTATATAACCTTTCCCCGCCTCTGTCTCTGTCTCTGGCTTTGACTCTGGCTCTGGCTTGCTCTCTCTCTCTCTCTCTCTCTCTCACACACACACACACACACACACACACACACACACAGAAAAGAGAACAATATGTCTAATAAAAACACTGGAAGCACTCTAAATATTTATTGTCAGGGGATTGATTAAATAAAATATAAGACAATATAATATATTATTTTGAGGACTTAAAAAACAGTTTTATTGACAAAGACTTCATATACCATAAAATTCCTTCTTGTAAGCTGTGAAATTCTGTAGAATGTAATATATTCAGAGTTTTGCAACCATCATTACTATCTAATTTTAGAACATTTTCATCACTTTAAAAAAGAAACTCCATCCTACTTTGCAGTCACTTATTCCCCCTCTCCCCAGGTGCAGGCAACCAATAAGTTACCTGCTGTCTCTATAAATTTTCCTATTCTGTATATTTTGTATAAATAAAACTATACAATATGTGGGCTTTGTGGCTGACTTATTTCACTTAGCTTAATGTAATCAACATTCATTCATGTTGTAGTATGAACAAACACTTCATTATTTTTATTGCCAAATAATATTGCATTCTATAGATAAATTGAATTTTATCTACTCATGATTTTCTGAAAACTTGTGTTTTTTTCTACACTTTGCTTATTATGAATAACAATGCCATAAACATTTATGTCTAAATTTTTGTCTGCATTGATGTTTCAGTTCTCTTAGATACATAATAGCAAGTGGAACTGCAGAGTCCTGTCATAACTCTGTTTAGGGGAGAACTTTCAAACTGTTTCACAAACCACTTGAATGATTTTATGTTTCTACCAACAGTATATAATTATTTTAAGCTCTTCAGGTACTTACTAACACTTCTTATTGTCTACCTTTGGATTGTAGCCATCATAGCATGTAATGTATCCCCTTGTGGTTTTCATTTGCAATTTCATAATCACTAATAATGTTGGGCATATTTTCATGTTTTCTTTGGCTATTTGTGTATCTTCTTTAAATAATTTTTGTAGTTATTTGCATGATTGTAATTGGTATATTTGTCTTTTAATTATTGAGGTTTAAGTGTTGTTTATATATTTTTCATGCAAGTCTTTTTTTAGAGAAATAATTTGCAGTTATTTTCTCCCATTCTGTGCTTATTTTTTCACTTTTCAATTATGCTATTAAAAACTCTTATATTTTTATTTGTATAGTTCAATGTATGTATTTAAATATTATTGAAGATATTTCTTTCCATTTTGTAGATTCTCTTTTCACTTTTTAACTGCATCCTTAGAAGCACTAAAGTTTTTCATTTATATTTAATTTAATTAATTTATTTTTTTCTTTTGTTTATAGTTCATGTAATGTGATATGCTTTGATAAGAAAAGAAGTCTCCAGTTTATCAGTGGCTGTGAAATACAAGTTACAACATATTTAAATAAACATACGGGGTAAAAAAAAAAAAAAAAGCTTTTTATAGGTAAGCAATAGGTAAGCACAGAGGAAGCTTTTATGACATTGTAGTAGAATATTCTTAAGCAGTACGCTAGGAAACTACCTAGCCGGGCATGGTGGCTCATGCCTGTAATCCCAACACTTTGGGAGGCCGAGGCAGGCGGATCACAAGGTCAAGAGATCGAGACCACAGTGAAACTCCGTCTCTACTAAAAATACAAAAATTAGCCGTGCGGGGTGGCGGGCGCCTATAGTCCCAGCTACTTAGGAGGCTGAGGCACGAGAATGGCGTGAACCCGGGAGGCGGAGCTTGCAGTGAGCCGAGATCACACCACTGCACTCCAGCCTGGGTGACAGAGCGAGAATCCCGTCTCAAAAAAAAAAAGAAAGAAAGAAAAGAGAAAATACCCAACATAAAATTCAATTCATTGAACTGTATTAAAATTTAAAGCTGCTGTTCAAGAGGTACAATTAGGAAATGGAAAATGAAATCACTAGAATAGGAGAAGGTATTTACATCGCACATAAGCAATAAGAAGCATATAATAAAAATATGTAAGAGATTTCTACAAATTCTTTGTTAAAATATTGACATTCAATGGTATAATAAGAGAGAAAAGTGACCAGGAACTTTAAAACATAGAGTATAAAAAAGGTTAACAAGCACAAAGAAATGTAGTGAAAAATACACAACTCCACCACACATCCACCAGAATGATCATAAAAATAAAACAAAATCTATAAAGCAAGGATGTGTTGATAACAGAACTCTCATATGTTGATGAAAAGAGGAAATTTGTATAATCATTTTGGGAGAATATTAGGTATTATGTACTAAAGGTGAACATACACAAACTGACTCAGATTTTCATTTGTAAGTATGGAGTCATCAGAACAGGTATGTGTATATATATATATGTGGTGTGTATATATATACACATATATGGTATATATACACACCAGGTATATATATATTCTCTAGTGACAGGTACATGAATGTTTATAGAAGCACAATAAATGGAAAATATGGATGCATAAATCATAATATCACATACTGGAATATTATGCGGTAATGAGAATTAATGATCTACAACTACATTTGACTATATATATGTGTGTATGTGTGTGTGTGTGTGTGTGCGTGTATATTTCTCAAGCATAAAGGTGAGATAAAGCAGCCAGATCAAAAAAGAGTACACTTTCTACAATTCCATTTATATAAAGTACAATGCAGTTCCAGGTAATATAGCCTGTAAGACAGCAGTGCCCAACCTTTTTGACACTAGGGACTGGTTTTGTAGAAGACAGTTTTCCCGCAGACTAGTGTTGTGGTGGGGATGGGATCAGGATGATTCAAGCACATTACATTTATTGTGTACTTCATTTATATTATTAATATAGTATAATATATAATGAAATAATTATACAGCTCACCATAATGTAGAAATCAGTGGGAACCCTGAACTTGTTTACATGCAACTAGATGGTCCCATCTGGGAGTGATGGGAGACAGTAACAGATCATCAGACATTAGATTTTCATAAGAAGCTCACAACCTAGATCCCTCACATGTGCAGTTCACAATAGGGTTTGTGCTCTTATAAGAATCTAATGCTGCCACTAATCTGACAGGAGACAAAGCTGAGGCAGTAATGTGAGTGATGGGAGTGGCTGTAAACACAGGTGAAGCTTCTAACTTACCTGCTGCTCACCTCCTGCTATGCGGCCTGGTTCCTCCAGGCCATGGACCCATAGCAGTCCATGGCCTGGGGCTTGGGGACCTTTGCTGTAAGAAGTCAGAAATAGCGGTTCCATAGAAAGGGGGTGAGGTAGTAGCTTCGAAACTGACCCAATAGTCCCATAACTACTTTTTTTTAAAGATAAACATAGAAATTGATCATTCTAGTCTTAAAACTTCACACTTATGTTTATTTTATGTGAGTTCATTCCTCAGGAAGGGACCATCAGGCTTCACCCCCACAAAAAGTATCAAAGTACTGAAACTCACTATATCACATCCAGAAAATGAGATGCCAGACCCCTCATTCACTATAATGCTTCCTATAATTACATCTAGTTTTAGTCAGGAAGATGGATTTGAGACTGAGGTCCCATCTCCTCATCTGCAGCACCCAATTAAAGCCTTCTTTGGTAACACTCGTCATCTCAGTCACTGGTTTTCTGTGTGGTGAGCAGCAGGAATTAGACCCAATCCCTGGTGTTTCAGTCACAGCTTGAAGGAAATATAGGAAGGCTACATGTATGCTAGCAGTGTCTCTCTCATAATCAGGGTTTTCATTTCATAACTGCTCCTTGTAATTTGTGCAAATTCCTTCAACTATATATACTTGGGTCCCGTTTTCTATAACATACTTAAAAAGTCTGGTTATAGAATTAAATATTAGCATTATTAATCTAATTCTCATATATATTATATATATCTCTCTCTCTTTGTGTATATACATCTATAAGAATATATCCAAATACTGTGATTACATCTGAGAAGTAGTATAAAAGGGTATTGTGGGAAGCTTTCAATTTTTCCTTTTTTCTTTTACTTTGATAGACTATAAATTTCACTGTAATGCTAAACCACAACCTTAACACTATAATATACAGCAAATGAAATATAATACAATCAATGATTTTAAAAAGCTATAAAAATGTCAACAGTTGAATATTTCTTTCAAGGTTTTAGTGCTCTGCTGGACCACTTAATTTGTTTCTTTAATAGTTCCTTACTACAATGCTTCTTTCACTACTTCATCCATATGGCTTCATAAGTTTGGGCTGTTGTAACAAATTACCATAGATTAGGAGTCTGAGAGAAGGGTGCCAGGATGGTGAGGTTATGGGGAGGGCAGATGACCGTCTTTTCATAAGTTCATAGAGCCAAAAAGGGGCTGGCAGCTCTCTGGGGTCTCTTCTACAAGATCATTAATCCCATTCATAAAGACTTCACTCTCATGACTTAATCATCTCCCAAAGATCCTACCTCCTAATATCACCATCTTAGCAGTTAGGACTTCAATATATGAATTGAGGTTGGAGGACACAAACTTTCAGGCCATAACACTGTGTTATTGCTATTACAACTTTTCTCATGTTAAAAATATGGCAAACAAATTTAAATCTAAATCACTCACAATACTACCACCTAATATACTTTTCAATATAGTATATTGATTTTTGTTTATATACAATATAAAATATAGGTCAATTGTACATACAAATATCCATATAAAATACTATAATGTTAATTTCAATATCACATTATAATAACATTTTA
>NW_012115032.1:5315734-5320131 GCF_000951035.1 Colobus angolensis palliatus | reverse complement strand
TGCATAACATATTATATAATATATAATACACAACATATCATATATTATATACTTCAAAGTTGTAATCATAATCTAGATATCCATTAGAAATTTACTCTAACTTGAATTCGTTTTTTATGTTTGTGTATGAAATTCAAAATTGCATCTTCATTACTTCATATTATTTGAACTAGCAAATATGTCAGAGCATAAACATTTGTTTAATATTGGTCATTTTGTAACCACCTGATGGATTCATCTTGCCCTCTGCCCAGAATGCCAAATGTACTGAAAATAATAGGTATTGCAGCAAAGAGAGTTTTATTATTGTTTAATTATCACAGTGTTAGTTAAGCAAAGAGAACAAGAAGAAACTTCCCAAACTCATCTGTATCTGAGAATTTTGTAAGCTAGGGCTTTTTAAGGGTGCTTTGGCAGCCAGGGACCAGGGAAACTGAAATGACTGCTGAAATCACATGGGTGTCTAAAGCTGTCTTAGCGCAACTAACTCGGTTCCTGGCAGAGTCCCGCAAAACCAGGTGGTGGCTCAGTGCTACGTCTGAAATATCTCAAAGACCAGTTCTTTAGGTTTCACAATGATGATGCTATATATCGAAGTAGGTGGGAGAATTATAAATCTTGCAACCCCCGGTTATGTGACTCTGTGGCAGTAAACAACTTATAGGAAAACAAGCTAAGTGATGACAGGTCATTGTTAAACTATGCCTGTTCTTTGGCAAAGTTTAAGTCCCTATCACACATTTAGCTTTGCCCTATGAATGCAGAGTTTTCTAACAAGGAGTTTTCCTTGCCTCATACTTTATCTACAAAATAAATTATTCTGATAGTAATCTTGGCCTCTGTGTTAGAATAAGCAAAACAACCTATTTAGCCTTTAAGGTTACAAACTAGATGGAGTCAATCATGTTAGATTTCTCTCATTATTTATAATTCTGGAAAGGCAGTTTGAATTTTGGCCACTTCCTTTGTTCCTTCCTTTTTCTTTTCTTCCTTCTTTCCTCCTTTCATTCCATTATTTCCTCTTTCCTTCCTTTTGTTATTTCTTCTTTTTTTGTCTTTCTTTTTTCTTTTGTAGATGTGCTTTCTTTTATAGCAAAGTTATAAATGTCTATCATCTGGATAAATACATATTTCTATAATGAATTTTTACATGAGAATAAAATGTTAGAGTCATATCTTAAGAATAACAGGTCAAAAAACATGTATATTCTTAGTTACCTTGAAGTATTGTTGCTTTTTAAATTTCCATCCAGCATTGTTCATTCGGTAGCATTTACTCAAGCAAACTTTGATAGTCTTCTGATCTAAATTATTAGTTTTTCACTATCCATAGGAAATTAATGCCCCAAGGATGCCATTTGCACCTCAATCTTAGCCAGTCTCCAAACATTATTATTATCAATGGTACTATTATTATCATTTCCTCTCCTCCTACCTACCCCACCTTTAAAATATTACTATAGACCCAGTCTCCTCTGCTGATCAAGAATTTGCAACCCACAGTGCATTTTTCAATATCTCCACTTGTGCTCAATACATTTCCTTTGCCTGGAATGATTTTTCTCAATTAGGTGAAATTATTTCCGTCCTCAACACCCATTTTTAGTTTTTATCTAGACTGAAATATTTCAATTTCCTGCCAGCCAGAATACTTAATATCACCTTCCATGCTACTCTAATGTTTATTATATTGCTCTATGCCTAATTAATTAAATGTAATTTATAGGGTTCTTTCCAGAGTCTTTGGCACACAATGAGTTCTCAATAAAAGTAAAATAGCGAAACAACATATCATGTTGACTGTTGAAAATAATAAATACATGATACCTCCAAGATGGCTGAATAGGAACAGCTCTAGTCTACAGCTCCCAGTGTGAGAGATGCAGAAGACGGGTGATTTCTGCATTTCCAACTGAGCAAATAGCACACCAGGAGATTATATCCTGCGCTGGCTTGGAGGGTCACATGCCCATGGAGCCTCGCTCATTGCTAGCACAGCAGTCTGAAATCGAACTGCAAGGCAGCAGTGAGGCTGGGAGAGAGGTGTCCACCATTGCTGAGGCTTGAGAAGGTAAACAAAGTGGCTGAGAAGCTCGAACTGGGTGGAGCCCACTGCAGCTCAAGGAGGCCTGCCTGTCTCTATAGACTCCACCTCTGGGGGCAGGGTGTAGCCAAACAAAAGGCAGCAGAAACCTCCGCAGACTTAAATGTCCATGTCTGACAGCTTTGAAGAGAGCAGTGGTTCTCCCAGCATGGAGTTTGAGATCTGAGAACAGACAGACTGCCTCCTCAAGTGGGTCCCTGACCCCAAGTAGCCTAACTGGGAGGCACCCACCAGTAGGGTCAGACTGACACCTCACATGGCTGGGAATCCCTCTGTGATGAAGCTTCCAGAGGAATGATCAGGCAGCAACGTCTGATGTTCAGCAATATTTGCTGTTCTGCAGACTCTGCTGCTGATACCCAGGCAAACAGGGTCTGGAATGACCCTCCAACAAACTCCAACAGACCTGCAGCTGAGGGTCCTGACTGTGAGAAGGAAAACTAACAAACAGAAAGGACACCCACACCAAAACCCCATCTGTATGTTACCAAGACAAAAGAACAAAGGTAGATAAAGCCACAAAGATGGGGGGGAAAAAAAAACAAAAAACAGAAAAGCTGAAAATTCTAAAAATCAGAGTGCCTCTCCCCCTCCAGAGGAATGCAGCTCCTCGCCAGCAATGGAACAAAGCTGGATGGAGAATGACTTGGACAAGTTGAGTGAAGAAGGCTTCAGATGATCAAACTTCTCTGAGCTAAAGAAGGAAGTTTGAACCCATCAAAAAGAAGTTAAAACGTTGAAAAAAGATTAGACAAATGGCTAAATAGAATAACTAGTGCAGAGAAGACCTTAAATGAACTGATGGAGCTGAAAACCATGGCACGAGAACTACATGACAAATGCGCAAGCTTCAGTAGCTGATTCGATCAACTGGAAGAAAGGGTATCAGTGATTGAAGATCAAATGAATGAAATGAAGCGAAAAGAGAACTTCAGAGAAAGAAGAATAAATAGAAACAAACAAGGCCTCCAAGAAATATGGGACTATGTGAAAAGGCCAAATCTACGTCTGATTGGTGTACCTGAAAGTGACGGGGAGAATGGAACCAAGTTGGAAAACACACTACAGGATATTATCCAGGAGAACTTCCTCAACATAGAAAGGGAGGCCAACATTCAAATTCAGGAAATACAGAATATGTCACAGAGATACTCCTTCAGAAGAGCAACTCCAAGACACATAATTGTCAGATTCACCAAATTTGAAATGAAGAAAAAATGGTAAGGGCAGCCAGAGAGAAAGGTCGGGTTATCCACAAAGGGAAGCCCATCAGACTAACAATGGATCTCTCAGCAGAAACTCTACAAGCCAGAAGAGAGTGGGGTCCAATATTCAACATTCTTAAATAAAAGAATATTCAACCCAGAATTTCATATTCAGACAAACTAAGCTTCATAAGTCAAGGAGAAATTAAAACCTGTACAGACAAGCAAATGCTGAGAGATTTTTGTTCACAACAGGCCTGCCCTACAAGAGCTCCTGAAGGAACCACTAACATGGGAAGGAACAACTGATATCAGCCACTGCAAAAACATGCCAAATTGTAAAGACCATCAATGCTAGGAAGAAACTGCATCAACTAATGATCAAAATAACCAGCTAATATCATAATAACGGGATCAAATTCACACATAGTAATATTAACCTTAAACGTAAAAGGGGTAAATGCTCCAGTTAAAAGACACAGACTGATAAATGGGATAAAGAGTCAAGACCCATCAGTGTGCTGTATTCAGGAGACCCATCTCGTGTACAGAGACACACATAGGCTCAAAATAAAAGGATGGGGGAGATCTACCAAGCAAATGGAAAACAAAGAAAGGCAGGGGTTGCAATCTTAGTCTCTGATAAAACAAACTTTAAACCAGCAAAGATCAAAAGAGGCAAAGAAGGCCATTATATAATGGTAAAAGGATCAATTCAACAAGAAGAGCTAACTATCCTAAATATATATGCCCCCAATACAGGAAAACCCAGATTCATAAAGGAAGTCCTTAGAGACTTACAAGGAGACTTAGACTCCCACACAATAATAATGGGAGACTTTAACGCCCCACTGTCAACATTAGACAGATCAACAAGACAGAAAGTTAACAAGGATATCCAGGAATTGAACTCAGCTCTGCACCAAGTGGACCTGATAGACATCTACAGAACTCTCCACCCCAAATCAATGGAATATACATTCTTCTCAGCACCACATCACACTTATTTCAAAATTGACCACATAGTTGGAAGTAAAGCACTCCTCAGCAAATGTAAAAGAACAGAAATTATAACAAACTGTCTCTCA
>NW_012115032.1:5313618-5315684 GCF_000951035.1 Colobus angolensis palliatus | reverse complement strand
AAAGCACTCCTCAGCAAATGTAAAAGAACAGAAATTATAACAAACTGTCTCTCAGACCACAGTGCAATCAAACTAGAACTCAGAATTAAGAAACTCACTCAAAACCACTCAACTACATGGACACAGAACAACCTGCTCCTGAATGACTACTGAGTACATAACGAAGTGAAGGCAGAAATAAAGATGTTCTTTGAAACCAATGAGAACAAAGAAACAACATAGCAGAATCTCTGGGACACATTTAAAGCAGTGTGTAGAGGGAAATTTATAGCACTAAATGCCCACAAGAGAAAGTAGGAAAGATCTAAAACTGACACCCTAAAATCACAATTAAAAGAACTAGAGAAACAAGAGCCAGCACATTCAAAAGGTATAGGAAGGCAAGAAATACCTAAGATCAGAGCACAACTGAAGGCGATAGAGATATAAGAAACCCTTCAAAAAATCAATGAATCCAGGACCTGTTTTTTTGAAAAGATCAATAAAATTGATAGAACTCTAGAAAGACGAATAAGGAAAAAAAAGAGACGAATCAAATAGACACAATAAAAAATTATAAAGGGGCTATCACCACCAATCCCACAGAAATACAAACTACCATCAGAGAATACTATAAACACCTCTATGCAAATAAACTAGAAAATCTAGAAGAAATGGATAAATTCCTGGACACATACACCTTCCCAAGACTAAACAAGTAAGTAGTTGAATCCTTGAATAGATCAATAACAGGCTCTGAAATTGAGGCAATAATTAATAGCCTACCACCCAAAAAAAGTCTAGGACCAGATGGATTCACAATCAAATTCTACCAGCGGTACAAGGAGGAACTGGTACCATTCCTTCTTAAACTATTCCAATCAATACAAAAAGAGGGAGTCTTCCCTAACTCATTTTTTGAGGCCAGCAGCTTCCTGATACCAAAGCTGGGCAGAGACACAATTAAAAAAGAGAATTTCAGACCAATATCCCTGATGAACATTGAGGCCAAAATCCGCAATAAAATACTGGCAAACCGAATCCAGCAGCATATCAAAATCTTATCCACCACGAACAAGTGGGCTTCATCCCTGAGATGCAACACTGGTTCAACATACACAAATCAATAAACGTAATCCAGCATATAAACAGAACCAAAGACAAAAACCACATGATTATCTCAATAGATGCAGAAAAGGCATTAGACAATATTCAACAGCCCTTCATGCTAAAAACTCTCAATAAATTAGGTATTGATGGGACATATCTCAAAATAAAAAGAGCTATTTATGACAAACCCACAGTCAATATCATACTAAATGGCAAAAACTGGAAGTATTCCCTTTGAAAACTGGCACAAGACAGGGATGCCCTCTCTCACCACTCCTATTCAACATAGCGTTGGAAGTTCTGGCCAGGGCAATCAGGCAGGAGAAAGAAACAAAATGTATTCAATTAGGAAAAGAGGAGGACAAATTGTCTCTGTTTGTAGATGCCATGATTGTATATTTAGAAAACCCCATTGTTTCAGCCCAAAATCTCCTTAAGCTGATAAGCAACTTCAGCAAAGTCTCAGGATACAAAATCAATGTGCAAAAATCACAAGCATTCTTATACACTAATAATAGACTAACAGAGAGCCAAATCATGAGTGCACTCCCATTCACAATTGCTTCAAAGAGAATAAAATACCTAGAAATCCAACTTACAAGAGATGTAAAGGACATCTTCAAGGAGAACTACAAACCACTGCTCAACGAAATAAAAGAGGACACAAGCAAATGGAAGAACATTCCATGCTCATGGATAGGAAGAACCAATATCGTGAAAAAGGCCATACTGCTCAAGGTAATTTATAGATTCAATGCCATCCCCATCAAGCTACCAATGACTTTCTTCAAATAACTGGAAAAAAAAGACTTTAAAGTTCATATGAAACCAAAAAAGAGCCCACATTGCCAAGACAACCCTAAGCCAAAAGAACAAAGCTGGAGGCATCATGCTACCTGATTTCAAACTATACTACAAGGCTACAATAGCCAAAACAGCATGGTACTAGTACCAAAACAGAGATATAGACCAATGGA
>NW_012115032.1:5279607-5312725 GCF_000951035.1 Colobus angolensis palliatus | reverse complement strand
AAATACCATTTGACCCAGCCATCCCATTACTTGGTATATACCCAAAGGATTATAAATCATGCTGCTATAAAGACACATGCACATGCATGTTTATTGTGGCACTACTCACAATAGTAAAGACCAGGAACCAACCCAAATGTCCATCAATGATAGACTGGATTAAGAAAATGTGGCATATATACACCATGGAATACTATGCAGCCATAAAAAGGATGAGTTCATGTCCTTTGTAGGGACATGGATGCAGCTGGAAACCATCATTCTCAGCAAACTGTTGCAAGGACTAAAAACCAAACACCTCACGTTCTCACTCATAGGTGGGAATTGAACTATGAGAACACTTGGACACAGGAAGGGGAATATCACACACTGTGGCCTGTGGTGGGCTGGGGGTAGGGGGTGGGACCACATTAGGAGATATACCTAATGTACATGACAAGTTAATGAGTGCATCACACCAACATGATTCATGTATACATATGTAACAAATCTGCATGTCGTACACATGTACCCTAGAACTTAAAGTATAATACAAAAAATTTAAAAAAATACAATATTGTTACAACTTATAAAAATATATTTTCTCTCTATTGATGTTGAAATTCTTAAAAACACAAATAATGCTTTATGGATTATTGCATATAGACCTATATATTGAAATAGAAGCACACACATACACAAACACACACATGCATATTTTGTGGGATTTCTAGAATATGGGATATAATACTTTTAAAATTACATTGAAATAAAATGTAAGAATGTCCTTCTATCCTCTTCCATAATATTCAAAATTTATTTTCCTATAAGCTAAGTTTTAACATAGAGATCTCTGTCAAATATTTCTTAAGTTCATTATGAAGTTTTCCAGCCTATTCATCTAGCTTTGAATATATAAATTTTTTATCACACCCAACACATTTGATAATAAACAAGTATGTTATATCTGTTTTGCTAATTGTGAGCAATCTTAAATCAAGTAGGTTTTCTGTATTATCTTTGGTGTCATTCAAGCACAGTGCCTGACTTATATGAAGTTCTCAATAAACATAAGTTGTCATAAGAAAGATAAGGCAACAAATCTACTACATTTAAAAAACAATTTTTACCATGTTAATGCTTATCTATATTGTACAATTTTATAAATGTTCTGTACATATACAGACATATATATTGATGTATATATGTATGTGCATATTTATGTATGCTACATGTTTAATTTCAAATAGTTTGAAAATGTGTTAAGGAAGCCATATGCTCATAGAATTTCATAAAATTATCTCAATATACATTAAACTCATATGCAGAAATGTTAACAATATAAGAACCGATTTTATATTCTATAATTTATTTAACTGTTTTTCACACACTCTGGTATAATTTAAACACATTTATTCCAGCTTTGGTGATTTTTTTTAATGTTGTTCTCTTTGTGGTTTAAATTTTCAGACCGACTAAATTAATATCTGATAAAAGTATGATAGATTCTAAGTACACATTATTTTGTCTAAGATTATGTGCTGTATATTTATTTTTGTCATCAAGATTTTTTAAGAACAACAATACTTCTCTCTTGAAAGTTAATTATAATTTTTTTCTGAATCTATGTTTTGTAACAGTAATTTTTTATATATAAAAATTAGGTTGCTAAGTTTTCTTTTACCAAATATATTCAAATACCTATACACAAAATTACTTACTTTGCAGCCTAAACAAAGAATACCTTTCTGGGTATGTAAAGATGCAGCTGTTGAAAGACTAAAGCTTGCAAAAATAATAGCAATAGTGTTAATAACACTGCTTATGCTGAACAATCAATTTGGTGTTAGAACCTATGGGATCTGATACTATGTAATTGATATGCTCCATTACTAGTAGTAATTCCAGGATATTTTTGTTCATATCAGCTAAGAAGGATATTTAAGTATACCGAAAGCCGAAGAAAAGATATTGGCCTATTCTTTTTTTCTTTTAAAAATATATCAGTAAATTTTTAATATGCTAAAAACTCTCTAAAATTTAGAAAAATCAATAAAATTGAAAAAAATAATTATAGGTTGTTTTTCACTGAAATTAATGTAATTCATTGAAAGTATTTGTCACTGAATATGGACAAATTAGAGACATAAGTTAGATACAGATGAGTACACAGATAAGCCTATATATTTTAAAATATGGCATCTGTTATTTTTAGAAATGCATATTTTGAGATTTTTAAAAATTGAATACTTAAATCTAAGTAAACAACAATATATTCATAAAGCAAACCATCAAGTATAGTATGCCTCTATGCTTACCAGTCCCAGAGAACTGTCCCTCATCAATGTATAAGGGACAGTTTTTACTGTGTCAATTCTCCAATTAACTCCATTTAATTATCGGCTTTGTAATAGTTAAGACACAGTCTGCGTCTTAATTTAGCATGGGACATCAGCTTATACTTCATACTTATTATCTTGAATCTGAAATATGTACGTTGGGCCAGCAGGCTGAAAAGTCAGTTGTGATTTCTATGTTAAAGTCTTGGGGCAGAATTCCTTCTTCTATGGAAAATCTCCATTTTTGCTCTTAAGTTTTTTAACTGATAGGATAAATCCCACTCACATTATGGAAGTTAACCTTCTTAAAATCAATTGGTTGAAAATGTTAGTCACATCTACAAAGTACCTTCACAGCATTGTCTAGGCAGGCACTTGAACAAACAACTAGAAACCAAAGCCTAACCAAGCTTACAAAAGCAAACCAACACACAATACAGATAGGAACAACTGGTGAATAAATTACATGAAATTCACTGGTGTATATTTTTTAGCGACCAGGCCTTGAGGCTGACCTATAGATTATGTAAATCACTGTAGACAGATAACAGCACAGAAAACTTCACAATGGCTCTGTCTCTTATGGGATGTGCCATTACTCTGTTTTTCAGATAGATTAGAAATGTGCTAGCTTTTCTTTACTTGAAAATCATTGAGTCGATTTACAGAATAATGAAATGGGAAATATCTATGTCACATGGAGTGGTTTAAATGTTTATGTTAATCTTATATGCCATTATTTCATATTCCAAGAAATGTGTGTGTATAATAGTTACTGGTATTGAAATATTTATTCCCAACAGACTTCAGTTTAATAACATTTATCTACTGTTTCTTAAAATGTTATGTTTGCCAGATTACTTTATTGCATTTCATTTTAATTCTTCAAGTTTTTACTGCTAATTATTTTCATGTGATTGCAAACTGTAGAATTGAGAATCAAAGCATAAATTGTATGAACCAGGTATTTTAGTTTGTCAGGTAAGTGCTGCTGGTCCACCAGAAGAAACAAAGCATTTTCCATGACAAGAAGATGAAGATGAAGACAAAGAAAAGGAAGAAGAAAAGCAACTATGACTGGCTACTGGGTTGAAATTTTAGTAGTAGTATTGACGATGATAATAATAATAATGATAATAATAATAATAATAAGAAGAAGAATGATGATTATTTTATTATAAGAGATTCTCATGGTCAATGACACAACTTTGCTCAAGCAAAGTGTAGTTCTACAGTTTTCATCTGTGGATCTTAATCTCTAAATTTCTAGGTTTATAGTGTTTGCATCTGGATCTTCTTGAGTTTCATGGTTTTAGTTCATTGATTTGTTGTGTGGGGACTGTGGAGACACAGCCTTGATAACCTCCCTTGCTGTCCTGGGAGTATAATAATGCTTTAAATGTGTGTACTTCTTGGCATACTCTTTATCTAATATCTCTGTGTTTTGTAGAGAAAAAATAATACCTAATCCACCTTCTTGCCTGAGTCTCTGTTATGCTCAATATGATAAATATAAACTTTATTGTATGTTACAACTTAATCACTGTGTATAAAATATTTCTACTGAAGCTGCTATTTTTTAATGCTCCTTTTCTTTGTAAGCATACCTATTCAGTCTAGCATTTCTGGATGTCTTCCAAAGTTTACAGATTTATTTAGCAAATGAAAATCCAGGCCTCCAGTCCAATTTGAATTTATGACAAACAACAAATTTATTTTAGTATAATTATTTTCCAAATATTTCATATTATATATTTAAACCAAAACTCTATTTGTTGTTTACCAGAAATTCAAATTTATCTGAGTGCTGGATTTTTTCTGGCACCTCTACCTAGTGTACACAGTGTCTCAATCCACATCGTCTGCTAGTTTGGTACATATTACCTGCTTTTCAATAAAGCCTCACTTGACTCTGTCTCCATGATTGCATCCATACCTTTTTGTCCTGTAGATGTTTTTCCTTATGTCTCTAATGGAATTTAATGTCTTGATATATCTGATCACATTTGGGAGTTTCCTGTAGGCAGAGAAAATGTTCTCTTCATCTTTGTACTCGCAGCACATACATCATGGCTTAACCTTAAAAGGAAATTAGTCATTGCTGGCTACATTAATATATGTTTATTCCTTCCTTTGATTTAGCAATAGACTTTGAGAAAAAGTGCACAATAATAGTAATAATGACTAATATCTCTTGAATGTTGTCTATATTCGAAGCATTATTCTGTGTGCTGTTTCTGGTATAATATATGAGTTATTGCAAAGCCTCAGATTTTACAAAATCATGCATTAAATGTAAGGTAGATAGAAAGAAGAAGTTCAAATAACATGCAGGTTTATAATCAGAAGACCAACAATAACAGTATTGATTCTAGTAACTATGCTGGTTCATATTAAAAACAAGTTAAGTTTATAATAAGTAACAGAAAAAAACACTACGATAAATCTATTACTTTACATTAAAATTAACAAAATAGGGATGGGAACTTGATATAAAGGGTATAAGGAACTATTGTTGTTCAGTTATGGAGACATGAAAAACATGTACAAGTCAGGTAGAACCATGAAATAAGCGTATTCAGGACTGAGCCTGGTGTCAAACTGAGCATCAGAGAAGAGTGATTGGGCATCACAGACATCATTGCATGGTGCAAAAAAAAAGCTGGGAAAATTTGGCATGGACCAACACAAATTCTTTGTTATGTCAACATTATCCCTATTTACTGATTACCTGTATGATTAATTTTATGAGTTAATGTTTCTAAAAAGCCTATGCAGTTAAGAACTAGCATTTTTTTTTTCATTTTCCTAGCTCTTTTATCATTTAGAAAAAATACCTGGAACAAAAAATATTGTTTTTTTATTAGCATACTTTAAGTTCTAGGGTACATGTGCACAACGTGCAGGTTTGTTACACATGCATACATGTGCCATGTTGGTGTGCTGCACCCATTAACTCGTCATTTACATTAGGTATATCTCCTAATGCTATCCCTCCCCTCCCCACCCCAGGACAGGCCCCCGTGTGTGATTTTCCCCTTCCTGTGTCCAGATGATCTTATTGTTCAGTTTCCACCTATGAGTGAGAACATGCGGTGTTTTGTTTTCTGACCTTGCGATAGTTTGCTGAGAATGATGGTTTCCAGCTTCATCCATGTCTCTGCAAAGGACACGAACTCATCCTTTTGTAACGTGTCTATGAGAACACAGCTAGTGAGGATAGAGCCAAGTTTCCAGCCCAGATTGCCTGAGACATAATCATCACTCTTGTCTATGAAGATACTTATATATTTTTGAATGGTTGTTCCTTATTGAAGTTGTAAACTGTGACATTAGTGTTTTAAAACTTCCTGATTTATAAGCCTGGAAATATCAAAAAAATAACTAACTTTATATTCTCTTGGTACAGAACCCAAAAGTATATAAAATTTAACATGTCAATTTCATCTCTATTTTAAGGTATATTTTTTGAAATACTGATTTTTAATATCAAAATGCTGAAATTGATTTGTAATTTATTAATAGTTACATGTTTTCTTAGCTCATTTATCATTCCCTTTATGTATGATATGACCTCAGATCTATGCAGATAGATCTTTGGTGGTAGTATGTGTATTTTACAAATTTTCCTCCATGCCTCGAGCCAAGTGGACACATTTTCCAAGTAGAGCAATAATATTTTCTTTCTCTGAAATTCAGAATTTTAATCCACAGTTTTTACTCAGTCTGAATATGACTAGGATTGTTTTATATAAATTCAAGAAAAATGGGCAATAATATCTCATCATGTGAACAAAAGGGCAGAAAAATCTGTCTGTGCTATGTGTATTTTCAGATAGATGAGGGTGCAAGAGATATTGTAAATGTATTTTCTCACATACTGATGGTTTCCTAGTTCCTTATTTCACCTAAGACTTAGCTATCCTTTTGCACTTATGTTATAGGAACTACTCCCACCTTGTTAAGAAGAGCTAAGGTATTTCTTTACATAAAAAAGAATGATTACACCCAAATCATGTAAATAATGCTTTCTTTTACATGTATAGATTATTTCTTTGCAAAGAGATTCTTTAAATTTATAGAATATAATTTTACAATACTGAAATTGATAACCTTTAAATGTCAATGTCATAGAAGAGTAATTTGTACAAATTTATATTATGTGAATTCAGTAATCCTAACTTAAATTATTTATATTATGGAAAAGAGGCCCTCAGGTAACACTCAGCTTTTTTGGTTGAATCTTAACAGAATATCTTATAATAGTTAGAAATAAAAATTGACTCTGTCTGTGGAAAAATAACTTACTAAACATTTTTACTATTTAAAAAGGGCTTTAGAACCCATGAAGGGTCAACACTCTAAAGAGATGAAAATGTGAATATATCTTAAAAGAAATCTGGCACTGTTATTAAGAGTTTATGAAATTAGGGAAAATATTTTATATTTAAATTTTTGTGCTCTCAAATAATGTTATGATGGTTATTAAGAAATTACATTGCAGACAGATGCGGTGGCTCAAGCCTGTAATCAATCCCAGCACTTTGGGAGGCCGAGACGGGCGGATCACGAGGTCAGGAGATGGAGACCATCCTGGCTAACCCGGTGAAACCCCGTCTCTACTAAAAAATACAAAAAATCTAGCCGGGTGAGGTGGCGGGCGCCTGTAGTCCCAGTTACTGGGGAGGCTGAGGCAGGAGAATGACATAAACTCAGGAGGAGGAGCTTGCAATGAGCCAAGATCCGGCCACTGCACTCCAGCCTGGGCGACAGAGCAAGACTCCGTCTCAAAAACAAAGAAATTACACTGAAAAATTAAATCCTTAAATATTATTTGAAACTCTATACTCTAAAAAACGATAGTAGCTATTATTGAATATTCTTATTATTCATGTGATTGCAAAGTAATACATAATACAATCAAAATCTGGATGTAATTTTCTCCTGATACCAAACTCAAATCTGCTGATTTCTGCCTTATGATAAGTTAAGAAAAAAAGGCAGAGAAAAAAGTAAGAATGCATGATTCATTCCAATAAAAAAATAGAATGTGAACTGGCAAAAGCTGGTAAGGACACTCATCAGGAGTGTTAGGCAGTAAGTGGTTGTCAGAAAAATCATTTAAAAGCCCCAATGACAGCTTCAGAGTATCCTTTTCAAAGTGAATCAATATGTTCAACAAAACTTGTTACTTTTCTCCTCTATTTTAAGCTATATTTTTATTGGCAGTGTGATTCTTCTCAGACAGATTTGTAAATTAGTAAGAGGTCTAAGTAATTCAGAGTCAAGCTTGTAATTAGGAAACATTAAACTTCTATTTTTATTTTTTAAATAATTAAATCATTTTAATAATTCCCAATGTCTACTAGTTGTTTTTTCTACAGAAACCTTTTCTGTTGTGTGTAAGTGCAAGTATTTTATTTGCTCATAAACCTTAGGAATATTTCCAATCTGGTGCTTAGATGTAGCATATTTTTTTCTTAATTTTTGTGTCCATTCAATAAATGACCTTTTATTCTACTTAATAATAAGGGCCAAATTAAAGATCAACATTTTAATAGCTGATCATAGTATTCATTTGAAAGCCTGGTTTTTATGCAAATTGTTTATAAACTAATTTGAATATAAATTGCTGGCAATTTTATAGCTAAAAATAATGTTATTGCCATAGTTGTGCCAAGAGGATAAGCAAGGGTATTTTGAATGGTTTTAAAACTCCAGACACTAACACTGTAAGATAATCTTGATTGAATAACACAAGAGTCTCTCTAGGCTTTTTTATATGGTCCGTGTTGTTGTAGTGCTTTGTACACAACAATGAGCTGCCTAATAATGTATTTTTGTTAGTGTTATAATTAAAAAAAGAAATACATAATTTTTACAAATACAAATAAAGTTCTGATGTGATATTAGATATATTTATAATATTTCTTAGTTTTACACATCATTGCTAAATGGGAAATATATTTCAATTGCATTGAGTAAAAACCATTGAAAAATGTATTTTATTAACTGATTTATTAGTGCATATTTTAACACCACTTTATTCCAAGCACTCTTCTAGACCCTACAGATGAAGCAATGAACAAAAGAAGCAGATATCATCTTGTGGAGCTTATGTTTTAGTTGGGGAGATAACAATAGCAAATGTGTATAGTGTTCCCTAGAGAAAACTAAGATAGAAAGCTTGATAAGTTTGATAAGGAATATACCAGGTGTATAAAGTATTTAATATAAAATATAGGAGATAGATAATTTTTACTGAAAAATTATAAATTTTGAATAAAACTAGATAGACATGAGGAAGCATTTCACCAAAGTAAACATTTTTTAGTTTACTACAAATACAATTGTATTTTATTTCACTAAAATCAACATTTTTAGATAAAATATTCTAAGAAGAGTAAAGGCCTTAAGAAAATATATTATCTAGCATGCCTAAAGAACAGCAAAGAGGCCAAGATGACTTATACAGACTAGTGAAGGTGGTGAAATAACAAGAAATAAGGTCAACTAGAAAACAAGATGGTGGAGAGAGGGGAGTAAAATTACATGGAACTTGTATGGAGTTTGACTCTTGTCTAAGTGAAATGAGAATATTCGCAAGATTTAGTGGAAAAGAAGGTCATGTACTTTGACCTGATTAATAAAACTGTGTTAAGTGTAGAATGAAGATGACTAACGCTAAAGTTAAAAGACAAGTTAGGAAGCCATTAAAACAATGCAATGGAAAAGTGATAGTGACTTGTAGCAGATAAAAGCACTGAATATTAGGGTGGTCAGCTAGGACCATATTTTGAAGCTACAGCTTTCCACCAAATTTTCTGAAAAATTAAATTGAAAATGTTTAAGCATGAGAAAAATAAAACACTATACAAGGCTTTGGGATTACACTACTGACACGTATTCATTGAGTTAGCTAAAACTGTGGAAGTGACATATATCACATGGCTGGAAAGGGGAGTGAAAAATATTTAGTTTTGAACATGTGAAGTTGCTTGAGACACTTATATGCCACCCAGGTAACAACATGAGTGAAACAGGGAAACATTTAGTTGAGATAATCAGAATCACATTTTATTTAGCAGCATTTGTCATGCTACTCTGTTGATATAAAGGTGGAAGGGAGCAGTCCAGGCCAATGAACTGGATTGGAAATAGGAAAATTTACTATCAATAAAAATATCATATGTGCTGGACACATGATTCATACTCTAACCAAACTATAATGAGCAGAAGTATATAATTCAATACTGGGATCTGAACAATAACCAATAAATAAACAAGCCTTGAACTAAGGACTTTTAGAGTTGATAGTTTTCTCTAAAATCACCTTTCCAGGAAACAGGCAGCTTTCAAAAGGACCAAACCCAACTGTTATGTATATTATTCATTACCTTGGTAAGAATTCATAACAATCTGTTTCACCAGCATACAGATGATTATTTTGAAGTTTGCTCATAATTGTAAAAAAGGTATGGAACTACCAATTATCTCAGGTTACAAACTAGGATAATGAATGTTCCATCCATTTGAGTTCTTTAGTGAATTTTTAAGGGGGCTGAGTTGAAAATAAATATCAGAGTGTAGTAGTTAAAATTTTTAAAATAGTACTGCTTTTGGAAGCTCATTATTAATTTGATTGAAAGCTTCAAGGAAGCTCATTACTTGAATGACTTGTTATTCCTGGATAAAATCGCATTTTGTAAATATTGTTCATTTAACAATAGCACCGGATATAGAATTTTCTCAGTCCTCTTTGATCTCCACAAGCTTTTGTTTCAATTTATTTTTCTACAACTGGCAAAACTGGGTGTGTGTCTTTTGTTGATCTAATAATATGTTGCATCAAGTCAGACAAGACTTTTATAGAAATAAGTTTACTATTGCCCGCTTACAAACAATTGGTCTCAAGGCACGCCTTTTATAAGTCAAGAATACAGACATAAAATACAATTTATATATTTAATGTATTTGGAAATCACTCTGGCTAGATCAGCCTCCCAGCCTACACAGTTACCATTGATCTCCTCCAATTATTGTTAAGCAAACGTATATGTCAGACAACTAAAATGTTCCCCACTGGAGTGTACAAAATTGTATACTCATTTTTCTCATGATACTTGCTAGATGTTTGGCAAAGGATATACACTGGATTATATTTGTAAAGAACCAATATAACATGCTTCAATTAAATAAATTTATTAACCTGTATCAGTGCTATTGTGGCAAATAAGAAAGAACTGAGAAAAAATGCGTGTGGGAAAGATCATAACACTAATTGGAGGGAAAGTATATAAGATAATGCCCTCCATGAGCTACTGGTCAAGATCTATGTTTTTCTCTTTAAATGATGTAACTCACCTTGCTCTCATTTTGTAGTCACTCCTCAGTAATGGGACTTGACATTGCCCCAACACTATGTCTTCATTTTGAAGGACTGGAATATCCTTAAATGGACAGTTACTAAATATAGAACATCTAGGAAAAGAATAATTAAAATCCCATGCACCTCCCTATCCTTATCCATTGACCCACAAATATCCATCTAGCACACAATTTGTACCCCAATACAAAAGAAAAAATTAAATATTAAGCATTACTGTCAAGTTAAATATGTATGTAACATTAAGCAGTTTTAAGTACCAAATCAGTCCCACTTCCCCACTCTTTTTCATTGGCAAGAGCTACAGAAAGACTTGCAAGTGTGGAACTAAGTGTAGCACCCAGTTACATGGGAAGGAAAGCCTAGTGTAATCAGCTGGGCTAATAGTACACTTTTTCCTTAAATAAAATAAAATAATAATAGCTATTTTTCTTTAAAATGTATAAATTAGAGTGATTTTCTACCTTATGAATGTATTATACAAACAAATTTAAATATAATGAGTTTAGCTGTACCTGAGAATATTTATACTTGACTATGTTTCTATTACATGAACACACATGGTATGTCACTCTCAGTTCGGTCAGAAAACTGACCGTATATTTGCTGTAAAATAAAGACAGATGTAGAAATAAGAGTTTACTTGTATGCAGATGGAAGTGAGGAAAAGAAGATCTGGAATACTGCCCCTGATGCATATGAGAAACTGGAATTATTGAAAGATCTCAGGGGCATAGCATCTGGCTACCACTATGAAAGAGGAGCAAGCAGAGAGGTCTGTGAAGCCATTGGTCTACCCCAAATCATCAAAGCATAATCTCAGAAGTGAGAATTGCTACTCTGACATAACTAATTACCATTGTTGAGAATCAGGGATCATGAGAAAATCTACCAGGGCATCTCATCTGACTACAACATGCTCCATGAATAATACTTTTCTTTGTCGTCCTCATTCATTTTCTAAATACTTTATAAACTCCTGTCATTGACAAACTCTAATCCAAAATGTATAGGTAAAGAGATTCTGGAAAACCTGTACCAGGCTCTTTTGCATTGCACAGAGGAATGTGGGGATAATACTGAGTAGACCAGCTAATACAGTACAGCTCACATCCTCATAGACTTGGAATATATACATAACAATAACAAGATCATACTTTACCCAACTTGATGCAACTATCTCTCACGCCACGAAGGTCATGCTTACCTCCACCATAAATGGAGACACATGTATACATATGTCACTTTATGTTTATTGATATTTATTTATTTATAGCTCACTCACTATTTCAATGAGCTGTCTTGATTTGTAATACTGAATTAAATACTGAAATATGCAGAAAATCTTACTATGTAAGAAATTTGTAGGAAATCTTACTATCTTATTATGTAGGCAATATGTAGGAAATATTACTAACTTACTGTGAGATAGTAAAAAAAAGAGTTAAAAAAAACTGGTTTCATATATTTCATATATACTTAGTACACTCATGCACGTGCCACACACACACAAACACCATGAACACATAAAACAAGGATTACATTTGTGTTTCAAAGTTTTTCATGCACGATTTGGAGTAAAAGGAACCTCACCTATATAAACTTCCTGGTTTCCTGACCAGGATATTCTGAGCGTGGGAGATATATTAACATCTATTTGTTTCTAGTTCAGATACTCTACTGCCTGAAACTAGACCTAAGTATTCAAAATGTTATTCTACTGTGCTTTCAGGCCATCTTCTTTATTTAGATCAAAGTAATATCAATGAATTCTGTGGTCTAGATACTGTGTTTTGAATTATAATGAGTTACATTTAGGAAGATGCCTTATTATTTCATAATGCTGTGTGGATTATCCTGAGAGCAAATAATATTTTATAAATATATAGATAAGGGTGTTGCCAGAAGTACTGTGGGTAGGAAAGAAAATAAATATATCCAGGTAAATTTCTTAATGTGTGACTATCAGAATGGCCATGTAAGGATCTTAGTGAAACCTTGTAAAACCAAGACAGCACATATTTAACCACAAAATATTTTAAAAACATAATCATTAAAATTTCTGAATACAGTAAATAGATAAATGTTTGTTCATGAAAATCTACTAAATCTTAACAAGAACAGTGGATGTCTGTGTCATTTGTGGTATTATCTATTACCTTACTGCAGCCCCTCCCACTCAATTTTCTTAGGGAAGCTCTACACTGGTAATGTGCAGCCAAATATACAGGGTTCCCCTATTCTCCAAACAACCAAGATGTTGTTTTTCACCCTTTCACTCAATGACATTTTGGAGAGACTCTATTCCAGGTTGGCATGGTTGAGAGAAGCAGGTCTCCCTTCCTCTAGCCAAGTCCTCTAGAAGTCCTACCCCAAGTATAACAGGCCAAGAATACTGGGGCTCCAAACATCTCTTCCTCAACTTGTGCCTTCATTACACAGTGATTCAAAGGCCCAGGATTGCTACTCCTAAATCTCCAGTGCCTTCTTGTAGAGCAAGTTTGTCACTCTAGGAAAAGCAGGTTTCTGCCCCAAGGTCTGGTCCAGTAGAGCAGGGGATCCACACGATGGAAAGGTGGACCATGAGGATGAGGAGATTCAGAGATTTGTCTGAAAGGATGGCTCTGACAGGACAAGATAGCCAAATGAAACAGAAAAAAAAAAAAATGAAGTTGGACTCCTACCTCACACTACATGCAAAGTTAAAATGCTTTAAGGTTAATATAAAAGCCAAAGGCACAAAACTAAAGAAAACATAGCACAGATATTGATGACATGGCACAGATATTGATGACATTGGTTTTGGTACTTTCTTTTAGCTTTGATGTTTTTACATTTTTAGTTTAGATTCAAAGTGTACATGTGCAGGTTGCTAAAAGTGTATATATAGTATGATGCTGCAAATTGGACTTCTACTGATCCCATCACACATGCAGTGAACATAGCACCCAAAAGGAAGATTTTTAGCCCTTGTACTCTCCGCTCTTCCTTTTGGAGTTCCCAGAGTCTATTGTTTTTATCTTTGTGTCCATATGAACACATTATTTAGCTCTCACTTATAAATGACAACATGAAATATTTGTTTTTTTTTGTCTCTGCGTTAGTTCACTTAGGATAATGGCTTCCATTTTTATTCATGTTCCTGCAAAGGAAACAATTTCATTCCTTTTTATGGTTGTGTAGCATTTCATGGTGTATATGTATCACCTTTTCTTTACGCAATTCACCATTGACGGGGACCTAGGTTGGTCAAACATCTTTGTTATTGTGAATAGTGCTGCAATAAACATGTGAGTACAAGTGCATTTTTGGTAGAATTATGTATTTTCCTCTGGGTATATACACAGTAATGCAATTGCTGGGTCAAAGGCAGTTCTATTTTTAGTTCTTTGAGAAATCTCCAAATTGCTTTCTATAATGGCTGAACTAACGTACATTCCTACCAACAGTATGTAAGCATTCCCTTTTCTCTGCAATCTCACGAGCATCTGTTATTTTTTGACTTTTTAATAATCGCCATCTGACTTGTGTGATGATATTTCGTTGCGGTTTTGATTTGCATTGCTTCGATGATTAGTGAAGTTGAGCATTTTTTCGTTTGTTGGCTGCATGTATGTCTTTTTAAAAGAAGTATATGTTCATGCCCCTTGCCCATGTTTTAATAGGATCATTTGGTTTTTTTCTTGTTGATTCACTTAAGTTCTGGATATTAGTCCTTTGCTGGATGCATAGTTAGTAAATATTTTTTCTCATTCTATAGGTTGTTTGTCTACTCTTGATAGTTTCTTTTGCTATGCAGAACCTCTTTAATTTAACTGGGTGCCATTTATTAATTTTTTGTTTTTGTTGCAAATTGCTTTTGAGGACTTAGTCATAAATTCTTTGCTGAGATTGATGTCCAGAATAGTATTTCCCAGGTTTTCTTCTAAGACTTTTTATAGTTTGAGGTCTTACAATTAGGTTTTTAATACATTTTGAGTTAATTTTTATATATGGTAAGAGATAGGGATCCATTTTTATTCTTCTGCATATGGATAACCAGTTTTCCCAGTGTTGTTTATTTAATAGGGCATTCCTTCCCCATTATTTTTGCTGACTTTGTTGAAGATCAGTTGGCTGTAGGTGTACAGCTTTATTTTCTAGGTTCTCTATTCTGTTCTATTGACCTGTGTGTCTGCTTTTGTACCAGTATCATACTGTTTTGGCTACAGTAGCCTTGTAGTTTAGTTTGAAGTTGGGTAATGTGACGCTTCGGTTTTTGTTTTTGTTTTTTGTTCTTAGAATTGTTTTGGATATTTGGGCTATGTGGGGTCTTTTTTGGTTGGGATTTTAGAATAGTTTTTTCCTAGTTGTGTAAAAAATGATGGCAATTTGATGGGAATAGCATCAAAACTCTAGATTTCTTTGGGCAATTGGGCCATTTTAATAATTGTTAAAGTTTTAATGTGGTACTGTATTCAGTTTGCTAGTATTTTGTTATAGATTTTTGTATCTATCATATTGGCCTGTGGTTTTCTTTTTTGCTGTGTTCTTACCAGATTTGGGTATCAAGTGGGATCTTGTTTCATATAATAAGTTAGAGAGGAGTCCCTCCTTCTTAATTTTTTTTGAAATAGTTTCAGTAGGATTAGTACCAGCTTTTCTTTTTATATCTGGTATAGTTCAATTGTGAGTCCATCTGGTCCTCAGCTTTTCCTGGTTGTCAGGGATTTTTTATTACTGATTCAATTTCAGAATTCATTGCTGATCTGTTCACATCTAGAGCACAGCAACTAAAGGGGGAAAAGTCAATAATGTGGATGTTTTTAAAATTAGAGACTTTTGTGTGTAAAAAATAACAAAATTAGAAAAACATAGATTGGAAGAAAATATTTTCAAATTACATATCTATAATCTATCTATCTATCTATCTATCCATCTATTTATAATCTATCACTCATATATATATATATTTTTTTGACACACCATCTCCTAATGCCATTGCTGGTCTTGAACTCCTGGCCTCAAGCCAAACTCCCACCTTGGCCTCCAAAAGTGCTGTGATTACAGGTATGAACCATTACATCCAGCCTTATATGTATAATAAGAGAAGTGTATCAACAATGTAAAAAACACTTTCACCCAATTTTTTAATGTAAAGATTTAAATAGACATTTTATTTCAAATAAGATACACAAATAGCCAATAAGCAGCACATGAAAGGATATTTAATGTTATTAATCATCAGGAAAAGGCAAGTCAAAATCACAATGAAATCACACTTCACATTTTCTTGAAGGCCTTGATTTAAAAAATAAGATAGATAATAACAAGTGTTGGTAAGGATGTCCAGAAATTGAAACCATCAGACATTGCTGGTGGGAATAGAGAATAACACAACTGCTTTACAAAACAACTTGACATATTATCAAAATGTTAAATGTAGACTTACCATGTAAGCCACCAATTTTACTCCTATGGATATAACCAAGAGAATTGAAGACACTTTATATAAACAAAAATTCATACATGAATATACATATTGATATTTTTGTTAGTATCAAAAAGTGGAAATGATCCAAATATCTATAAAGTCATGAATAGAAAAATAAATATATCAATGCAATGGAATGCCAATCAACAAAAAATTAATAATATTACATGCTACAACAAATATAGAACTTGAAATATGTTGAATATGTTGTGAAATATACAGCCACAAGAAACTACATATTATAAGAGTTCAAATATAAAAATTGTCCAAGGCCGGGCGCGGTGGCTCAAGCCTGTAATCCTAGCACTTTGGGAGGCCGAGGCGGGCGGATCATGAGATCAGGAGATCAAGACCATCCTGGCTAACACGGTGAAACTCCGTCTCTACTAAAAAAATACAAAAACCTAGCCAGGCGAGGTGGTGGGCGCCTGTAGTCCCAGCTACTCGGGAGGCTGAGGCAGGAGAATGGCGTAAACCCGGGAGGCAGAGCTGTCAGTGAGCTGAGATCCGGCCACTGCACTCCAGCCTGGGCGACAGAGCGAGACTCCGTCTCAAAAAAAAAATAAATAAATAAAAAATAAAAATAAATAAAAATAAAAATAAAAATTGCCCAAAATAGACAATACTATAAGGACAAAATGCAAGCTAGTGGTTGCTGGGAATGGGGGACATGTGGGTGAAGTTTAGAGTGACTGCCAATAGATGCAATTAGGATATTTTTGGTAGTGACAAAAATATTCTAAAATTAAATGTGATCATGTCTACATAATCATGTGTGAGTATACTAAGAACATTCAATTGTTTACTTTAAATAGGTAAATTATATGGGATCTTAATTACATCTTAATGATGCTGTTAAGTATTAATTATAACAGAAGAGAAAAAAAGGTGTCCATCTTCTAATGAGGATAAAAATGTCACAGTAAAATTGGTTCAATGTAATCAATGTGTTTTCAAGTGGCTTGCTATTTCCCCCTGTGGATCTGTGACATAGGAGGAACCACTGATAGTTTCTGCTGTTGGCTATGACCAAATTAGACTCATTAAATAGAAATTATTATTGTTGAATTTATATACAACCTCCTCCCTGTTGTGATCAACACTTTGTAGTGAATCCATAGAACAAGGACAAGAGCTACTGGAGGAAAAGCTTACTGGAACCCAGATAACTTACCTTTATTACCTGATTATTGAGACATTTATTTTTCTGTGCTTAACTTTTGATGTGCACTCTTGAGAAACAAATATTCTCATATATTTGTCAAATTGAGAGGTTTCTTCACATAGCTCTTTCTAGATCTCTTCATCATCCAATGTTCATTCTTTTTCTTCCTAAGTTTTTGACCTTTCAGCAAATTATCAGCTATGTTCCATGTGTTCATGTTAATTCATACTTACCTCTCCCTTCAGATGAAGTCAGCAACTGGAGGTGAAGAGTTAAGTTTATCCACTTGGAGGATTTTCATTTTTGCATTTGTTCACTTTCAAGTGGTACTAGTATGTTTATTAGCATTATCCTAATTTAGATCTCATTTGTTTTTCTTCCTCAGTCAAGAGATTGCAGGAAATACTCCATGGGGCTTTGTGGGTTTAAGGTGAGAAGGCTATGTAGAAATGTGTTCCATGAGCATCTAATCTACTTCCTTAGACAACTTACATGCCTTTCCAACACCTGTTACCTTATATGCTCCCACACACTATTTTCATTTGACAATAGACTGCTACTAATGTACTCAAATTTATGGCTTTATGGCTCAGATCTCTAGAGTCTAACTAAAGTAGACCAGTTAAGTAGTAACCTAAAGGTTCATGACAAATCACTCTATTTCTATTATCTGCCGGGTTAATAAAGGATATTTTTCCAAAGAACACGTTCTATATTCAATGGCTTATATTTACACCAAACTACTTAGGGTATATACATTATAGTTCACTAGTGGTGGCCTTCATAAAACATTTCTATTTGCCATAGACATTTCACCCACAGTTGGATCTGCGATATCATATGACCCAAATGTTAGAGCACCTTGTTTCACAGTCCGAATCTGTTTCTCTCCTGTGAAACTCAAATCAAATATGTGTTACTTGGTAAATGAATTTGTAGAAACACTTTACAAAGTAGAAACAGGTGCTGCCAAAATCTAGAGTAGGGTAGATATTAAGGGGATGGTCAGTTTGAGGTATTATTTTCCCTTTATACTTCCTGGAAGCCCTGGCCTATTTGCTGTGTCTTTTTTTAACTTTTTTTTATTGTTATACTTTAAGTTCTAGGGTACATGTGCACAACGTTCAGGTTTGTTACATATGTATACATGTGCCATGTCGGTGTGCTGCACCCATTAACTCATCATTTACATTAGGTATATCTCCCAATGCTATCCCTTCCCCCATCCCCCACCCCACCACAGGCCCCAGTGTGTGATGTTCCCCTTCCTGTGTCCAAGTGTTCTCATTGTTCAATTCCCACCTATGAGTGAGAACAAATGTTGTTTGGTTTTCTGTCCTTGGACAGTTTGCTGAGAATGATGGATTCCAGCTGCATCCATGTCCCTACAAAGGACATGAACTCATCCTTTTTTATGGTTGCATAGTACTCCATGGTGTATATGTACCACATATACAACACATCCCATTTGTTTGTGTCCTCTTTTATTTCTTAATCCAGTCTATCATTGATGGACATTTGGGTTGATTCCAAGTCTTTGCTATTGTGAATAATGCCGCAATAAACATGCATGTGCGTGTGTCTTTACAGCAGTATGATTTATAATCCTTTGGGTATATACCCAGTAATGGGATGGCTGGGTCAAATGGTATTTCTAGTTCTAGATCCTTCAGGAATCACCACATTGTCTTCCACAATAGTTGAATTAGTTTACAGTCTCACCAACAGTGTAAAAGTGTTCCTATTTCTCCACATCCTCCCTAGTACCTGCTATTTCCTGACTTTTTTTTTTTTTTTTTTTTTTTGAGAGGGAGTCTCGCTCTGTAGCCCGGGCTGGAGTGCAGTGGCCGGATCTCGGCTCACTGCAAGCTCCGCCTCCCGGGTTTATGCCATTCTCCTGCCTCAGCCTCCTGAGTAACAGGGACTACAGGCGCCCGCCACATCGCCCGGCTAGTTTTTTTGTATTTTTTTAGTAGAGACGGGGTTTCACTGTGTTAGCCAGGATGGTCTCGATCTACTGACCTCGTGATCCACCCGTCTCGGCCTCCCAAAGTGCTGGGATTACAGGCTTGAGCCACCGCGCCCGGCCTGTTTCCTGACTTTTTAATGATCACCATTCTAACTGGTGTGAGATGGTATCTTATTGTGGTTTTGATTTGTATTTCTCTAATGGCCAGTGATAATGAGCATTTTTTCACGTGTCTGTTGGCTGCATAAATGTCTTCTTTTGAGAAGTGTCTATTCATCTCCTTCACCCACTTTTTGATGGAGTTGTTTATTCTTGTAAATTTGTTTAAGTTCTTTGTAGGTTCTGGATATTAGCCCTTTGTCAGATGAGTAGATTGCAAACATTTTCTCCCACTCTGTAGGTTGCCTGTTCACTCTGATGGTAATTTCTTTTGCTGTGCAGAAATTCTTTAGTTTACTTTGATCCCATTTGTCAATTTTGGCTTTTCTTGCCATTGCTTTTGGTGTTTTAGACATGAAGTCCATGCCCATGCCTATGTCTTGAATGATACTGTCTAGGTTTTCTTCTAGGGTTTTTATGGTTTTAGGTCTAACATTTAGGCTTTTAATCCATCTTGAATTAATTTTAGTATAAGGTATAAGGAAGAGATCCAGTTTCAGCTTTCTACATATGGCTAGCCAGTTTTCCCAGCACCATTTATAAAATAGGAAATCCTTTCCCCATTTCTTGTTTTTGACAGGTTTGTCAAAGATCAGATGGTTGTCAATGTGTGGTATTATTTGTGAGGGTTCTGTTCTATTCCGTTGGTCTATATCTCTGTTTTGGTACCAGTACCATGCCGTTTTCGTTACTGTAGCCTTGTAATATAGTTTGAAGTCAGGTAGTGTGATGCCTCCAGCTTTGTTCTTTGACTTAGGATTGTCTTGGCAATGTGGGCCCTGTTTTGGTTCCATATGAACTTTAAAGTAGTTTTTTCTAATTCTGTGAAGAAAGTCTTTGGTAGCTTGATGGGGATGGCATTGAATCTGTAAATTACCTTGGGCACTATGGCCATTTTTCATGATATTGATTCTTCCTATCCATGAGCATGGAATGCTCTTCCATTTGTTTGTGTCCTCTTTAATTTCATTGAGCAGTGGTTTGTAGCTCTCCTTGAAGAGGTCCTTCACATCCCTTGTAAGTTGGATTCCTAAGTATTTTATTCTCTTTGAAGCTATTGTGAATGGCAGTGCACTCATGATTTGGCTCTCTGTTAGTCTATTATTAGTGTATAAGAATGCTTGTGATTTTTGCACATTGATTTTGTATCCTGAGACTTTGCTGAAGTTGCTTATCAGCTTAAGGAGATTTTGGGCTGAGGTGATGGGGTTTTCTAAATATACAATCATATCATCTGCAGCAGGGACAATTTGACTTTCTCTTTTCTTAATTGAATATCCTTTAATTCTTTCTCTTGCCTGATTGCCCTGGCCAGAACTTCCAACACTATGTTGAATAGGAGTGGTGAGAGAGGGCATCCCTGTCTTGTGCGAGTTTTCAAAGGGAACGCTTCCAGTTTTTGCCCATTCAGTATGATACTGGCTGTGGATTTGTCATAAGCAGCTCTTATTATTTTGAGAAACATCCCATCCATACCCAGTTTATTGAGAGTTTCTAACATGAAGAGCTGTTGAATTTTGTCAGAGGCCTTTTCTGCAGCTATTGAGATAATCATGTGGTTTTGTCTTTGGTTCTGTTTATATGCTGGATTATGTTTATTGATTTGTATATGTTGAAATAGCCTTGCATCTCAGGGATGAAACCCACATGATCATGATGGATCAACTTTTTTATGTGCTTCTGGATCGGTTTGCTAGTATTTTATTGTGGATTTTTGCATCGATGTTCATCAGGGATATTGGTCTAAAATTCTCTCCTTTTTTTGTATCTCTGCCAGGCTTTGGTATCAGGATGACGTTGGCCTCATAAAATAAGTTCGGGAAGACTCCCTCTTTTTCTACTGATTGGAATAATTTCAGAAGGAATTGTACCAGCTCCTCCTTGTACCTCTGGTAGAATTTAGCTGTGAATCTGTCTGGTCCTGGACTTTTTTGGTTGGTAGACTATTAATTATTGCCTCAATTTTAGAGCCTGTTATTGGTCTATTCAGGGATTCAACTACTTCCTGGTTTAATCTTGGGAGGGTGTATGTGTCCAGGAATTTATTCATTTCATCTAGATTTTCTACTTTATTTGTGTAGAGGTGTTTATAGTATTCTCTTTTGATAGTTTTTTTTTTTTCCATGTTGTGTAATTTTATCAAGAGGCCCAGCTTCTTTCAGGTGACCCACTTTATCCACAAAATTTCAAAATTGCTCTAAATCTGATGTTTGTGTGTATATATATTATATATAATACATACATATATAATCTATATAATATATATTATATATACATATGTATATAATATATACATTATATATAATATACGCACACTAGATTTAGAGCAATTTTGTATAACATATATACACACACATGCAAACATACATGTTTATATATACATATATGTATATATGTATGTATAATTGATTGGATATATATCCAATCAAATAATAGCTCTCTCATTATTCATATTGTCCTTTCAAAACTATGAGTAGTAACATCTCCTACTCTTATTTACTACAGGATTATTTCCTCTGTGCTTCCCCTAAATCTACTCACTATCTTGCAAAATATCTTTGATAGGAACCGAGTCTGGTCAATAATTTCCTTCTTCTCAGGATCCTGAAGGACTGAATATATGTTATCATTGTATTTTAGTAGTTTACAATATTACTAATGAAAAATGTAATTTTATTTTATGAACTTTTAATCTTGCATTAATATTTGTATTTTAGAAATAATTTAGCTGAATGCTTTAAGATATGGAGAAACTAAATGTAGATTATATTTTCCTTTTTATGTTTTTTGTTGTTTTTGTTTTCTTTTAGAGCCAAGATCTCATTCTGTTACCTGGTTGGAGTGCAGCGGCGTGGTATAACTCACTGAAGCCTTGAACTCCTGGGCTCGAGTAATCCTCCTGTCACCTCAGCTTCCAGAATCACTGGTATTACAAGCATGAGCCACCACACTAGATAAGATTAAAATTTTTTAATATTAGTTTTTGTAATTTGTATTCAAAAAATTTTCCTTGGCATGTTGTTTGCCTTTCAGCTCAGGTATTTTATTTTTCTCTAGTTAAAATTTTGATTATTATTTTCCTACTATTTCTTTAAGATTATTATTCATTAATGCCTCATAATTGAGAATTACATTTCTACTTTGCATATACATATCAATTATTATCACTCATAATTCTGATTACTTTGTCATTTTCTATTGTATCAAGAGCCATCTTCAGTTTGACTTTTAAAATGCAGATTGCACATTCTTTAGTGTCAAATTTACTTTCTGTTGATTTTTAATATAGAATTCAGTCTTCCTACTAAAATTTTAAACAATTTGCTGGAGTTTATTATTCTTGTTTGTTCTCATTTCTTCTCAGGCTTTTCTTTTGTCTTTTTAATCTGTCCTACATTATAATGAATCTTTCTTATTTATGGAAGCAACATAGACTACTATTGTACAGAGAGCAGAAAACAAAATTTTCTATTGCTTACCTTGACTTCTGATTCTGAGAAAATCTTTCTTTACAAGTCTTAAAATTTATCTCCTTTTCCTATTTTTAAAAGACTTAATGGCACAAATATGCTCTCTGGCTTACAATTGTCTCTTTATCCTTATTTATATGTGAAAGAGAATAAATTTATATGGTGCTTAACATCATCCTCAATCTGCCTCTGAGCATGCCTTTTCTGGGAGAATTCTCTCATCTAAAGCTAGATCCCAGATTTCTGTGTGTAGCCTATGTTAGAAATCTAGCAGGAGTTAATCTATGATAGTTATAAACTTGGACAATGTGGTAGCATTTCCTGCCCCATTACTTGTTTATCAGAATTTATGAAGAACTTGAATGTCCTGAAGGCTCAAAGGCTACTAGTAATTACTTTCCATAGAGCAATTACAGAAAGCACAACTTCGATTCAGTATGTACAGCTCCCAGGGAATTTTAGTCTCCATTTCTTGTTGTAAAATGTACAATTATACATTTTCTTTCCTTCAATAACATGGTAGAGATTACAATTTGTGTTTTCTGGTGGGTTAGAAATCTGTTCTCAAAAATGAGTGTCCTACATCAAGTAAATGCAGGCTTTGCACTTCCAAGCCTAGGGTGAGAAGAATGTAGTAGGGTGTGTCTCCTTCCTCTGAAATTGTTTAGCATGTATTTCCTTCCTTCTGATATTAGATGCAGTAATTTTACTGTTTTGGCTATTCTAGGAGCATTATATTATGTGGCAATTATTGTCATAGTGTAGCAGATTCAGATTCTTTTTGTTATTGCTGTGAAAAAAAAAAGTTATTTGTTTTTGTTTCAGCAAGTTTTGAAGGATGTTTTAGTTGAAAGAAATCAAAGAATAGTTATTAGACTTCAGAATGTTTAGACCTGAAGTCTGCTTAAGTTTTTGACAAGCTAACATTTGTCCTTGTGGCAAGTGTCCTGAATTTCAACACAAGTACATCTATCCATTGCCACAAAAGGTATTGTGTGGGGTAACAGTAAAGAAGAGACAAATAAAAGCAAACTTATCTAATAGTACTACAAACACTAGGAACCATGTGCTCCCTAGAATAAATAGCATTAATTATACCAAGAGCATTTCCATTTTTAGAGTGAGCCTAATGTCACTAATGCTAATTGTTCCTTCTGCAGTAGAAGTTAGTTTTCTGAAGGTGGTGGCTTCCTTTGATGTCCTGTTTCTCTTCCTGAATATAAGCCCATCAATGAATTTAAGTACCTCTTAGGAAATTAAATATCTTGATCATGATAATGAAATCAGTTTATTTGATCTTTTGATAGTATAGCAAAATGAACTGTCCAGAAAGTAGGAATTTCAGACTGATTGCATCTTGGCTGTATCTTTCTATTGATATTAACCAGGAAAATGAAACTATCACTGCTTTTTACCATTGGTATAAGTAGAATATCCACTTGTGATTTTGTTTCAAACTTAAGTTATAGCAAATAGTAAAAAGAATTTTATGTAACAAAATGCAGTCTTTAAATGTACAGCAATGCTAGAGGTAGAAAAATATTTTTGCCAATATTAAGTGTAGCAGTCATAAAATCAAAATTAGCAATTATGTTATTATACCTATTTTCTCAAAATATAGTGTTATCATATGCAATTTAATGTAAGCATTATAGGCCAAGATATTTGCTATTAAATATAGTTTCTAACATAAGATGCTTTTAAAAACAGTTACAAGATTTGGAGATTTTCTAAAGATTATATTTTACCTTGTATTTCTTAATTATAGAGTGTTCTTTTGAAGTTTTGAAAAGCAGAGTTCCTTTGGTAAATTGATGTAAGGGAAGTAAGCCTCAAAGTGGAGCTTAGCCCACTGGGTTCTTGGCTTTGTCCAGGAAAGAATTCAAGGGTAAGCCAATGGTAGAAGAAAATAGCTTTATTGAAGACGCAGTGTTACAGCTTCGTGACTGCTTATGTAGAGCAGAGATATGATGTAGGCAGAGAGTACCAGCTCGGGGAAGTTTTGCAATCATATTTATACCCACTTTTAATTTCACACAGATAAAGAAGTGGTTTATGCAGAAATTTCTAGGCAAAATAAGTACATATGTACTTACTTTGAATCTGTAGGGAAAGGGTATTAACATTTGGTCATTGGGTCATTGCCATGGAAAACGCAATAACTTCTGGTGTCGCCACAGCAGCAGTAACTTGACATGGCACAGTGGTGGGTGTGTCTGATTGAAAGCTGCTTAAGCCCTGGTCCTCTTTTTTCCAGTCCTTAATCTGGCCCACAGACCCAGCCCTGTCTCTGGAGTCAAGCCATGGCCCCTACCTCAAAACTATCTGGAAAACGATGATAGATATTAAACAAGAGTTTTCAGTATAAACTTGGATTGATATTTATTCTTTTATTCAACAAATATTTTAAATTTATAATAATTTTCTAAATTACATTTATGGTATAAGTACTAGTCCTCCAAGAAATGCAAATTTTCAATGAAAAGTGTAAACATATATATTTATAAAAGAAAAAAACATATTTCTTGATAAGAAGCAAATTGTCTTTTCTGTTAGTAAAGACATTGGTATGTGAGAATAATTTTAATTTGTAAAACAAAATGAAATACTAAAAAGCAGATAAATCATTCTGTTGCTTTCACAAATATAAACTATAATTACTGTTAATGGGCCCTGTGACCCTAAATAAAGTAGATAAAATGAAACATATTAAGGATTATTTTGAGCTCCAGAAAATTACTATACATGTGAGATAACTTCAGATTTTTTCTTTCATTCTAATGAAATTTTGTAATTTGAACAATAAAACTATCAATTAGTATTTTATGCTTGAATTATATATTAATGTCTTGATTATTTAGTGCTGGGATGGGCAAACTACTGCTCCCAGGACAAATTCAAACCACCACTGATTTTGTGAACGTTGTTTAATTGAAACAAAGATATGTTTTCTCATTTAGGTATTGTTTATGTGTATTAGTCTGCTATCATACTGCTAATAAAGATATACCTGAGACTGGGCAATTTACAAAAGAAAGAGGTTTAACTTGACTTACAGTTCCACATGGCTAGGGAAGACTAACAGTCATGGTGAAAAGCAAGGAGGGGCAAGCCACATCTTACATGGATGGTGGTGCACAAAGAGAGAGAGCTTGTGCGGGGGAACTCCTCTTTATAAAACCATCAGAACTCCTGAGACGTATTTACTATCATGAGAGCATCACAGGAAAGACTTGTCCTCATGATTCAATTACCTCCTACCAGGTCTCTTTCACAACATGTGAGAATTCAATATGAGATTTGGGTGGGGACATAGTCAAACCATATCATTCCCCCTCTGGCCCCTTCCAAATCCCACATCCTCACATTTCAAAATTAATCATGCCTTCCCAACAGTCCCCCAAAGTCTTATTTCAGCATTAACTCAAAAGTCAACAGTCCAAAGTTTCATCTGAGACAAGACAATTTCCTTCTGCCTACAAACCTGTAAAATCAAAAGCAAGTAAGTTACTTCCTAGATACAATGGGGGTACAGGGAGTACAGGCAAATACAGCAATTCCAAACTGGAGAAATTGGCCTAAACAGAGAGACTACAAGCCCCATCCAAGTCCAAACTCCAGCGGGGCAGTCAAGTCTCAAAATCCAGAAATGATCTTGTTTAACTCCATGTTTCATATGTAGGTCATGCTGATGCAAAAGGTGGGTTCTCATGGTCTTGGGCAGCTCCATCTTTGTGGCTTTGCAGGGACAGCCTCCCTCCTGGCTGCCTTAACAGGCTGGTGTTGAGTGTCTGTGGCTTTTCCAGATGCATGGTGTAAGCTGTCACTGAATCTACCACCCTGGGCTCTGGAGGATGGTGGTCCTCTTCTCACAGCTCCCACTAGGCAGTGCCCCAGTAGGGACTCTGTGTGGGGGCTCCACCCCCATGTTTCCCTTTCTCACTGCCTTAGCAGAGGTTCTCCATGAGGGCCCTGCCCCTTCAGCAAACTTCTGCCTGGGCATTTCCATACATCTTCTGAAATCTAGGTGAGGTTCCCAAACAACAATTCTTGACTTCTGTGTACTCACAGGCTCAACACCACATAGAAACTGCCAAGTCTTGGGGCTTGCACCCTCTGAAGCAACAGCTTGAGCTGTACCTTGATCCCTTTTAGTCACACTGGAGCAGTTGGGATGTGGGGCACCAAGTCCCTAGACTGCACACAGCAGAGGGACCCTGGACCCCTGCACATGGAACCATTTACTCCTCCTAAACCTCTGGGCCTTTGATGAGAGGGGCTGCCACTAAAGTCTCTGACATGCCCTAAAGACGTTTTCCCCATTGTCTTGATGATTAACATTTAGCTCCTCATTACTTTTGCAAATTTCTGCCGCTGACTTGAATTTATCCTCAGAAAATAGGATTTTCTTCTCTATCACATTGTCAGGCTGCAAATTTTATATTCTATAAAATATATAGATAATTTGTGCAAATATATATATAATTCTGCAAATTTGTATATATTATATAATATATAAATATGTAAATAATTTGTACAAATATATATAATTCTGCAAATTTTCCAAACTGTTATGCTCTGTTTCCCTTATAAAACTGAATGCCTTTAACAGCACCCAACTCACATCTTGAATGCTTTTCTCCTTAGAAATTTTGTCTTCCAGATACCTTAAATCATCTGTGCAAAGTTTCACAGATCTCTAGGGCAGTGGCAATATGCCACCAGTCTCTTTGCTAAAACATAAAAGGAGTCATCTTTGCTTCAGTTCTCAACAGGTTCCTCATCTCTATCTGAGACCATCTCCGCCTGGATTTCATTGTCCATATCGTTATAAGTATCTTGGCCCAAGCAATTCAACAAGTATCTGGAGAGTTCCAAACTGTCCCACATTTTCATGTCTTCTTCTGAGCCCTCCAAACTGTTCCAACCTCTCTCTGTTACCCAATTCCAAAGTCATTTCTATCTTTTCAGGTATCTTTTCAGCAGCACCTCACTCTACTGGTACCAATTTACCGTATTATTCTGTTCTCACACTTCTAATAAAGACATACCCAAGACTGGGCAATTTACAAAAGAAAGAAATTCAACGGACTTACAGTTCCACATGGTCGGGGAGACCTCACAGTCATAGTGGAAGGCAAGGAGGAGCACATCACATCTTACATAGATGGCGGCAGGCAAAGAGAGAGAACTCGTGCAGGGGAATTCCTCTTTATGAAACCATCATATCTTGTGAGACTTATTCATGAGATGAGCATGAGAAAAACTTGTCCCCATGATTTAATTACTTCCCACTGGTTTCATTCCACAACAGGAGGGAATTCAAGATGAGATTTGGGTGAGTAGACAGCCAAACTATATCACTATTCCTACCTTTTTGTCATAGACCATGTGGACCACAATGTCTGAAATATGTACTATCTGAACTTTTATAGAACATAAACTTTTACTGTCTATTAATGTCAGTACAGATACGATAAACTTTTGTCCTAATTACTCTTTTAAAAATAAATTGTGGAAAAAAACTTGAAATGCTTAAAAGGCACTAAGACATTGATGAGGGTATTTTTGATAATTAAGAAAAAAAAAAAAATGCTTGTAAAAGGCCCAAACTTGTGTTGTTTTATTCTTTGCATAGAATAGCATATAGATTCTAGTTAATTATACCTATTAATAATATGTGATAATACTCACATGTATTATTAAACTAATCTTTGCATTATATACAATTTATGTATTTGGTGATTATAAAGACAAAATACAATAAAATAGTTATCGTACTTTGGAAGCTAGTGTGTTATATGTTTTTTTGTCTGTTTTTTAAAAATTCTGTTTTATGCTTAAAATTTGTTCCTTTAAACAATTATTTTCATTTTTATTTCATAGATAATATCTTGCTCTGTTGCCCACATTGGAGTGCAGTGAGGGGCAATCATAGATCACAGTGGTCTCGAACTCCTGGGCTCAAGCACTCCTCCAACCTTAGCCTCCCAACCCTCAACCTCAGTTCTCTCAGCTAGAATTAAAGGCACATGCATGATTGGATTTTCTTTCTTGCTTGCTTTCTTGCTTTCTTTTCGTTTCTTTCTTTCTCTCTTTCTCTCTCTCTTTCTTTCTTTCTTTCTTTTTTTCCTTCCTTCCTTCCTTCCTTCTTCCTTCTTTCTCTTTCTTTCTCTTTCTTTCTTTCTTTCTTTCTTTCTTTCTTTCTTTTTTCCTTCCTTCCTTCCTTCCTTCTTCCTTCTTTCTCTTTCTTTCTCTTTCTTTCTTTCTTTCTTTCTTCCTTTCTGAGATGGGGTCTGTCTTAGTTGTCCTTCCTGGTCTTGAACCCCTGGCTTCAAGTGATCCTCCTACTATGGCCTCCCAAAGTAAGATTTGCTCTTAAAGATAAAAATATATATATAAATCACTATGCCCTCAGTTTCTTTTTTTTTCTTTTTTGTATTTCATATATATTTTAAAATACACGATAAATATACTGACATTGCGGCTATCACATTTAATATCACAGGTTTTTGATATTAAAAATAAATATAGATATCAACTAATCTAAATTTCCAATTAAACATAAAAGTTTTCTGGAAAGTAATTGCCATGTCATTTTTCATCTTCCTCTTCATCATTTCAATGGAGGAGCTTATAATCAGACTAATGTATATACCAGAATCTAAAGCTAGAAAATAAATCGTTTCCATATAACTATTTACTTAAATGTTGCATATTTTTTTCAAAATGATTAACTTTAGGTATCATAAGAGATGAAAATAGTTTATATAGACTGAAGTTTCTTAGTTTCCTATCTATGACATGAATGTATTTCAAGACATGCTCCATGCTTTCCCTGGATGTGCTTATAAATGGATACTGGTTGAGTTTTGATGAGAATCCACAGACTTCAGTCATGTCTCAGAAATAACAGGTGAAAGATAGAATAAAGGTCACTACTATCAATCACTCCCTCAAACTTACTAATTTCTACAAATCCTATTTATTGTTCTGGGCTACTAGGGGTACTTTTGTTTTCAGAAATGCTAGAAAAATGTCCTTCTGTAGACAGTCATATTTGTTGTATGGTTCTGTCATTTAGAATGTAATTTCTTTTCTTTTTGTTTTTCTCTTTTGTAGCATGTGAATTAACCCTAAAGTATTGAATGTGTAAGAGGGACTTTTGAATCCTTATAAGTTACAGATTCTGACTGCAAGTGTCAGAAACATCTATTTGCTTTAGATTCTTATCCTTATTAACATCATCTAATGTTTGTTTAAGTCTGAGACACTCTGAGGAAAAACATATTCCAATTTATCAGCAGTTAATTTAGTAACTTATGGAGAAAATCAGTAAATATAGTTTTAAAATAAATGGATCTGTTGTTTACTCTCATTGCTTTGCTGTTATGATATTGGGAAAATGAATCTGCAGTTACTCTTTGAATTGTCATCTGACCTATTGTTATACATTTCTAAACCACTAATACATGCTTTCAGCTTCCAAATCCTCAATGATATAACCAAGCTGCATGTGTATACACACACACACACACACATATATATATGACCTGCTATTTGTGATGTGTTCTTATTCTTTTGCTTGAAATTACTTGGTGTTGAAGCTGTATGCATGTTTATGTTGTCTTAACTAGAAAAATTTTAACTATATCTTTGTGAATGTTTACAATGTTTTTACTATTGGTGTCACTGCAGACATCCAACTAACACAGAAATATTGCAGGTGTATTTTTTTACATACTCACTGATTATGCAAGGAAATGTTGTTTAAGAAAATTATTTTCTGACTTCTGGAGGTAGTGGGGAAAAGTATCTGCAATGAAATGGTATTCAGTTTTTTGAAGCTAACTGGATGTTCAAAAGACTAAACATGTTAGTGGGATAAACTTATATTGTAATAATGCCAAGAGTGGAAGTGCATATATTGACAATGCATTTATTATTAATGAATGTATTTTATTTTGTTTACATTGACAAAGTCAACACAATTTTCCCAGCTTCACTAAATATGTAGTATATGTAATCTACAACTTCTTTCTCTTTACTTGCAAACTGAAATTGAATCTAGCTATAAAGCATAGTTTTTTGCCATTTTTCTTAGTGTTAAAATTGTGTTTGGATTTTAGAAATCAAATGGCACTCTATCCCTTGAAAAAATAAACATATGAACTAAAATTCAAAGTAATGTTTATAATTGTGAGAATTCTCTTGTTTTATCAACTATGAATAATCCATATCTTTTAATTATATGTGAAGAACATACATCAAATAATTTTGTAAAATAAAATGAATTACAGAAAATGTATATTGAATGGCTGCTTTTTGCTCATATGTGTAAAATAAATTATTATTGAGTAAATAGAAGCTATTCACCTGTGGTTGAAATCTGTTCAGATTGAGGCAGTGTAAATCCATGAATCAGTAAGCCGATTTAGAAACATACACACTCATTCAAAATTTAGGAATGTGCTAAACAAACAAGCAAGCAAGGTAGCTAATACTTGGGGTGTTACTAATTGACTTAATTTAGAGTGAGGCTTAAACAAATATTTCAATTTGTTGAAACTGATTTTAATTTAATAAAGCCTGTACCTTATTGCCAATTTATTACTGTAGAAAGATGAACTTCAAAATATTATAAAAAACACTACAGAAAAGTATAAAATTCTACAATGAAGATTTTCTCTTCTACAGTTACTTTTTTTGTACTTATGCTTTCAATGCTTGGAACTTTTTCTTTGCAGACATGGGACTGGAGGCACTAAAGTTTCTATTTTTAAAATCAAATATACATATCTGAAATTACTAGATCTTGGCTCTTTTCCTTCCTAATTTTTTTTTCCTCTGGCTGAAATTACTTTTTTTTGACATTTCTGGTTTTATTTGGAAAATTAAGTTACAATTAGTATTGTGTTTAAGATTACATTTTACCACAACAGATACCATTGTGATTCTCAGACCCATAATAAAAAATATAAAACATGAGATTGTCTTCAAAAAAGGGACTAGTTACAAAACAAGACCAAAAGGAAAATTCCCATTTTGGTCTCCAGTGCAACAATAAACACACCTTCTAAAGAATATATATCATTAGATGTGAGATTTTTCAAAATCAGTAATAAGAAAAACAGTTGATCTTAATTACAATGTACAATTCTTACTCTATTGGTGTGTATTACTCAGTGATACAATTGCTACCTCAAAGTGTTCATCATTTAGGATTTGGCTAGCTACAATGTAAAAGAAAAGACACAATAAAACAGTTCCAATATGGAGGAATGTTCACAGGTAAAAAGAATGGAGACAGTCTGGAACTGGGACAGTCTGTCTGCAGCTGGTAGGATGCCTTTCTTAGAGAAATGAAATTTCCAGTTGATCCATGTGTCCGGTGCATTCTCTAACAGAATCCATATTCTCATTCATATTCATAAGTCCTGCTCGTTCCACTCATTTGCATACAGAAACTCTTCCCTGAGTTCACACAGGTCAGCGTTATAGATGATGTGGTTGTTAGAAATTCTATTGGCTCATGGAAAAGGCAGAACTTTGTCTGCAAATGTCCATGGAAGTTTGTTCCTTAACAGGCCAAATGGCTACAGGTGTAAATTCTTGATTGACTTACAGTAGGTAGAGAGTTTGCTGTGCTGTCTCTTGGGGAAGGGCTTCTTACAGATCCAAGTGAGAGTCCTGGATGTTTCCAACGTATGACACATGGATTTCTTTAATTCAGCTTAGACTGAAGTTGACTGCTGATTTCCATGGCCAATCACTTTTCGAGTTTATGCCATCGGGGGCCCTCCACGCTCACAGCTCTACGATGGCTGATGGCTCATTTTGGGGTCATTTTGAAAAACAAACAAAGGGACATAGAAAACATACCAGGAGTGCTGCACTTTCTAGTAATCCGTCATAATGTGTATTGCTCCAAGAAGTCAAACAGAAAACAGGAACAAAACTATTCACAACAAAAATAGGTATTGTTCTTTGTGTAAATGCTGCTGAATAACTTGTAGCTGTTTTTAGTGTCAAAAAAATCTCAGAAATGGCGTAATTCAGAAAGCATATCCAAATATTCCTTCTTTCGTGGTAAAATGTCCTTTGTTGGTTCAATTGCTATAGAAGTCCATGGTTTTAATGAGACATAAAGCCCCCCCCCCAAAAAAAAAAAAAAAAAA
>NW_012115032.1:5175755-5279557 GCF_000951035.1 Colobus angolensis palliatus | reverse complement strand
AAAAAAAAAAAAAAAAACTTTCTTTTGAAGGAAAAAAAGTTATATCTGCTCTAGGCTGGGTTTTCAGTAAGAGCAGTGAGGGTAGTGTTTTTGTTTGTTTATTTTTCTATTATTCCACCAAGATTCCGAAAGTGATTTTCCTGGGCTTTGGGTGTGTTTTATTCAGCAGAAAAACCGAACCGTGTGGGTAATGCTTTGTTTTGTTTCTCTTATTTCACCAAGATTCCTGAAAGTGCTTTTCCTGGGCTCTGGGTGTGTTTTACGCAGTAGGAAAACCTTTTTCCAACATCTGCAGTGGAAGGCAGAAGCAAATGACGTGTCTGAGAAGTAGAAGCAAATGACGTGTCTGAAATAAATATTTTTATTTTATAAAAAATCGTAAAATTTACTTAGAAATATCAAAAACATGTTATGGAAACTAAACTTAGGCTTTTATTTTAGACTAATATATGTGTATTTGGAACTATTTTAGAAAATTCTCGTCTGAATCTTGGCTGAGTAGGAACCAGTCTCGGTTATAAAGTTTTGAATTACTTGATTCCAATATTATATAAACAGTTTGATACTGGCTGAAATGTCTATAAATTTTATTGGAAATACATAATTTCCAATGCATTTTTTCCAGGGTCTCTTTAAAAGCAACTTTATTGTGCATGCTTGTACATTTTAATTAATAGTAATAGTAACCTCTTAGATGGAAATAATATACAGATAAACATGTCCAACTATTTTGTTTCATCATAAAGTATACACAATATTTGCATTATGTTTACCATTTAAAATGTTGGAAGTTATGCAAATTTGTTTCTTTAAGTGGCTATATATTCAATTGCCGCAATCCAATGACAATATGATGATAGATAACATTTATTGAGTACTAACTATGTGTTCAGACTCTTGGTTAAATGAATATTATTTAACTTTGTTTAATCCTCACAATCCATGCAGGAGTGGATATCAGCATTAGAGTTTCTTAGAAGATGAAACTGAGGATTAAAGTGAAAAAGTTCCTTGATTAGGATTACATAGTTTGTAATTCATGGTGCTGAAGTTCAAATCCAGGCAGATAAAACAAATGTACTTTTAAATGCCACAAAATTTTCTTTCCCAAACAAGTTTGGATGACAACCGAGAACTAAGAAATACATGAAAACAGTGTTTCACTGTTTCAGAATTTTGATGGAAACACATACACACACACCATTTAAATGATGTATTTATTGTCACAATTTTTGACAGATCTTGCTGGAGTGCAGTGGTGCTCTCTCTCGGCTCACTGCAACTTCCACCTCCCAGGTTCAAGCAATTCTCCTGCCTCACTCAGCTACCTGAGTGGCTGAGATTACAGGTGCCCACCACCATGCTCAACTAATTTTTATACTTTTAGTAGATACGGGGTTTTGCCATGTTGGCCAGGCTGGTCTCAAGCTCCTAAACTCAGGTTATCCACCCTCCTTGCCCTCCCAAAGTGCTGGGATTACAAGTGTGAGCTACTGCGCCTGACCAAAAGTTATGTTTCTTATTTCTTAAATTCTTGAAATGAAAATTTATTTCACAATATAGATTTCAAGAAGGTACATCAGACAGTTAACTGAAATATCTTTAAGCTAGAGAAAATCACCTAATGAGTAAAAAACAAATCTTAATTATTGTTTTGTTTTTATGTGTGTGTCCAGTAGAATCAAGTGCACATTTCTAACTTGAATGTACCTAGTTTTGAGAGTACGGTATATTTATGTGTTAATTTACTTTTATTCTCCTCTAGTTAGTAACCCATTCATTGTGGCTAATATTATTTTAACAAATGTTGAATTTTAATACATAGCAAAGTGCCAGAATATAATGAATGTTTAATAATTGTTTGCAAAATGAATTCACATGCATACTTTATTATAGTAATAATGTTCAGGTTTATGTACCCATGTATTATCTTCTACATTAACAAATATATATTTAGTTGAAAAATCAAAGCTTTTGTGGACTATATTCTTTAAAAATAAAAAGCACTGAAGTATATTTACCTAGCACCCTCTATGGCAAACTATATCTATATCCTGAATTAGTGCATATTTATCTATGAAGGAATATATAGAGTTGAAATAGCTATTTTTCAAAATCATTTAAGGAAAGCATATAGTACTACTTTAATGTAAATTGTGTTGTCTTTGAGACAGAGCCGTATTTTAAATGAGGCCACACAAGAGCAAGAATGTACCTTCTTTAATAAAAAATAATGAAATTAACTAATCTTATAATGAGTAATTTTAGTGGTATTATATAATATTTTACATAACAGTTAAATAACTCTGTCTGAATAAAATCTGTGTGATTAGACAAAAGCATTGCAAATACAAAATATATAAAAATAATATTCAAGATTTTTAAAATATAAAAATAGGATACATCATAACTTAATACTTTAGATTTCATAAAGTTTTTTGTTACAAAAAGTTCTTCAGTAAGGTTGAAAGTTAATGGGAACTTTCTGAAAGTCATGGTGTATTTATGATAGGAGCAATGGAAATGAATCAATGAAATATCTTAAAAAAAAAAAAAAAGATCTCCAAAGAAGTAAGATCAAATGAGAAAATTCTCAGATGTGGAACAGAAATAAATTCTGGTGCATCATCCAAAAAGATCAAAGAAAAAGTTATCTCTAAAGTAAACAGAGTGATATTTTTGTTTGGGTGCTGTAACTTTTCTGGTAACTTGTCAGTCTTAGTAAGAAGGTGTAAAAATCTCTCTGCATGACACAGAAACATCATTCCTAAACCTGAAGCAAAGTCAGGTTTGCTTTCTACGTTGAGCAGAAAACAGTTTTAAAAAGAACTCAAAGAAAGATCAGACTCTTTGGCATATTGGCTCTAGATTTAAAGAAAAAGTTGCCTATATCAGTGTTTAAATTCTAAGAAAGAAACAAAAATGTTTTAAGACTCAGGGATATTACACTTTTCAGAGCATTTATCATTTTGGTCAACTAAAAATCATCATAAACTATGAGTAGGCAATTGTTCCCAACCACATCAGTGTCAACAAAATTCTACTCCAATAAATTCAGGTTAAACTCCAAGAACAAAAACTTCTATTTTTATTGCAGTAGAAATTAAACTACAGATGAATACAAATTTAGAAAGAAAAGTCCTACTTACTTAGGTTTTACACATATGTTTAAGAAAATTGATGCAGAGTTAAGAAGTATTTTAAAATAATTGTTAACCCAATGTATTTGAAAATAGTATTTGACTTATCAGTATTCTGAAGTCAGGTTGGTATTAATTATAATTGTACCTAGTTTCTCAGAACCTCTAAGCAAATGACGTGTCTGAAATAATTATTTTTATTTTATAAAAAAAATCATAAAATTTACTTAGAAATATCAAAAACATGTTACGGAAACTAAACTTAGGCTTTTATTTGAGACTAATATATGTGTATTTGGAACTATTTTAGAAAATTCTCATATGAATCTTGGCTGAGTAGGAACCAGTCTCGATGATAAAGTTTTGAATTACTTGATTCCAATATTATATAAACAGATTCTGGCTACATGGTATTTATTCTCAACCATGTCAGTGGCAAAAATTGAAAAAACAAAATAACACCTGTGCTAATGGTGATGCAGTAAAATTGACAATGTTAAATCATGCTAGAGAAAATACAACATATATATGTGTGTGTGTGTAAATATATATATATTTCAGATGCTGTGAGTAAATCTGTCAGCAATAAAAAATGTGTTAGGCTATAATAGCCTGTAGTATTCTAATATTACCACTGAGAACAACAAGAAAGTTGGATAACATATTTATCTATTCCATTTTTAGAGAAATAAGAGAACTGTTGAAACAGTGAGAAGTAGAATGGCAAAGAGTTTGCATAGGGGAGAATCAAAAAGAAGGATTCTAAATTTTTTTCAGCCATGTATTTTCATGGAAATTTCTCAAATCTGGGAAAACACATGAGATTGAAAATTCTGTTCTTCACCCTTTGCCACAGGGTCACTACTGAAGGACAGTCAAACTGACAAAACTTTTGGTTATATTGTGGTGTCAGAGTAAAAAAAGAATTATCATTGCATAGGTGCTAAACCCATGATCATTTTCTCCTGAATAAACCTGCTAAATTGTGAATATAAGAAGGTTGGAAGCTAAGGCAAAAGCCAGTGAAACTAGACTAAATGTATTATCAAGCTTGTGGGAAAAATGCAGATAAAAAAATAATTGCTACCAGAGCCCAGAAAACAGGATATTATTTTAAATATACAATTCTATATATAAGATAACATAAAGATGATGTATGTAAACCTGAATTAAAGAGAGTATTTTTCAAACTATAATCCAAATGACCGATTTCTATTTCTGATTTGTATAAAGCAATGAGGGTCTAGCTAGTTAAACAAAAAAGGTGAACACTCTCTAAAAGAAGAAACTACCATTTAGACTCTACAATTTTATATAATATATATATTATATATAACATGAAAAATAAAGTTTATGGTAGCACTACGGTAGATCAGAAAAATTGGAAGCACCCAAATTCTTATCTATAATTTACATATAAATAAACATAGCCGTAATCATATTTTTGAATAATATACATCAATGAAAGTGAACATGATACAATGGTACAATAAGTATGAGTGAATCTCCTCAGCAGAAATCACACAGAAATCTCATAAACATAACCAAAAGCAGATGTGCATTAACTGTATGAGTCAAACAACAATGATTATAGATGCAAGAAGAGAGAAACTAAGTCTGAAAAGTAAGAAAAAAACTCCACTTATCAAAACACACTTGAATAAATGAAAACCAAATCATGAATTCATCATATTTGTAATACTAATATTTGCAAAAATTAAATACTAAATAATATACAAACTAATAATGAAATAAGTAATGAATGAGCAGAATACTTGAACAGACACTTCACAAGGAGAGGATATCCAATTTCTTGTTTCATGCAAGGTAAAAAAAAATTGAGATATTAGCATGCATTTATTAGACTGGCTAACAGAAAAATAAATATCCACTGGTAAGTCTTGAGGATTTGCAGAAATCAGAACTCTCACTTTTGAAAGAGTAAATTGGATCAACTAGATTGGGGAAGTGCCAATACAATATCTATAAAAACCAGGAATTTCCCTCCTTGGTACATGCTAAACTAAAAGCATGTTACTATGTTAACTGAAAAACATAAAAACTAAAGTTTATGGTAGCACTATTGCATATCAGAAAAATTGTAAGAACCCAAATGCTTATCTATACTTTACAAATAAATCAACTTTGCCATTACTATATCCGTGAATAATAGACATTAATGAAAATGAACATGATACAATGGTACAATAAATACGAGTCAGTCTCCTCAGCAGAAATCATACATAAATATCACAAACATAACCAAACACAGAGGCACATTAACTGTATGAGTCTACATTTATAATGTTTTAAAAATATGCATAACTAAACTATGATGTTAGATGTCTAGATACTTTTACACTTGTATAATTTGATGATTGAAGACACATGGGGAGCCCTCTGAATTACTTTAAATGTTCTTTTTCTTTATATGTGTGATAATTACTCAGGAATATTTACTTTGTGAAAATTTACCAAGCTCTGCATCTATGTATTGCTTTCTTTTTATCTATGTATATTACATATGTTACAATGAAATATTAAAATAATGCACGTGTTTTTGAAATTAACAATGAAAGTTCTAGGGATCATTTTCAATAGTTTCCATCAAAACCACCTGTACTTTGACTCCAACAGACCTACTGTACAAGAAATATTGTAAGAAAATTTTTAGACAGAAGAAAATGATGCAAATGGAAATATAAATCTGCACAAAGAAAGAAAGAATATTGGAAACAGTAAGTACATAGAAACTTGTATGTGCTTTTTATCAATTATTCAAATCTGTTTAACATATAATTAATTAGTTAAAATATAGTAACTATATAGCTTGGAATTTATTAAACACGTGTAAGTAGAATGTATATTAGCAACAGCACAACAGTTGGGAGAAGAAGAATGAAAGCATACAATTATAAGGTACAATATCACTTACTGTTAGACTGAGAAATGTTAAAGATGCATGTTTTCAACTGTAAACTAACAATTAATATAACAAGGATTTTAACAAGCCTGTGAAAACGTTTAAAAATAATAAAAACATATTCAATTGACTCATAAAAGGAGTGAACAAATTTGAAAAAAGAACATATGAGCAAAATTAAAATTAGATGTAATCATAATGACAATAATCATATAAAGTGCACATAGTCAAAACATCCCAATTAGCAATATTCAAACTATATGTTGCCTATCAAAACCCTCTTTAAATGCAAAATCAAAAATAAATTCCAAGTAAAATCTTGGTTAAAGATTTACAATGATAAACTTAACTAAACAAATTTGAAATAGCTAGATTAATATGAGATATAGTAGATTTTAGAGAAAATATATCACTAGGAGTACAGAAGTTCATTGCATAATTATAAAAGGGTAAACTAATTAAGAGGATGCAATCATCATAAACATTTATGCCCATAACAAATCTTCAAAATAAATGAAGCTAAATTCTATTTATTTACCTATGAGGAGAAACAGTAAATCTGTAAGTTAGAGTTGGAGATTTCAATACCCTTCATATTAGTATTTTCACACTTCTATAAAGAACTACCTGAGACTGTGTAACTTACAAAGAAAAGACGTTTAATTGACTCACAGGACCACGGGCTTAATAAGAACTCTGACTGGGAGGCCTCAGGAAGCATGCAATAATGGCAGAAGGGGAATTGGAAGGAAGCTGGTCTTACCATGGCAGAGCAATAGAGAAAGAGTGAAGAGGGAAGTGCTACACACTTTGAAACCATGAGGACTTGTGAGAATTCACTCGCTCTCATGAAGACAGCAAGGAAGAAATCCTCGTGTGTGATCTAATCACCTCCCACCAGGCCCCTCCTCCAATTAAACATGAGATTTGGGTGGGGAAACAAATCCAAACCGTATCACCAGTCTTCTCTGTATTTCTTCAATTTGTATGTCAACCTCTCTAGTAAGATAAGGGGAATTTTCATGGACTATATTTTCATGGACGATGTTCTCTATATCGGCCCTTTCTGAATCTCATGTCCTTCTCATATTGCAAAATACAATGATCACTTCTTAGCAGTCCCCAAGTCTTAACTCATTTCAGCATTAAGCCAAAAGTCCAAGTCCAAAGTCTCATGTGAGACAAGGAAAGTCCCTTCTGCCTATGACACTGTAAAAGGGAAAAAAAAAGGTAATTACTTTCAAGATACAATGGGGGTACAGGCATTGGGTAAATGTACCCATTCCCATTAGGAAAAATTGGCCAAAGAAAGCTACAGGCCTCATGCCATGCCAAAACACAGCAGGACAGTCATTAAATCTTAAAGCTCCAAAATAATCTCATTTTACTCCATGTCTCACATCTAGAGCAGGCTGATGCAAGGGGTGTGCTACCAAGGCCTTGGGCAGCTGTGGCTCTGCAGGGTACAGCTGCCCTCCCCCAGCTGTTTTCACAAGCTGGTGTTGAGTGTCTGTGGCTTTCCTAGGTGCAGAGTGCAAGCTGTAAGTGAATCTATCAGTTTGGTGTCTGAAGAATAATGGTCCTCTTCTCACAGCTCCAAGAGTCAGAGCTCCAGTGGAGCCTTTGTGTGGGTGCTACAACCCCACATTTCCCTTCTGTACTTTCATAGGAGAGGTTCTCCATGAGACTTCTGCCCCTGCAGCACATTTATGCCTTGATATCCAGGCATTTCCATTCTCTAAAATCCAGGCAGAGGTTCCCAAACCTCAACTTTTGCCTTCTTCATACTTGCAGGCCCAACATCACGTGGAAGCTGCAAAGGCTTTAGGATAGTATCCTTTGAAGCCATGGCCTGAGCTGTACCTTGAACCTTTTTAGTCCCAGATGGAACTGGAGTGATTGGAATGCAGGATACCATATCCAGAGGCCGCACAGAGTAGTGGGTGCCCTGAACCTGGCCCACAAAACCATTTTTCTCTCCTAGGCCTCCTGATCTGTGATGAGAGGTGCTGCCACCAAGGTCTCTCGCGTGCCTTGCAGACATTTTCCCCATTGTCTTGTCTATTAACATTTACCTCCTCTTTACTTATGAAAATTTCTTCAGGCTTAAGTTTCTCCCCAGAAAAATGGGTTTTCATTTTCTACCATATAGCTGGGCTATGCATATTCCAAACTTTTATGCTTTGCTTCCCTTTTGTATATAAGTTCCAGTTTCCAATAATCTCATTGTTCACACTTATGAGTATGTGTACATGCTCAGAACAGCCGGTTCACCTCTTGAATGCTTTGCTGCTCAGAAATTTCTTCTGCCAGATGCCCTAAATCATCTCTCTTAAGTTCAAAGTTCCATAGATCACTGGGACAGGGCAAACTGCCACCAGTATCTTTGCTAAAGCATAGCAATAGTCACCTTTACTCCAATTTTCTGTAAGTTTCTCATCTCTATCTAAGACCACCTCAGCTTGGACTTCATTGTCCACATCACTATCAACATTTTGGCCAAAGTCATTCAACAAGTCTCTAGGAGGTGGCAAACTTTCCTTTAAGTTTTCTTCTGAGCTCTCCAAACTGTTCCAATCTCTGCCCATTAGCCAGTTCCAAAGTCACTTCCACATTTCAGATATCTTCACAGCAATTCCCCACTTTCCTGGTAATTTTCTGTATTAGTCCATTCTTACACTGCTATAATGAACTACATGAGAATGGGTAATTTATAAAGAAAAGAGGCTTAACTGACTCAGTTCCACAGGCTTAACACGAAGCATGACTGAGAGGCCGCAGGAAACTTATAATAATGGTGGAACAGGAAGAAAGCACATCTTATCATGGAAAAGCAGGAAAGAGAAAGAGAAAGGGGAAGGACACACGCTTTTAAACCATCAGATCTCATTGAGAACTGACTCACTATCATGAGAACAGCAAGGAGGAAATTAACACACATGATCCAATCACCTCCCACCAGGCCCCTCCTCCAATTTGACATGAGGTTTGGTCAGGAACACAAATCCAAAGCATATCACTGTCTCTCAGTTGTACATAGAAAACTTGAAAAACACTATCAAGCAACTTGGTTTAACTGACTTTATAGAAGATACCATAGAACAACAGCAGACTATAAATTATTTCCATGTGTACACAGAATATTTACCATAGTATGAACCATGAAATAAATATCAATACACATAAAAGGATTCAAATCATAAAACATGTTTTCTGATCACAATGTGATTAAATTAAAAATAATATTAGAAACTAGAAAAAAATAAGAGAAATATCTCTGGAAAATTCCCAAGTATTTGGAAAATAGATAGAAGGATATAAAAAAACTGAATAAAACTCTTCTAAATGACATAAAAACACACTTTTATTCATGAGTAAAAAAGAAAATTACATGGCAATTAGAATCTAGCATTGAAGCAAAATGAAAGCAAAACATTGAAATTCTCAGAGTGTACAAAATTGGTAAGCTAGACTTCATCAAAAATGACTTCTGATATTCACAAGGCACTATCACGTAAATAAAAGGCAAATCATAGCCTTGGAGAAAGTGTTTGTATATCATACATCTCATAAAGATCTTGGATCCAGAATATATAAATAATTTTCAAATCTTAGTAATAAGAAAGCAACATTGTTTTTATTAAATGATAAAATAGATAACAGACACTTCTCCAAAGATGCAGATGGCAAATCGGCACACAGAAATGTGCTTGACATCAATAGTTTTGAGCGAAATGCAAATTAAAGCCACTCTCCTATTAGAAAGGCTAAACTTGAAAGCACTGACCACATCAAGTGTTTGTGAGCATCTAGAAAAACTGGAATCCTCATATACTGTTAGTGGGAATGAAAAATAATGCAAATATTTTGGAAAACAGCTTAACAGAACCTTAAAATATTAAACATATACTTACCATCAATCGAGCTATTTCATTTCTAGATATTTGCCCCCCTCAACCACAACAATATATATTATACAAAGAATAGAAAACCAATGATTATAGTAGCTTTACTTATAATAGTTTCAAACTCACAACAACCAAATTTCCATCAACATTTGGATAAATAAATAAATTGTGGGATATTCATACAACAAAATATTCTCTTAGCAATCAAAACAAGCTATTGATATCCTCAAAAATATGTGTGCACACACAATGACTATTGAGTGAAAAAAATAAGATCTTTAAAAGGTTTATCCTAATTACAGAAAATTCTAGAAATAGTAAACTGAGTTTTAAGGACAGAAGGTAGGTTATTGATTACTTTTGGACAGTGGGAGGGTCAGACAGGAATAATTACTGAGTAGCATGTGAAAACTTTTAGAGATAACGGATGCTTGACTATCTTAATAGTGGTAATGTTTTGATGCATAAATACATATGTCAATACTTAGCAAGCTGCATACTATATAATTACAGTTTATCATATGTCAATTATATCTCTTTAATGTTGTTAAAAGAAGTAAATCATCTGTACTGAAAATTTAAATGCAAGAGCATTAATTCCTTCACTGTTACTAATGGCAAAAATAAAAAATAAAATAAAATTGAGTAACCATCAATAGGGAAATATTTAAGAAAATTGTGATTTATGTAACTTGTCATATAGTATGTAGCCCCTAAGTAAATGAGCTCTTCTTAAATGAGAAAAATCAAGATACAGAGATTAATATAAAGTGTGACTTTTTTTAAAAATAGAAAAATAAAATGTAGTCATGACATATTAACACATACATACTTTAAAAAATACTTTTTAGCTAGTGGGGAAGCAACTGGCTAGCCCAACATAAAATTAAATCAGAAGAATTAGCTGGAAAAATGTTAAAGTGATTGCTGGCTATGACTCCTGGTGTTTTCAACACAAATAGGTGTATGAAAGTTAATCTATTCATATTTTATTTATTGCTACAATTTTACTTCTGATGTTTCCAAAACAGCTATATCTGTCTGTATTAGTCTGTCTTCATACTGCTATAAAGAACTGCTTGAGACTGGTAATTTATTAAAAAACATATTTAATTGACTCACACTTCTGCATGGCTGGTTTTGCCTCTAGAAACTTATAATAATGGTTGAATGAAAATGGGAAACAAAGCACCTTCTTCACAAAGTGGCAGGAATGAGAAGGGCAAGCAGAAGAAATGCCAGATGCTTATAAAACCATCAGATCTCATGGAAACTCATTCACTATCATGAAGAACAGCATAGAATAAACTGCCTTCATGATCCAACTACTTCTGCCTGCTTCCACCATTGACATGTGGGGATTATGGCAATTACAATTAAAGGTGGAAGTTGGAAGGGAACACAGAGCCAAACCGTATTATTCTGTCCTTGGCCACTCCCAAATCTCATGTCTTTTTACATTTCAAAACTAATCATGCCTTCTCTACAGTTTCCCAAATCTTAACTCATTTTAACAGTAACTCAAAAAGCCACAGTCCAAAGTCTCATCTGAGACAAGGGAAGTCCCTTCTGTCTATGAGCTTATAAAATCCAAAGCAAGTCAGTTACTTCCTAGATACAATGGGGTACAGGCTTTAGATACATAGTCTCATTCCAAATGAGATAAATTGACCAAAACCAAGGGGCTACAAGCCTCATGCAAGTCCAAAATACAATAAAGCAGTCACTCAGTCTTAAAAGTTCCAAAATGACCTTATTTGACTACATGTCTCACATCCAAGTACACTGATGCAGGAGGTGGGATACCACCGCCTTGGGCAGCTCTGCCCCTGTGGCTTTGCAGTATACAGCCCCTCTCCTGGGTGCTTTCGTGAGGTGTCCTTGAGTATCTGTGACTTTTCTAGGTGTACTATGAAAGCTGTTGGTGGATCTACCATTCTGGGGTCTGGAGGTTGATGGCCTTCTTATAACTCCACTAGTCAGTGCCCCAGTGAGGACTCTGCACTGCCCCAGCAGAGGTTCTCCATGGAGGACTCTGCCTCTGTAGTATTCATCAGTCTGGACATCCACGAGTTTCCATACATCCTCTGAAATCTAGGTGGAGGTTCTCAAACCTCAATTCCTGACGTCTGTGTATCTGCAGGCCCAAAACCACATGTAAGCCACCATGGCTTGGGGCTTTCACCCTCTAAAGCAATGGCCTGAGCTGTACGTTGGCCACTTTTAGACACAGCTGGGATGCAGGGCACCAAGTTCAGAGACTGCACAAAGCAGCAAGTCCCTGGGCCTGGCCCACAAAATCATTTTTCTCTTCTCTCCTAGTCCTTCAGGCCTGTGATTGGAGGGCTTGCAGGGAAGACATCTGACATGCACTGCAGACATATTTTCCATTGTTTTGGTGACTAACATTTGTCTCCTTGTTACTTATGCAAATTTCTGCAGCAGGCTTGAATTTCCCCCCAGAAAATGAGATTTTTTTTTTCTATTGCATCATCAGGCTGCAAATTTTCTGAACTCTTATGCTCTACTTCCCTTTTAAATGTAAGTTCCATTTTCAAACCATATCTTTGTGAATGCATACAACTGAATGGTTTTAAGAGCACCTGATTCACTTCTTGAACATTTAGCTACATAGAAATTTCTTCCACCAGAAATTCTTAATCATCTCTCTAATGTTAAAAACTCCACAGATCTCTAGGACAGGGGCAAAATGCCACCAGTCTCTTTGCAAAAGCATATGTAGCAATAGTTACCTTTATTCCAGTTCCCAACAAGTTCCTCATCTCTATCTGAGAGCATCTCAGCCTGAAATTTATTGTCCATATAACTATTAGCATTTTGGTCAAAGCCATTCAACAAATCTCCAGGAATTTGCAAACTTTACCACATCTTCAAATCTTCTTCTGAACCCTGCAAATGGTTTCAACCTCTGCCCATTAGCCAGATACATTTTCAGGTATCTCTATAGCAGGGCCTTACTCTCCTGGTACCAATTTTCTATTTTAGTCCAGTTTCACACTGCTATAAAGAACTGCCCAAGACTGGATAATTTATAAGGAAAGAGATATAATTAACTCACAGTTCCACATGGCTGGAGAGGACTCAGGAAACTTAGTCATGGTGGAAGGCAAAGGGGAAGAAAGTGCCTTCTTCACAAGGCAGCAGGAGGCAAAATGCAAGGAGGGTAAATGCCATATGCGTATAAAAAATCAGATCTCATGAGAACTCACTCACTATGATGAGAAAATCATAAGGAAAACTTCCCCCATGATTCAATTACCTTCACCTGGTCCTGCCCGTGGCACATGGGGATTATAATTTGAGATGAGATTTGGGTGGGGAACACAGAGCCAAACAATATCACTGTCCTATATAGAGAGTTTAGTCAAAGCATATAACCATGTCTTATAAATTTTTGGTCTGCGCACTCCTATTAGGTCTCATCCTGACAGTCTCATATCATTTATAATCTATAGCATTTCCTGATTTATGAGAAAAGCTGCTGCCATGAGTAGCTTCTTGTCTTTGCTTCTTTTGAACTTCAGTATTTTTCCCATCACCACATTCAACTTTTTTTCTCGCACTCTTACAACATGTCATACACGCAGACTGTCGAACACATTCCATCCCTTCTGCCTAGTGATTTCATTATTCTATGAATGGACACTTCTATATTCTGAGTATTTGTTTTTAAACAAATAATTGTTTTATTCAAAATCAAATTATTGAGGACCCATGAAAGACAGAAAATGAAAATGTTGCAATGTGATATTTAAAGACAAACTTACTTGACATTAATATTTCAAATAGCACCTGCCAGTTCACCAACAGACAAAGTCTCTGATATTGTCCTTCACTATTTTTCACATGTCATTTTAAGTAGAGAAAGATGATGTTCACAATCAAAAAATGAGGAGAACTATTTTACCTTTGGTGACAAAATGTATACTTCAAATTATATTTTGTTAATTTTAAGCTTCTGGCACAATTTACCCCTGTCTCCAATGATAGATTTGACTAGTTAAAATCAATAATAAAACTCAAATTTAGAACCTTCCTGAGTCATTGAATCAAAGGGATTAATTACCGTACTCTGAAATATACTAGGTTATCCAAGGAATTAAAACACCTCTAGGGAAAAAAAAACCACAAATAAATGGAAGCTCAAAGGAAGACATACAGATTCTCAAGTCTTTCAATTACTAATCTTTCTATGGAAATTTTAACTGTATTTTATTGGGGAGGCAAAAATTATAAATTTTTGAGTGTATAGGGAAGTCAGTGCCCTAAAACCCCAAGTTATTCAAGGGTCAACTGATGTATACTGTATATTCAACTGTATATATATCTATATACACACACACACATACACACACACACAGACACACAGATGAATATGTTCTCTATTTCCTTTTCTCTTTTTTATACTTCCCCACCATTTAACTCTTCCATCAAACCCTTCTGCCCCTTTTCCTTACCTGATAACCATTCTATAACTTCTCAACTACCATGGATCTTTCAGTATATTTCAAAACATCTCCAGACATAGAGAAAAGTTATTTTAAAGCATTATCCAAACAAGATTGTTATAAATTTTGTTTTGCCAATTGTTCTTAGAAATATCACATTAATATTGATTGACAGAAATTCAGGGGCCAGTGAAGAGCCCTGTAGAGTTCTCTTAAATTCCTCACTGTATGTCACTAATAATTCAGCTTATGTAAGATCAGACATGAACCAAGCAAGAGTGTCAAAAATATTGACAAATTTTTAGATGTGGTGCTTTTAAAAATGTAATCATGTCATAAATTTGTGCTTATACCACATCATTTTTTTTAAAAGAAACAATAAAGGCTTATGTGGTAGCACAAAACAATTGGTATGCAACTTATCCTTACCCAAATTAATTCCAAATATAAAAGTTCAAGCAACTTATACTCAGTTTTTTTTTGAGATGGAGTTTCGCTCTTGTTGTTGCCCAGGCTGGAGTGCAATGGCACAATCTCAGCTCACTGCAGCCTCCAAATCCTGGGTTCAAGCAATGCTACTGCCTCAGCCTCCTGAGTAGCTGGGATTGCAGGCACCTGCCACCATGTCCGGCTAATTTATTTATTTATTTATTTATTTATTTATTTATTTTTGGTATTTTCAGTAGAGACAGGGTTTTGTCATGTAGGCCAGGCTGGTCTCGAGCTCCTGGCCTCAGGTGATCCACTGGTATCAGCCTCCCAAAGTGCTGGGCTTATAGGTGTGAGCCACCGCAATCCACCTCAAAATTTTTTATGTTGAAAAAAATAATAAGAGATAGAATTTTCAACTCTCACTTATATTTGTACTTCCGAGAACAAAGGATCTGAAGTGTTACTGTGTAATTTTGTAATTACATTTTGTTTTCCCTAATTCATACAATTCATTGCTCATATTAATTTTTTAAGAAATTGCAAACAGAAGCTATTATTATTAGCCAATAATCGGTTGTAACTATTCTAATCACATTAAGTTTTTCTTTATTTTCAAGAAAGCTATAGAAGTTAAATTTTACATGCTGTTTTAACTCTGGAAAATTTCACACAATTTCATCAGACAAACAAACTATTTCACCAAATGTTGCTTGTATACCTGCCTCATGGAGAAATACCAGTATCCTTTGCAAATCTGAGAGAAGATTTGCAAATAATTCTTATAACTTTCTCAATATCAAGAGTTGTTAGTCAGCTGTAGAAGTGTTCTTCAGTCTACCCTACAATGATAAATGGCAAGGTGATGGTGCATACAATGGCAGAATGATCAGTAGCCTGAAGATGCACAGGAATGTAGTAGGTCATCATTTCCATTTTTATTAGAATTCTTTTTTCCCCAGAGCATCATTCCTTTCAGCATTAGCCAAGTTGCTTTTGCACTCTAAGTCCTTGTGCAGATATAATTTCCATGTCACACAGTGCTCCTTTTGTGAACAAAATTTAATCCAGCAGTATTTTTAAAGTGCTTTCACACTTATTTTTCCCAAAATGATCATATATTGTGACTAGAATATAAAAATATTTTTTATTGAAATGTATAAAGCATTATGAGTCACACTCAAGTTGATTGAAACAATTATGTACTTTGTAAAACACGTTGAATGTCAGCTCATGATTCCTATTCTATCCTATTTGGTTTTTAAAAATTATTTACTTATTTATGGTTTGTTCATTCATTTGTTCATTTATTCATTGGATGTAATGCATCTAAAGTTAAGTATTTTGAAAATGAGAAATTACTATCTGACATGTAATGAATAGAAATTAAGCAAATGACCATTTTTTCCCATTTATTACATTATTTTCTCCTAAAACCAGTCTCACGTTAGCTCCGATCTTGCCATGAACAACTGAACTCAAATAAAGAGACCTGTTTTCTAAGTCATGGTTTTCACCTCTTCTATGTGAAATTAAGATGTCGTTTCACTGGGGTGCTCCTATAATTCCCCCACTGGTCCTAAAATGTATAAGAAATTATGAACATTTTATAAGACTAGGGACCATTTTTTCTAGCATTGACCTACTGCATGTAATCTAGGGGTGAATGCAGTTTTGTTTTGCTTAATTATCTTAGCATGACTGAAAATAAGCAGAGTCATTGGAAGTGGATTTAAATATTAGCTCCATGATTTGTAGATAAATGTAATTTTGCAATTTTTTTTTTTTACTTTGTATTTCTTCTTCTACAAAATGTGCATTTATAATATCTAAATGTTGGAAGAATTAAATATAATATCTGAATGTTGAAAGAATTAAATAAGATTATGTATGTAAAGTGCCAACATGTTTTGAATTCCCAGGGAATCCATTGAATAGTTATTTTCACAGCCACTCAACATGCCTCATCTATAAAACTAACTAAAATTGCCTCTCAGGAGTGAAAACTGAATATGATTGTGTATGTATAGATGACACATAGACTAAACATTGCTAGATGGCTATTGATAATTGTTATTCTAAGAAATATCAGTGTGGTCTGAATAACAAAACAGTCAACATCATTTTAACTTTTATGTGTAGAAATTTTATGCATACCAAATAGGACAATTGCCTATATTTGATAGCTTTTTATGTGAATTAGACAACTAATATCACTAATACTATAACTATATAATTTGTTGAGTATTGTCATTTAATCTAATTTCTAGGCTTATAAATATTAGACACCAACACCATTAGATTAAAATTATTCTTAAATAATATTTGACTGTTTGGGGTTACTGCTTTCAGTATATAAAGAATTGTTCTCTTGATGCTTAAAGTTCAAATTTTCATATCCTTTTCTGTGTTAAATTAGTTTATAATAATATATTTAGTAGAAGCATTTTGACAGTTGTTTCTTTATTCACATACACTCTCTTCATACCTTCATCAATCCAAGGAATTATAGTATTACCCTCCAAGTCGATAACACAGGATAGGCAACACCATTCCTTGCTAAAATAATGTTCTTAGGGTGCCTAGTAAGGCACATCCTTATGAGTAAAGTCAATAAATAGTAAGGTATTTTTGGCAATTATGTGCTTAAATTGTCTCAGTAGCATTTGTGTTGTACTTGCCTTAGACTGCTTTCTACTTTATATTGACTAGTATCATAGTCTATTCAGAAAGACCAAATGGAAATAATCAGAAATAACTCTACTCAGGAAAATAGTAAATTAAAAACAATACAGCATTCCTTGAAGGACTGCAGAGATTAGTGGCACCATTAAAATCTTCCAATATGTAAGGGTGGTGATTTCTGCTACATCCCCAATCTACTCTCCTATTTGGCCTGTACAGAGAAAGACAGTAAATTATCATAAGTTTAACTAAGCAGTGACTCCACTTGTAGCTGCTCTACCAGATGTGTTTTCATTGCTTGAGCATATTCGTGCATCCTCTGATACCTGGTATGTAGCTATTGATCTGTCGAATGCCTTTTTCTAAATACTTGTTTATAAGGCTTCATACTTGTTTACAAGCAATTTGCTTTTAGCCATTAAGGTCAGAAATAAACTTTCACTATCCTACTTCAGTGGTTATATCAACTCTTCAACTCTGTCATAATTTGGTTTGCAGAGATTACCTTTCTCTTCCACAAGACAATACACTGGTCCATTACACTGGTAACATTATACTGCTAGGGTCTGCTGAGCAAGAAGTAGCAAACACGCTAGACTTATTTGTAAGACACTTGCGTGTCAGAGGGTGGGAAATAAAGCCAACTAAAATTCAGAGATTTCAACCTCAGTGACGTTTCTAGGAGTCCAGAGACATAGGGCATGATAAGATACGCCTTTTCGGGTGAAGGATAAGTTGTTGCATCTCATTCCTCCTACAACATACAAAGAAGAACAGTGCCTGGTAAGCTTATTTGGATTGTGGAGGCAACATATTTTTCATTTAGGTGTGTTACACTAGTCTATTTTTCACATGACCCCAAAAGCTGACAGTTTTGAGTGGGGCACAGAGTAAGAGAAGGCTCTGTAACCTGTCAAGGCTTCTGTGCAAACGGCTCTGCCACCTAGGTCATATGATCCAAAAGATCCAATGTTTCTTACAGTTCATTCTCAGACAAGCATGCTGTAAGAAGCCTTTGGCAGGTCCCTGTATGTAAATCACAGCTGAGGACTTTAGAATTTTGGAGCAAGTTTCTCATGCCATCAACCATAAATAAGACTCTCCTTTTTAGAGTTATCTCTTGGTCTGCTACTGGACCTTAGTAGAAACTGAATATATGGACACCAAGTCAATGTGTGATCTGAGCTGCCTATCAAAATTCAGTGTTATCTGACCCTCAAAACCATACAGGTTGGGAGCATGCACATAAAAACTCCATTATCAAGTGGAAGTGTTTTATATATATATATATATATATGAGATCAGGCTAGAACAAGACCTGAAGGCACAAGTTAGTTACATGAACAAGGGGCCCAAATGTTCATGGTTTCCACTCTTGTTGCATTGCCTTCTCTCTCCCAGTCTGAACCTATGGCCTTATAACGATTATCCTACAATCAGTTGACAGAAAAAGAAAATAATAGTGTTCTACAGCTATCACTTTAAAATGCTTTTAGATCTCTTCTCTCCTTCTTTCATATGAGATAATTTCTGTTCTCTGACTTCAAGATCACATATCTATTCTTTGGCAATGTCTAAAAAGCTGTTGGTGATATAAGCACATTTTTCATTGTGAACACTAAGTTTTACATACAGAAATTCATTTTGGGTCTCTATATATTTGAAGTTTTTATTTAATAGTTGTAATCTTCCTCTACCTTATTAAACATATTGTTGTCTACTGTCATTTTTGGCTCTTATTCAATTGATCTTGTTTCACCTCAGTATATGCCATATTTATGTGCTTCGTTGCTTGACTAGTAATTTTTCATTTGATGCCAGATATTGAAAATTTTACTCTGTTGTGTGCTGGATATTTTTGCATTCTACAAATATTTTGAGCTTTGATCTATGCCACAGTTAAATTACTTGCAAGCAAGTTTCTTGTGTTGATGTCTTCTTCATGAGTTTTAATATGTAGGACCAGAGCAACATTTACTTTAGGGCTAAATTGTCAGCTCCTATTCTAAACAGTTTGTGCAATACCCCTAAGAAGAATTATAAGGATTTTCATGCTCACTTGTGGGAAAAACAATTATTTCTTTTCTTTTGTAATTTTGGTGTATTGTTCCCCACAGATCTTTTGGATGGCTCATCATCTCTTTTTCTATTTTCTCCTCCTCTTTTTTATTCTCTCTTTATTTCTCTCCCTCCCACCTCTTTTCTGTTTCCTGTTTTATATTTCCCCCCTGTTAACTGCAGCTTCCTCTTAGACTTCAGACTGTTGATTTTATTTGCTCATTTCAGGAACAAATCTGGGCTCCACTTCCTCCCTCCTGTATCACAACTTGGATATTTTCTCTAGCAGATAAACTGAGTTAATTGTAGGATTTGGCTCTTTTGTTATCCGTATCTCGGGGATGATTGCCTTATTGCCTGATGTTGTTTTATTGCCAACATCTTGAAAATGGTTGACATACTTTGTGGTTTTGTTTACTGCTTTTAGAGCGGAAGAGAGATGCATTTCCCACCACTCCATTTTAGTCACATGAGTTTAGCATGGTTTGTAAAGTTTATGATAAAGATTGTGTGGTGAATTCAAAAATTTCAGTATCACATTTCATTATGCAGTCTGAAATCATTCTTCTGATATTTAAAGATGAATAGATTTAAAGAATCCATGAGTTATCTTTATTGGGATCAGTGTTTTTTTAATTTTGGCTAAACAAATTTTTTTCTTAAAGAAAATGGAAATTTCTACTAAGATGTTCTCCTTTTAAAATAAAATTATTTTTAAATGATTCAGTTACGCTTTTAAGTTTCACACTGTGACCATAAACAAAAATTTAAAATGTCAAACTGTCTTCATTCTTATATGCCCATTTTTTTTTTTTTTTGCTACTCTACTTATCTGTATTTACTTTGTATCAGCATTAGTAGTACTCAGGTTCCATCAAGTATGAACCAATTGAATAACAGTAATCAACATAATATAAATACATCCTAAATGTAATAAAGCATGCTTTAGAAAAAAAAATTCTTATGAACGGGTTTCATTGAAAGTAGGTCATTTTTTTATTTGCTGGATAGTACATTTTTCAACATTTGTAAAGCTTGTTCTGCTGGCAGTTAATTCATGGCCCCAAAATACAGAATATAAATTACTGTTCTTGTTGCATGGAGCAGAGAAACATCTGCTGGTTATTAACATAACATTTGAATTTGACAGAATTTAGTTCTGGTTTATAAAGTTTATTATAAAAATTGTGTGTGGTTAATTTAGAAGCTTTAGTGTTACTTTTTATTGTGATGTCTAAAATTATTCTTCTGAAAGTTATGTATTCTTTCTTTTACAATTTTAAAAGTTTGTATTTATTTTTTTCTTTTCTTTTGAGGCAAGGTTTCACTCTGTCACCCAGACTGGAGTGCAGTGGTGCATTCACGGCTCACTGCAGTCTCAACCTACATGACTCAGGCACCCCTCCTACCTCAGTCTTCCTAGTAGCTGAGGACACAAGTGTCTCCCCATGTTGCCCAGGCTGGTCTCAGAGTCTCAGACTTCTGAGCTCAATCAATCCTCCTGTTTCTGCCTCTCAAAGTGCTGGGATTATAGGTGGGAGCCACCATGCCCAGCAAAAAGTTTCTTTTTTGAATAATTTTTGACATTTAAAATAAGGTTACTAAAACCACAAGCTATACACCTGTGAGATCTATTTGGTTTTTAATTTATTTTAGTTATTATTTATATATTTATATCATTATCTTTGCTGATGAGTTGTAAGATGACTTAATTTTGCTCGTTTGCAAAACTCTCAAGACTTCCTAAGGAGAGCTCTTCTTAGAGAATTCCATCTTCTATTATTGGTGTCCCTGTTGTGTCTTATATTACTGATACTAAGTACCTCCATATAAGCATGGCCTTCTTTATCTACAGCAGGAAAAATAGAAGGAAAATACTAATATGAATAGTTGTCTTTTAGAAAATCTTCTTTCCTTTATGAAAACTGTTGACAGGATGACCAGTTGTAAGACGTTAACAGTAAAAGTCAAAGACAAAACCTCATGAATATTTCATAGACATACTATTGCCTTCTGTTACTACTAATTTGAACTCTGTTCTAGGTACAATATGCAATCAATGATAACATGTAAGGATATTATCAACAGAGGCAGGAGAGAAAAATTTGTGTTTTCACTCAAGGGTTCTATCTGGCATTCTTAACATTTTCTTGAGGTATTCGCCCCTAATATACTAGAAATATGCAAATACTATGACCATTTAAGAAATATATGAGTGTTTTCAATATTCTGGAGCCATAGTCATATTCATACTCATATTCATAAATGACTTTCTATAATGTTTATCTGCTATTAATCTAAAAAAATACACTTACCTGTTATACATTGTTGCTAGAAAGGGAAAACATAAATAATCACTTATTATTTGACAATAAGATAATTGCAATTGAAGCTGAAATGCATTGAATGTTTTTAAAGATACATTTCTCAAGATTTAGGTGATTTTTTAAAAATTACTTCTCTTGGCTAAAATTACAAGTCATAAAATCATATAATCAAGGCAAGCAAAGTTTAAAAAAAGCCCAAGATTCACTTTAAATCAATAAAGCTTTTAAACGAGACACCCAGGAAAAGTTATCTCAATTCTATTTCAGGGTTTTCTAATTTGAGTCCCTTCATATTGCATATTATGCTTCTTCTTCCATTTTTAGCCAACTTATGAAAGTTTAGATCACCCTCTTTGTCACATTTTCAAACATTGTCAATTTCTGCTTCTGAGAAAATGAATTAGATGCACATAATCTATTCCTTCTACTAAGTGCAATTAAAATTCTTGTACATTATACGTAAAACCAATGTAAGAAGCGTCTCAAAAGTGGAAAGAAAAATGGAGACCAGTTAAGGAAATCAGGACCTGAAGAATCATGATGGCGCTGAGTTTCTGGGGTTTTGTTTTTGCTTCATTTTTCTACAATGTGTAGTTGAAGCTGCTGGTGAATCAGAATAGCCAATGGACACAGATAATAAAAGTTCTACCAGTACAAAGAAAGTAATCAGGAAAAGACAATAAACTTTTGTATGATAATTGTTTTAATCTAGTCCAATACTGCATGGAAAACTGGGTGTCAGACACAATGAAACAATCAAAGACTGAATGGTGATCTAGATCTCTACCCTGTCAATGCTGTAGAGAAGTGGTCCAATACTCTGCTTTTACTATCAAATAAGACAATCGAGGTGCCAGAATTTTCCACCCTGAGTGCAAGTAAGGTTGTGCTTCCTTTCTGGGAATCAGTGGAGACCACAAAAGGAACCTGGGGCCCCACTTTCACTAGCAGTAAGGTGTGCTCCTTCCCCTTACTTCTTGGGTAGTGTAAGGGGATGCCTAGTGGAGAGTCAGGATTTTCACAATTGTCCATCGGTAATGAGGCCATTCTCACTGTAGTGACAAAGAAATCCATGTAGGACCTAAAAACTCCCACTCCTGCAATGTGGCAACAAGGAGCTCCTCACTGGGGTGCTGATGAAAGAAGAGTGAAAAATCTACATCTGTTTGATAGTAATAAGGTAGAGTTCCCCTTTCTCTTGCTGTAACAGTGTTAGAAAAAGCCCGTTTATAAAGGCTTCAATAAAATACAGTCTTATAACAAAATACAAAATGTCAATTTTTAATAAAAATCATTATATCAAGAAATAAGAAAATCTCAAAATGAAAAAAATCAATAGGTTCCAACAAAAGATGACCAATTTTTGTTTTATATAACCAAGATTTTAAGACAGTTATAATAAGAAAGCTCCAAGAAACACTTTAAAACATGCTTGAAACAAATGAAAAAAGCCTTAACAATAAAATGAGAAATCACATCAAAGAAATGGAAGCTATAAAGAAGAACCAAAAGAAGAATGTTGGTACTGAGTAATGCAATAAACAAAATAGAAACTTTTTGAATGGAATCAACAGAAGAATGGAGAAGATAGAGGAACGAATCCATGAACAGGAAAATAAGACAATATAAATTACCTAATCTTAACAAAAGATTTAAACTAGACTGAAATAAATAATAACGGAGACTCAAGGATCTGTAGAACAATAATAAGAATGTAATATTCTAACTTTTTCTCTGTGAAAGCCCCTGATATGATAATAAAAAGACAAGCTACAGATTGGAGTAAAATATTGCAAGCCACATACCTGATAATGGACTAATATCTGGAAAATATATATATATATAAAAAAAAACTCTTGACAAACAGCAGTAAAAAACAAACAAACAAAAAATCTACTTAGGACAATTAGGAAATGAGCAAAGACATGAGAAGACATTTTGTCAAAGATGCCTGACACATCTGTAGATGGCAAATAAGCATATGAAAGGTGTTCAGAATTGTTAGCTATTAGGAACATCCAAATTAAAAACCTGTTAGAATTGCTAAAATAAAAAATAGTGACACCACCAAATGCTAAAAAGAATGCAGAGAAAATAGATCATTCAGACATTGCTGATGGGAATGTAAAATGGTGCAGCCACTCTGGAAAGAAGTTGAGTAGTTTCTTAAAAACAAACATGTAAACATATAAACCAACAAAAACCATGAAATTACCATACAACCCAGCTACTGCACTCATGGGTCTTTATCCTAGAGAAATTAAGACTTAAGTTCACAGAAAAACCTGTGCATGCATTTTTGTAGCAGCTTTATTTGAAGTAGCCCAAAACTAGAAGTAACCAGTTTGTCCTTCAACAGGTGGATGATTGATCAAACTGTGTTGTCTCCAAAACGTGAAATACTACTATGCAAAAAAAAAAAAAAAGAAACAAACAAACAAAAAAATTCAAGCCATTGACATGCACAATAACTATGATAAATCTCCAGATAATCATGCCTGTGAAAAAAAATGCTAAAAGTTTATATACTATTATAATTTCAATTATATACCATTCTTGAAATAGCAAAATTATGGATATGAATTACAGAAAATTGATTAGCAAAGATTTAGAGGGTGGCATGGGTGAGAGAGAAGAGGGTGTTGTTTAGAGAGCAAGGTGAGAGATTCTTATGATAATGAAAATGTTCTGTATTTGACCATATCAACCTTACTATCAGGTTGTGATGCTATACTGTAGTTTTATAAGATGTTAGCACTGGAAAAACTGGGTAAAGATACACCAACATGACACAAGTATACATATGTAACAAACCTGCACGTTATGCATATGTGCCCTAGAACTTAAAGTATAATAATAATAAAAAAAAGATACACAGAATCTCTCCATATTATTTCTCACAACTGTAAGTTAAGTTCTCTCTCTCTCTCCCTTTCTATCTATCTATCTCTATATATGTATACATATAGATGTATTTATTTGTAAATTTTTGCATTTATTTCATATATATATATGAAAATGTTTGAAATGAAAAAAGAGATACACGTATTGACCATTGTTCAAATGCTAATGTGAATATCTGTTTCTACTTTTCATTGACTTCAAAATATATACAATAAAAATATTTTTCTCTCTGTTCTTTGTTTCCTCTTATAAAAGGAGTTATCCATTTTGAGTTTTTGCAGTTACTTGAAGAAAAATGTTTACTATAAAGAGTTACTTACTTTTTCAGCAGACAACAAATACGAAATATTGTGTTGAACCTGTGCTTTCAGATTTAGTAAAGAAGAACCAGTATTTAGCACTATTTGAATCCAGATAGTTTTACTCTAAATCTCAAACTCTTAAGTATATGGTTTATACCTTCACTCAATCATCATTCGTATTTTGACAAACTTACAAAATATATATCTACTCTAGAACTATTTATTGAGTTTCAAACCCATAAAACAGCTTCCTAATGAATATAAAGTAGCTACCAAAATCTTAGATGTTAAAGCTGGACTCATCAGAATATCAGAGTGGACTCAAATACCAGACTGGGTTTATATCCCTGCTCTATCAGTTACTAGCTGTGTAACTTTTTATATATATACACATATATATATATATTTTAAATCTAAATAAAACAATTTCCTTATGTATAAAAGAAGTGAAAAATTACTACTCTTATATAGGACTTTTGTGGGAGTAGACTTAATATATGTTAAGTACAAAGTGCCTGATGCATAATGCTATATCAATGTGAATTATTTTTGATGTTGTATTATCATTATTAAGAGAAGTAGCTACATAATTATTTATTATATCCCCGTTTTCTCCCTGTACTTTACTTTCATTATTTCTGAAGTCAGGGAGTGAAATGATCCTTCATTTAGTGTCCAAGTAAATCTTGAGCATTAATCTTTGTATGTTCCATTGTGGCATGTAATCAATCTTTAAATATTGTTTTTATTTTCTTCTTCATATATCTGGAAGGTGTTCTCTTCTTTAAATTGTATAATGTTAGCACCAGTAGGTTTCAGACAATAGGAATTAATATTTGTTCACTAAATATTGCACATATTTCAAATTGGCAGGAGGGTCTGAAATCAGTCTTAGGAATTTAAGAAAATAGATCAATTTTAGGGCATTGAGTGATAGAAACTCCTCAACAGCATCCTGGGGTAACTACCTCCAGAATGAATGAATGAACTCCACTATGCATGGGTTCTAATGTAGACAAAATGCCTTTAGGAGTTGGCCAGCTCCCCAGAGATATGATATCAGGGGCTCAAATGTAGTTGTATTTATTTGCAAATTGAGTACTCAGCATCCTTGATAAAGACTTTGTGTGTGTGTGTGTATGTTTATTTTGCTTTCATTTTTGACACTAGATAGAGACATCTATCAAAATTTACAATCCCAATCCAAAAACTCTATGGTGGTTAAGAAAGGTGTTCAATTGGTATCCAGTGAATGGGCCTTCCTCATCTTCAGATTGGGAAGACTTTTTCTGTAATATTTGTACTGGGTGAAACTTTCTCTTACTCAGGGCCCTTTCTGTGAGGTTATTTTGCTTACTGCTTTTCAAAAACTCCCTGTCACCCATACACCAAATATGATTCCTTATCTAGTCAGTGACTGTAAGTCTGAACAGATATCAAACTTAGACAAACTGGATCTTTCAAATCTACCCACTGAGAGGGTTTTACTTTTCCAGTGCCCTTTATGACCACTTTCACTTGAGACTATAACACCAATAAAATACTGTCTGCTTTCCATATAGTAAAGACTAGAGAGGCGGAAGTTCTTATATGTGAAAATGGGATGGAGTTGTCTCAATGGCTGTCTGGGTTCATGCTTTACTTGCATACACATGAGTCATCAAGAATGGCACTTCTTTCTTCACTTTTAGTGCTCTTTTAAGACATATTCCACAACACTGGATTGTCAATGCATATTGATCATAATAATCGATCATTCTTTATTTGATCTGTTTATTTGCAAAGAATACAGGGTGACTTCATGCTTTAGCAAAAGAATCTCATTAATACAGTATATCAGCATGCCATCTTGTGAGATCATGAACTTCTCAGTGTTGATATGATTAAGTTGAGACACTGAGCAAGATAATTAATACTGATAAAGATACTTTAGCAAGAGTATACTATTATGTTTTCTAGATAAAAGTGCCCTTTACATATTTTCTATTCAAAAAATGGAGTAAAAACATTCCTTAATGTGGCATCCATACTTACTTATTCCAATTAAGGACCAAGTCTGCCATAACAGCTTAAATTTGAAATACTTAATTAAACTTCTTCACATTCATTACCACACTTCAAATTTCATGCTTTTTCTGATATAGATAACTTAGAAAATAAATCAGGATTTGATGAAAATCACAACGAATGTATATTTCAACTATTTGATGGTATGAACAACCAATTGAAAACCAAGTTTGTAATAACAGTTTAAATTTGAAATAATACTTGATTAAACTCCTTAAAATTTATTATCATACTTCAAATTTTATCCTTTTTCTAATACAGATAAATTAAAACATTAATCAGGATTTGATAAAAATCGCAACAAAGGTATATTTCATGTATGTAATGGCCTGAACAACCTGCATGGTGAACTTCAAGGATATATAATACTGAAGGAATTTGACACTTTCTAATAGCTTTCCCTAAGAGGAAGTAAGGTAACAAGGGAGCCAAGAAATGTTTCAGAGTTCTAATTCGAAGAACACAGAGCTGAGCATAGACAACTATAACCAAAGAACTCAGTATTTATAGGAAGAAAATAGGCACAGAGGAAACAACAGAGAACTGGGGACATTTAATCAGAGAAAGCAGAGAAGAAAGGCAGAAGTAATATCCAATGTGATTTGATTGGGGATGCAAATAAATAACCAAATTTCAAGTACTTTGCAGTCTAAGGAATTGTCTTCATTCTAAGAGCAATTATGTAGCAAAGAAAAGATGTTAAGCACAAAAAGTTTTAAAACTAATATGATCAGTTCATGCTTTCATTTAATTACATGCTATTCATGACACAGTTTAGATGCCACCGCCTCCTTACAAACTTCTAGTCTTTGTTACAAATGCATACAAAACATTATTATTTGATCCCATTATTTACATGACAAGCACAGGCTGTTTAATCTTTCATAGTATTTATTAATCAGTATTATAATTGTTTACCTTTTTAAATTTATTCTAGACCATAGTTCCTTTGAAAATATAAATTATGTCTTTCACATAGCACAGTTCATAGTAAGAACTCAATACATTCTTGTCAAATAAATGCTTAAAAGTCAAGTATGCTGTTCATTGTAGTCATATATTCTGTCATTATTGTCTCCTGTTAGTTATTCCTGTCAGTTATTGTCTCCTGTTAGTGAGCCCCTGTATTGCAGTATATGTTCTAATATCTGATGTCTCACATCTCTCTAGTAATCTAATGGTAGCAATTTTCTGCAACTTTATCAGACTTTTCATTTGTAAGTGAAAATTATAAAATAAAAATTAGTGCAAATGTAATTTCTAAGTCTCTATGGTTTGATTCAAAAGAGAAACTGATCATAAAAATATATCTTCAAATGATATACTCTATAGTATGTCTTCATTATAATCTAGTCAACAAATGTTACTGGTTTCCAGTTTAGCAGTGTGTTGCATAAAGTTCTTACTTTGCTTTCTCACTAAAGTTAAAGGAGAAAATAAACAGTTGGAAAGTGAGGTCAAACATTTCATTATAGATGAAAAAATTAGTCAAGCTAAGAAGATAAGTGTCATGCTGTGTTTTTACTTTATTTTCACTAATTTGTTTTTTGAAATGGGTCATATTTTTATTTCAGCTCATTGTAAAATAACTGCAATTATACTTTACTATGTTCTATAGCTACCATAAAATTAGGTAAATTAAGAAACAATTTTCACTATTGCTTATTTTGAGTGATTTACCCACCCATCTTTCATTTTAACTGGTGCATTTTATTTTTTTTAAAAAAGCAATATTACCTAATTTAAAATAACAAGAATATCAATTTTAATTTGTTTTATTTTCACATGGTTTATTCTTGTCCAATATACTCCAAAAACAAAATCTAAATGTGATTTACTTATAGTTTAATAAAGTATGCTTTATTTTCATATTGGATAACAAGGATTAAGACTAGATAATTTCAAAATAATGCAGACTTGAAAGACTAGTAGACCCAAAGTAAAATCCCAGTTCCTGGTCGAAGTCAGACAGCTTATTAATTTCAAATATATAGTCTAGTTTGTCCTAGCTCTACCCCACTTCATGGTTAGCTTTCCTTCCTGACTGTCTGCTCACTATACAAAAAATTCCACTATAAACAAAGCTTAACTATAACTGTTAATGAAACAGACTTGGTCTACTACCAGTTGCTGATAGAACAGTCTAATATATATTTCTCCATTAGCTTCTGCAGTTGCATAAGTTCTAAACTTTACAACAAAAAACTTATTTTATGTCAATATTTACATCAGTGAATCATTTATTTTATAATTTATGTTGCTTCCATTTCTCTGATAAAACACTAACTGATACATGGCTAAGGTAGATGACCATTTTTCACTCAATACATATATGTATATTTAAATATAAAATACAAATACGTAGTAGCAACAACCAAAATGCTCCTGAGAATTTTAGTCAATCATCATATCTGAGCATTATCAATTGAACAGTACTGAATGTAGATGCGATTTACAAAATGCTATCATAAGCATATTTTGCATAATATTGCCAAATATAGTTCAGATTAGAAGTATTCATCTAAATTAAACACATAAGAAAAGTTAGTAAATTTAATGAAGTTAATTAAATTTACAGTGGTAAAATTGGCTCTAATTGAGTAATGAATTGAGCAATAAAATATATTATCATATCTTATAAAAAACATTGTAATTACAGAATCATTTATGGAGTAGAAATAGTGAACATTTCAACATTTGGATGGTTCATTGTTATTTATCCAGAATCCAGCTCCCACACACACACAAACGCAAAAAAACACCTTTAGATTTTTGTAAGACATAAAAAAGTCCCAATATTGTAAAATATATTGAAGTATATGTTTATTACTAGTACCTCTGTGGGCAAAGTTTCTTGTAAAAACAACAAAAACAAACAGTGAAATGAAAAGTAAATGACTGGGAATGTAGAAAACATTACATTAGAAAAACAAAACTGCTACGCCAAAAATACCATTATGAACAAAGTTTAAGTATTACTGTTAACAAAACGGAAAAGTCAAAATTTATGAGACAAATATTACAATACTGAATAAGAACTTTCAGATAAGCATTAAGAAGATTGAAGAAAAAAAATCTTTTAAAAATAACTCTTATAATGAAGGGTCAAATAAATGTTGATAAGTTGATTAAATGTTGATTAATATTTAAGACTAGTATAACATTAACACTATAAGTTTTTAAGGACAGGAAAAGCAAAAATACTTAAAAATCGCCATTATTTTGCTTAATATCTAACTTTTGGGAGGTCTTGCAGATATTCAGGTCATAGTAATGATTTTTGAATACCAAGCCCTCAGCTTATTTTTTCTTTTAGTACGGCATTAATTCTTGAATATGTCTTCCCTCTATCTCCCAATCTAAAATATACATCTTAGCATTCATCAAGCCCAGCCCCATGTAATATCAATTGTTTTTCAGGTAAAGTGCTTTCTGGCCCTAATTTGGGTAGTGTACAAAATTGTTGATTTTGTCCTTGCTACATGAGAATCAAAAGATACTTAAAAAAAAAAAAAAAAAACATGGCTGTCAATTATTCATATAATCAGTAACTTTTCAGATAATTATGGAGTCAGCCTACAAGACCATTCCTTCCCAGAAACCTCAAATAGTAAAGATACATCCATGGGCCATAGCATTTCCATTAATTTGTTTAACATATTTCATTTTGTCTAGAATATTAAGATAGTAGAAAACACAGATTTGTCTCCACTATGTTTACCTCTTCCTTTTTTAACCTAATCCTTTCCATGATTGAATCTCAACAAATCTTTACTAACAAAGCATGCAACCGACCATACCCTAGTTCAAACTAAATAGTTTGTACTTGACTTGAACCATCTACTTAAATAAAATTTATAATTTTCAAAGAATGATAATAGATTGTTTCAAATATATATATGTATATATACACACACACACACACTCAGCTCTCATAAATGCTGCTAAGACTTTAAAGAAGTAAAGAGAGAGATACCAATTTTGCTAATGTGAAAGTAGTTGTTAACCTTATAGCAAGAATAATTTTATTGCAGGCACAGAGGCAGAAACTAGATCAGACTGGTTTAAGTATATGGAGTAGGTAAAGAAAGTAAAACGAACTGATAAAACTTTTTTAAAAATTGTCCTATGAAATTAAAGTGTTATTTTTCTTTCTTTGTCCCTCTGCTCACTCTCTTCTCATTCATTACTAATGACAGTAAAAATCTACAAAGCATTTTTATTTAGTAGAATGGATCTAATAGAAAGTTAAAGTTAATAACACAGAACAGAAAGGCAGTATCACAAGGGAAAATATATTTGAGCAGATGAAAAGTGTTGAAATTGAAAGCAAATATTCAAGAAATGCCCTGTTACGGGAAGTCTGTGTAGTAAATTTGTATAATTTTATATTGTCTTGGCATCCATTTTGAATATAGATTTAATTTTCTCATACTCATACTCATGCTTATCATAGAAGCACAGCTCAGTCACTCTTGACACAGTTTTCAGTTCTATAACACATCCAAAGAGCTCAAGAAAATGGTCAGAGATAAGGACTTAGAAGCATTTCCACCTGGTAGACTGAGCTCCTCTCTTTCCTGTGCTTAATTTAAAGGGATCATTCACCCTTTTGCCCATGAACTTGAAGTGACCGCACCCTATTATTTTATATATATACTGCAAGTTGCCATATTCCCTCTCTCACTGCCTGACTCTTCATTTCTGCCTTGCATGACCTGAGAATGGAGCGCTGTCTTCTCAACTTATTGCAACTTCCCTGCCCAGGATCTGTAAGTTTAAAAAAAATGTGATAATGTATTAAATTTGTACCTTCTATCAAAATACCAGGGGTTGCTCCAGGCCAGGTTTTCCCCAGGATGCTGAGGAAAACACAAGGTCAGACTCTTAGCTCCAGAGAAATGGTCAGGTAGGCATAAAGTGGACACGAGTCAGGCAAAAGTGTCTGCCAGGATAAATAAACTTTTCATGTGAGGGATGTCCTGGTCATGGGCAACTAGGCATTAAGACATCCACTAAGTAAAAGAAATATCCCATAAAAGGTGCACTGTAAAAAGTCACATTCTGATCCCCTTTATTTTCCATTTGGGTTTGGTACTCTGGTACTGAAATGCTAATTTAGGTGGTGGATCTCAAAATAGGCAGATACTCATATTTCAAGAAAAGTGATGAAGCAGATGTAATGTACTTAGTGGTAGAAATATGGGGGGTTTAACACCTGATAGCTTCTATTTTCTTAATATATTAGGGATATCTGAAGAATGATCAGATGAAAGAAATTATTACTGAGAGGAAAAAGAGCTAAATATGAGAATTCCATGGCAATAATAATTAGTATTTAAGTTTATGATTGTAAGATGTAAGTAAAACAAATCTTTTCTCATTTTACTTTACTCAATAGTGTTCAAATGCTTAATTGAATGCAAAATAAAGGTCAATAGCTGAATTTATTCAGGTGAATAGGAGAAAAGTGAGTGCTGAGGCTTAAAAAATTATATTTCCCAGGGAGTGACTAAAACAATGGATAATGCAGTTTAAAAAGGGCAAATAGTTAATTGTAATGAGTTGTGACTACTGCTAAGTATTAGGTAAATTATTAAAAGTGTTTGTGTCTGTGTGTGTGGGTATACTCTATGCTGACTTATGTTATAAAAATTACTGACATAAAAACATCATAGGGAAATAATATAATGAACATTAACCTCTATACTATATCTGGCCTTGCAATTAAACCCTACAAGATCAACTATCCTTTCAATTCTCATATATTCACCATCAAACTTCATCACATTTTTTCAAATATATGAATGATGCATGTGTTAGATTAAATGTCCCCGAAAACCCTTGTGTTTCCTGCCTTAATAAATCTTTACTTTTCATCATAATTATAAAGAAACTTTGCAACAATAAAAAGTAAGAAAAAATACACTTTGTTTAGTGAATACAAGGTGAGGTACCCAGATCCCATGCCTCCAGGGCTGAGGTACTCATTTGTCCAGATGCTGGTAGTATTGGCAGTATTGACTGCTGTTAGCCACGTTCCTTGCTGGGAAATTCACTGCATTGAAGAGGCTCCTTCAACTAAGTTTATGTCTCCATGTAAAAGAGTTCAATGATTTTTTGATGGGCATGTAAATAGCCTGGCTCTTCATCCCAGTTACAAACATGGCTAAAACACTAACCCATCTCCATATTTTCTCATCAGATGAACTGAGAACTTTTAGGCAACTGCACCATAGTTCAAGCTCTTGCTCTGCTTGACTTCACTTACTATACTTCCTGAAAGTTTTTGGTCTTTAACTTTTACAATTATTTGAATATCAATTTCCACCTTAAAGGCTGCTTAGCCTTTAAGAGAAGAGAAACCAGACATATGATTGCTGATCCAAAGATTCGTCAGGAGAAAGCAGTTAGAAAGCAGACTTTTACATGTGATTTTCTGACTTGTTTACCCAATGCCTCACTGGCAATGTGGTCCTCATCAGTTGTGATGGGTGGAGCATGCAACAGTAATATGTTTGTTAAAATTTTCATTAATGGTGACCTGTAATAGTTCATCAGTGCAAGAGAATTATCTTAAGTATAAAATGTATTATGTACTTGAGAAATCTGTGAGATATAATAATTATATAACACTTAAATCTTGGGAAATCCATGCTTTTCAGGAAAGAGAAACACTTAGGAAAATTAGTCATCCATTAAAAATTAAGTTTGAAAGCCAGAAGTTATCTCTGGCAACATACAGAGAGACTCCAGTCTCCTGCACAAGAAAGCGGAAATAGATGAGGGGAAGGCAAAGAAAGAAATTATAAGACAAGCAGTTATAAAGGTGTTGTTTAATTCTCAATTAGGACATCATGTATATCTGATCAAGCCCCTGTTAAAAAGATGAAAGCCTAAGATTGAAAAGGGAATAACTGGATCAATGCAGATGAAAATATTAACATATTCTTTTGAATAGCTTTAACCTGTAGAATCAGCCAAATTCTCCCTGATAAAGATAATGCTAGTACCTTGCCTAAGAAAAATATGGATACCTCTACCTTGCAAAACAACACATATTTACCTTAAAAGGTACTTGTTTTCTTTTCTTGGTCAACAGATTAAAAACTAGAGATGTTTCAAGATGTAATACAGCCAGGAAAGTTTGATATCTTCTATGATAATAAAAAGGTCAAAACTTTGAAAAACCCAGAAAACATATTCAACATGCATCAGCAGGGGCAAAGAGAGTATAGCATATCCTGAGAAATGGGGAGAATTTGATTTCCAGAGTTACCACATTATTAGATTAACATATAGTTTTCAACAACAACGAAATTACAAGGCATAAAAATTGGAAGGAAATATGACTCATTCAATGAAAAAAATAATAAACCAACAAGTCTGTCCCTTTAAAACACCTGATGGCAGATCTACTAAACAAAGAATTAAAATAACTATTTAAAGATGTCCAGATAGTTAAAGAAAATTAAGAAAATATTGTTCAATCAAAAAATAAACAATAAACTTAAAAGGAAATTCTAAAGATAAAAAGTACAAATAAAATTTTAAGAAATCAGTAAAGGGATTCAATGGCAGATTTCAGAATCAGAAGGAAAAAAGTCAGCATTCTTAAAGATAAAATAATAGAAGCAATTAATTTGATGAGTAGAAGAAAAAAAATTGAAGAAAATTAAATAAATTTGTGGAACACAATCGAGTGGACCAAAATACACACTCTGGAATTCTTAGAAGGAGAAGGCACAGAGACAAGGATAGAGAGAAAATTTGAATAATTAATGGCTGAAAACTTCCAAACTTGATAAAAGACAGGAATATAAACATTCAAGAAGCTTAAAGAACAGCATGTAGGATGACTTCAAAGGAAACCACACCCAGACACATTATAAGCAAACTTTCAAAAAACAAAGGGAATTTTGAAAGCAGCAAGAGAGAAGCAAATCATCACATCAAAGTGACCCTCAATATGATTAACAGATTTCTGATTAGAAACATAGGAGACCAGAAGGCAGGGGGCTAACATATAAAAAAGGTCTAAACAAATCTGTAAACCAAAAGTCCTATCTTCAGCAAAACTTTCTCTCAAAAGTGGGATACAAATTAAGACATTCTGAAAAATCAAAAACAGAGGAAGCATGCTACCGGTAGTCCTGTCTTTCAATAAATATTCCAGGGAGTCATGCACGGTTAAAATAAACAGCACTAGACAGTAATTTGAATTTTGTGAATAAGTAAAGATTTAAATATAGGTAAGTAATTACACAGGCTATTATAAAGATTACTATTATTATAACAATAGTTTGTAACTCTACTTTTTGTTTTCCACATTATTTGAGAGACTAATACATGTTCAAAACAATTAACCTGAGAGCTAGTATTATTGTAACTATGATTCGTTGTAACGCCACAGTCGGCCTTTTATGTAAATTAGGAAACTAATGTCTTTAAAAGAATCATTAGTTTATATTTTTGGACACACACGTATGAAGATGTAATTTTATGACATCAGCAACTAAAGGAAGTATTGGAATTAAATTTGAAAAAATTAAATGAATGTATTAACTTTAGTATGCTAAATATAATTCCTGTTGTAACCACACACAAAAAAATAGGTAAGTAATATATACAACAGCAAATCAAGTAGGAATTTGAACGTTTCACTACAAACACACACACACACACTAAAAGGAACATATTTGTCACAGTGGCCACTTTATTTGTAGCTTCGAAATATCTCCTGTAGAAATGGCAAGAAGATGGCTTTGAAGGTGCCTCCTTCTCCATAACGAAGGCAGAAAATAAAAATTGTTCTTGTTTCCTGAGGAGAATAACAAAGATTTGTGCCATTCTTAACAATCTAAAGGATACAGGGATGGTGAGATCCTATTATATCACACTTAACTCACCAGTCTGTTTTATATGAAAAACCTGAGAGATCATGGGGTATGACAGTAGATTATCACAAAGACAATTCATTTGTTCCCAAATTGCAGCTGCTGTACCAGATGTGCTCTCTTTGCTAAAGCACATAACTACAGCCTCAGGTACACATAATGCATTTATTACTCTGAAAAATTCATTATTAACGATCCCTATCATGGAAATAAATCAAAAACAGTTCACAATGGACATTGTGAACAGCCATGAATATTTATATCTCATTTCAGTGCTATATTAACTTGCCACTGGCTTCTGTTACAGTATATTATAAAAGAAAATGTCATTTGGGAACTCTGTGGAACATCACTTTTTTGTATTAGATCTCTGTTTTCATGTTAATCAGATCAGATAATTTAAAAAATGACTATAATTTAGAGGTCTTGGTAATGCAAATGCTGTGCACAATTAGAAAATAATTTCTATCAAGTTCTAGTAGTCTGCCACATCATGAGGATGTTAGTAGTCCCAGTAATCTGAGGTTACATAGATATGCCCAAAAATGTAAAAGACAAATGGTTGTACCTCGTTCTTTCCACCAATAAGAAGTAACCACAATGCTTCTCAGGCTTCTTTGGGTTCTGGAGGCAACATTTTCTGGATTTAGGGATACAAATTTGACCCACGTAACCAATGAACAAAAAGACTGTTGGGGCCAAAATAAGCTGTAAGGGGGCTTCCAACCTCATTTCATTTCTCCTGCAGTTGTGCTGGCTTCTGTCTCTCTGCTCAGGCCTATGGTGACACAGGTGTTTCTTAGAACATATGGAGAAAAATGTAGGCTTCTTTAATAAGTGGACCCACTGAAATATGTCTACAAGCCATGCCTCTCACAAAAGACTGCAGTTGCGTTACCACTTCCTTAGAGATACCTCTGAAAGACAACAGTGAAGGAAGCCCAACCCCCTCTCTGCTACCCCTAGCAGGAAATAACTTTGTATGATGCATCTCATCACACACAAGTTGAAAAAAAGGCACATAGTATATGCAACCCGAAGTATATGGAAAAAAAAAAAAAAAACTCTCAGACTTTTTCCAAACTCAGGGCAGTTTTTGGAGATTATATTTGTGTAAAATAAAATATTTGCAGTTTTGATGTGCTAAGATTGAAAAAGAATAAAATAGGATGAAACCAAATTAAATATCTAGACTTTCAGAATTCATAGTTTTACACATAAAAGCCTTGTCATTTAAACTTAGTCTTTTATTCCCATCTCTTTAAAAGCTACTCATACATAGGTGTCCGGCCTCAACTTCAACATATGGAAATAAGGTATTTTCCTCCCTTAAATTTGTATCAGTGACTGGATTGTTCATTTTTACTCCCAAAGACATGACTATTTTCTAGACCACAAAAATTAAAACCTTCAAAATACATCTTCTTTGGTGTATGACTTCTTTTACATTCAGTATATATGCTCTTTTCTGATGCTAATGATCTGTTAACCTCGTTGATCACCAGGAAATCATTCACTGCAATGTGTGCATTTTATGCAGGGCAGTAGCATCTGATGTTCTGATGTACATTTTTCAATGACTGAAAATGGTTACACCTTTCCTTCTGCTAGTATTTTTAAACGGACATTTGTATTCATCAACTTAGCACTTGGAATAGTTTGTTATTTGCTTTTAAGTCTATACCTATTTCTAGTGCTCCTTCGCTTTCATATCCTGTGGAAATAGCTTGTGTCTAGGGTGAAAGGTGGTTTACCAGAGCATGATTTTAAAAATATATTTATGAAACATATTTATGTTTGTTTTGTATCTCATAGTGGGTACTTTTGCAAGTTCTTGTTGCTCTCCTGTCCCTCTCCCAGCACTTGTTATTTGAAATTCATTACTTTGGCTGAGGGGCTTAATGGGGCCCCTGTATGTAGCTGGTTTTGAATCTTTGTGGTTGTGATAAAGTTATCATTCCCATGGTACCACCACGTCTGCAGTCTAGACAGTAGAGCCTTCCTTTTCCTGTCCCTTCCCTGTCTGTACTACTTGGGGTCAGCACTTAAACTCAAAATTCTTTACTGAATTGTGCTCACCCTCCCTCTTCTTCCCTTCTCCCAACGGTAATAAGTATTTGCCAATATCTTAAGGTCAGCAGTGTTCCGTTTTGTCTACCAATTAAGGCTTTTATTCCATAACGGAGAGAGAGAAAAACTCCTTCACTGCAGAAATTTCTGTTGAACAGAACTAATGCAGAGTTTATTGTCCACACTGCAGCTGTGTTCACTCTTTGTGAACTTTTCTTTGTCCACCTGCTGAGTCCATGGCAATGGGCCTATAAGGGCAAGGGCAGACTCCCCACTTTCTGGACCTTCAAGGATTTTCTACTATCTTATAAGCCCAAACATAGCCTTTTCCAATTTGTTACCTCTTTTAAATGATTTTTTTTTTTTTTTTTTTTTACTAGTATCCCTTTTTCCTAGTATCTACCTTCAGATGATCATGGGTACAAACCTCCTCTCTCCCTGGAGATATTTTCTCTCCTTAGATTTTGGGCCAGTTGTTTGCTCTCTTTCCATAGATTTTTGAAATCTATGAAAAATTTAAAACAAATGTCAACAATTGACTGTGGATTTGTTGTAAGGATTGGAGAGAAGCTCCTACTTCTCTTCAGATCCTAGGGTAGAAAATGATAACTATCTTTGTGTCTGAAGAATACTATCTTTATGCATAAAACTCTACATATAGCTTTTCTTTTCTTAGCATGTAAAAAATGTCAGTCCAGTCCCTTGACTATTGGCCTTAATTTTTTTTATATCCTAAGAATACAGGCTTCTACATATTCTCAATAAGATTATCACACTTAAGAAATTTAATAGAGCCTTAGAGAGCAGAATAAAATGACCCATCTTCCTCCCTGTGATCCCCTGAACACCACACATAATAGCCATCCATACAAGAAAACACCTTCATAAGAGCCAAAAATCAGGTGAGCAATCACAGTATCTGGTTTTAACGTCATATCTAGGAAAGAGAAACTGAAGAGAATAGAAAAGACAGTCTTGAATTGCTGATTCGACACCTCTCCCATCTCCCAGCAACAAAGGAGTGACTCAGAGATATAATCTGTGTGCTTGAGGGGTAGAAAGCTCAGTAATAGCAGGACTTTGCATTGGAACTAGTACTCAGAGTTACCTTGTCACTGCAGAGTGAAATGCAGGACCGAATTCAGTCAGAGCCCATAGGCATAGCATTTCGACCAGCCCTAGCCAGAAGGAAATTTCCCATCCTAGTGGTTGAAACCTGAGTTCCAGCTAGTCCCACCACCTCAGGTTAAAGCATTCTGGGGTCCTAAATGAACTGGAAACGTGGCCATGGGCACTACAATTTCTAGGCTAGTCTAGGTGCTGTGCTGGGCTCAGAGCCAGTAGATTTGGGGTATGTATTACCTATGAGATACCAGGTGGGGCAGTCAAAAAAGTGTTTGTGTTACCTCTCCCTCAACCCAAGGCAGTGCAGCTCACAGCTCCAGGAGAGACTCCTTCCTTCTGCTGGAGGATAACAGAGGGAAGAGTAAAGAGGACTTTGTCTTGCAACTTAGATACAAGCTCAGCCACAGTAGGATAGACTACCAGGGAAAGTCCTGAGCACTACATGCAAGGCCTTAGCTCCTGGACAACATTGCTAGACACACTCTGGGTCAGAAGGGAACTTGCTGCTTTGAAGGTAAGAAACACATCCTTGAAAGATTCATCACCTACTAACTAAAGGACCCTCAGACCATGAATAAGTATTTGTGTTACCCAGACAATATTAGCCACCTGTCTTGGGTAGGACCCAGGACTGCTGTGGCTTCAGGTCATACCAAGCTCATTCTCAGCTGTGGTGGCCTTGGTGAGAGCTTCAGTCTACCTGAAAGAAGGAGAGGAAAGAGTGAGAAGCTCTTTGTTTTGCAGCTTGGATATCGGCTCAGACACAGTAGAATAGAGCACCATGTAGATTACTAAGATTCTTGTTTCCAGGCCCTGGCTCCTGGGCAGCATTTCTGAACTCACCCTGGGTTGGGAGGGAGAGTTCACTGCTCTTAAGGGAAGGACACAAGCCTGTTTTGATTTGCAAACTGCTTACTGAAGACTCCTCGGGCCTTGCGTGAACATAGATAGTAGCCAGGCAATGATACTGCAGGTATTGGGCAAGTTGCAGTATGGTCTTGGCTTTGCATCTGAACCAGTACAGTCCCAGTGGTGGTGGCCACAGTGAAGACTGATTGTTTTAACCCTTCCCACAACCAGGCAGCTCAGCAGAGAGAGAAAGAGAGAGAGAGAGGGAGACAGAGAGAGAGAGAGACTCCATTTGTTTGGAGGAGAGTAAGGGAAGGGAGCAAGAGTCTCCTCCTGGTAATCCATGGAATTATTTTGAGTCTTACCGAAGGTAACCATCTTATAAAGTTATAAACTTACACATCTTATAAAGTCACAGCAATCCTGGGCTTTGGGTGCACCCTAATGTATGTATGGGTACAATGACCAAAGACTTAGATCACAACACTGATGGTGCCTTTGAATAATTGGAAAGGCTTTCCAAGAAGAACTGATAAAAACAAGCCTAGACTGTGAGGACTAAAATAAATACTGAACTCTTCAGTGCCCAGACATTGATCAACATCCACAAACATCAATACCAACTAGGAAAACCTGACCTCACTAAACAAATTAAATAAAGCACCAGTGATCAATTCTGGAGGGACAGGAACATATTCCTTTCAGACAGAGAATTTGAAATAACTGTTTTGAGGTGACTCAACAAAATTCAATGTAACACAGAGAAGGAATCCAGGATCTTATCATATTTAACAAAGTTATTGCAATAAATTAAAATAATCAGCAAAAATTCTGAGATAAAAAAATTTAAATGACATTATGAAGAATACATCTGAGTCAACCACAGAATTCATTAAGCAGAATAAATAATTAGGAGATTGATGACAGGATACTAGAAAACACAGTCAAAGGAGACAAAAGGAAATGTATAAAAACTGATTAAGCATACTCACAAGATTGACGAAATAGCCCCTAATGGCAAATTTAAGAGATACTGGCCTTGAAGAGGAGTTAGAGAAAGAACTCAGAGTAGATAGCTCATTCAAAGGGATAATAGCACAGTGTTTTCCAAACCTAGAGAAAGATATCAAACATTCAAGTATAAGTAAGTTATAGAACACCAAGTAGATTTTACTAAATAAGACTATTTCAAGGGATTTGATAATCAAACTCCAGAAGATCAAGGATAAAGAAAGGATCCTAATAGCAGCAACAGAAAAGGAACAAATAGCATACAATGCAGCTCTAATCCCTCAGGCAGAAGACTTAGTGGAAACCTTGCAGGCTAGGAGACAATGACATAACATGTTTAAAGTGCTGATAGAAAAAAAAAAAAAAAAAAAAAACAACTTTTACCCTAAAATAGTCTATCCAGTGAAAATATCCTTCAAACATGAAGAAGAAATGAAGACTTTTCTAGGAAAACAAAACCTGAGGAATTTTATGAACACCAGACCTGTCATACAGAAAATGATAAAGGAAGCTCTTCATTCTGAGAAAAAGATACTAAGAAGAAATAAGAAAACATTTGAAGATACAAAATTCTCTGCTAACAGTAAATACACAGAAAACAGAATGTTATTACACTACAATCGTGGCATGTAAATTACTCATATCTTGAGTAGAACAAAAGTATATGATGAACCTATCAAAAATAATAACTGCAATATTTTTCCAGGCATAGACAGTGTAATATGATATAAATAGAAATTAAAAGTTAAAAAGTAGAGAAATGTACTTTAAATGTAGAGTTTTTATTCTTTTTATCTTTGTTTGTCTGTTAGTTTCTTTGTTTTTCCAATCAGTGTTAAGTTGTCATCAGTTTAAAATAATGACATGTAAATTGTTATTTGCAAGCCGCATGGTAACCTCAAATTAAAGAACCAACAACAGATTCACAAAAATAAAAAGCAAGAAACTAAAACATACCACTAGAGAAAATCACCTTCACAAAAAATAAGGAAGGAAGATAGGAAGGAAGAAAGGAAGGAAAGAAGGATGGAAGGAAGGAAAGAAGGAAGGAAGGAAGGAAGGAAGGAAGGAAGGAAGGAAGGAAGGAAGGAAGGAAGGAAGGACCACAAAAGAATCAGAAAGCAAATAACAAAAAGAAAGGAGTAAACTCTTGCTTACCAATAATAACATTGAATATAAATGGATTAAACTCTCCAATCCAAAGTCATATAGTGGCTGAATTGACCCAATGATCTGCTGCCTATAATAAACACACTTCACCTATGAAGACACATGTAGACTGAAAATAAAAGAATGAAAAAAGATATTCCATGTAAATTGAAATAAAAAGGTAGAAATAGCTATAATTATATTAGACAAAATAGATTTCTAACAGAAACTATAAAAATAGAAAAGAAGATCTTTATATAACCACAACGTTCATGTAAGCAAAAGGATATAACAATTGTAAATACATATGTACTCAACACTAGAGCACCCTTATTAGAGCTAAAGAGAGAGATGGACTCCAATACAATATTGGCTCAATAGTTTAAGCTCTTACTCTCAGCATTGAATAGATCATCCAGACAAAAAAAGAAAAAAAAAAATCAACAAAGAAATCTCCCACTTAATCTGCACTATAGACCAAATATTCCTAATAGATATTTACAGAACATTTCATCAAAAGGCTGCAAATTGTGTATTCTTCTTTTCAGCACATGGATTATTCTCAAGGTTAGGCCATATGTTAGGCCACAACACAAGTTTTTTAAAAAATTCAAAAATATTGAAAAAATATCGGATATCTTCCTGGACCACAATGGAATAAAACTAGAAATCAATAACAAGCAAACTTTGGAACTATATAAGCATATAGAAATTAACAAATATGCCCTTGAATGAAGAGTGGGCCAAAGAAGAAATAAGGAAGAAAATTTAAAAATTTCTTGAAACAAATGAAAATGGAAGCAAACCGTACTAAAACCTATGAGATACTGTGAAGCTGTACTAAGAGGAAAGTTTATTACAATAATTGCCTACATCACATAAGTAGTAAATTTTCAAATAATCACACTCATAATGGAACTTAAAGAACTATAAAAGGATGAGCAAAGCAAACCCAAAATAAGTAGCAGGAAAGAAATAATATCAGTGCACAAATAAATAAAATTGAACACAAAAAAATACAAAAGATCAGCAAAATAATTGCTTCTTTGAAAAGCTAAACAAATTTCACAAACCTTTAGCCAGACTAATTAAGAAAAGAAAAGAGAGGCTGGGCATGCTGGCTCACACCTGTAATCCCAACACTTTGGGGGACTGAGGCAGGTGGGTCACCTGATGTCGGGAGTTTGTGACCAGCCTGGCCAACATGGTGAAACTCCGTCTCTACTAAAAATACAAAAATGACCAAGGCATTGTGGCGGGCACCTGTAGTCCCAGCTACTCAGGAGGCTGAGGTAGGAGAATGGCTTGAACCCAGGAGGTAGAGGTTCTAATGAGCCAAGATCACCTCACTGCACTCCAGCCAGGTGACAGAATGAGACCCTGTCTCAAAAAAAAAAAAAAAAGAATTCAAATAAAATTAGAGATGCAAAAGGAGACATAACATCTGATACTGTAAAAATTCAAAGGATTGCTGGAGAATACTATAAACAGTTATATACCAATAAACTGGAAAACCTAGAAGAAATGGATACATTCTTAGACAAATACAACCTAACAATATTGAATCATGAAGAAATCCAAAACCTAAATAGACTAATAACAATAATTATATCAAAGCCATAATTAAAAATCCTCCCACAAAGAAAAGCCAAGGTCCTGAAGGCTTTATTGCTAAATGTTTGGTAAAATTTAGAAGTAAAATTGAGAACTAATACTAATCCTACTCAAATTTCTCCAAAATAAGAGAAGGGAAGAATACTTCTAAACATATTGTGTTAGACCAGTGTTACTCTGCTACCAAAACCAGACAAAAACACATCAAAGAAAGAAAACTACAGGCCAAAAACCTTGATAAACGTTGATTCAAAATTCTCAACAAAATACTAGCAAACGAAATTAAATAACACATTAAAGAGATTATTCATGATGACCAAGTAGAATTCATGCCAGGGATGCAAGGATGGTTCAATATATGCAAATCAATCAATGTGATACATTGTATCCACAGAAGAAAGGACAAAACTGGAGAAATCACTTTACCAGAATTCAAACTACACTACAGAGCTATGGTAAACAAAACAACATAATACTGTCATAAAAATAGACACATAGATCAATGAAACACAATAGAGAACCCAGAAATAAATCCACACATGTATTGTAAACTCAATTTTGACAAAAGTGCCAAGAACATATATTTGGGAAAAGACCATCTCTTCAATAAATGGTGCTGGGAAAATTGTATATCCATATGCAGAAGAATGAAATTAGATTCCTATCTCTCAGCTTACACAAAGATCAAATCAAAATGAATTAAAGGCTTAAATCTAAGACCTCAAAACATGAAACTAGTATAAGAAAAAAGGCAGCAAACAAATATCTTTTTTTTGTTTTTGCTGAGATAGTATATTTTATAATTTCTACTATGAAAGGCTTCACCTTACAAATAAAAACTCTTTCAATTATTCTTTAATCTCTCACTTTTATTAGAAACTTGAGGTTCATAACTTGCTGAGGATATTGTATTAATGCATAAATGAGTTTTGTGGACAAAGTCACTGTCTCTTGAAAGTGTACGAATTAAGTTGCTAGTATGTTATGGTTTCAGAAGCTGGAAAGCAATTTATTAGAAAACTAGTGTTAAATGTATTCATCTTAGGATTATTCTTATATAGAGATATGTCAAATCCTCCTTCAAATACAAAATATATTGGAGAAGAGTGCCAAGAAATACAAAGCCATAGTATTCCCTTCTATTCTTTCCTGGAATTAAGTGGTGTGTAGGGATTTATAACCAGATACAGTGTTTTCAAGTGGTAGATTGACCCTTCACAATTAGTGACATAATCATACCAAACTTCTCTTTCTCTGTGGATAGGGATGTTAATAACTTCATCATGATAATTATTTCAGTCTAACTTAGCAATATTTAATAGTAAATAATACAATCCTAGAACTTTATTTTTCCTGAAATATAATTAAAGAAATGCTGACTATTACTGATTGAGACAAATTATAGGGAAAGGTTTTACTTAAACTGAAGTTGGATTTTGTTTTTCTTTAATTTGCATAATTTTATTCACAGCCTTGACAAGTGTCCTTATTAGGAAGATCAATTCTGAAATCTGCTTTTGAAATTGTCAAATACTGGTTTTCCCTAAGAGTATTTTTCCTTGAAGACTTACTTGCAGCTACCACTCATCACTGAAATAGCAGATTTAATGCAATCTCTATAGAGGCGGTAGACAAAACTAGTTGTCCCTGGAGTTGTGTTTCATTGTTCCTATGAGTAGTTAATCAGAGCTCATCAGTTGAATGGAATCAGCTGTTGGTGGTAAAAGGCCTTTGGATGAGGTCAGCATTCTTGTTATACAACACGTTCCCAAGATTCTTGGAGTACAGTTAGTTCTTAGCCTTTGGTATGCACATTCCTTATTGTTTTCTCTGGCTCTGTATATATGTCTATCCGAGGGAAGCTAGGCAATCCTTAAACCCTATTATGATAACCTGTAAATATCTACTGCAGTGTGGCAGTAGAGTGCATTCTTCCTTATGAGGCATCTTCTTCCCTTTGTCTAGCCTGCCATTTTAGGAAAAGCCATCTCTGCTGGAAATGTGCCCAATATGCATATATATGAATATTTATGGATTAATGACCCATCAGTTAACTGCATGCATTCCACTATTTCTCTGTCTGTTAATTTTCCCCTAACTGTGTCATATCTGAACAATGTGAAACTAACTTTGTGTTTCTGTGTTCAACTTGAATCAGAGAGGCTTTACCTGAGCATCTTAGCTAAAGTGACCCAGACACACTCATATGTTTGTTTTTATCAGTGTAAATAACTACAACTGAAAATACCTTGTGTAGATGTTTTTATGTTTATAGTGACAAAATTATTGTCTCTTTTGCTTACTTCTGTATCTGGACGACCTTGAACTGTTCCCAGAACACACTAAACCTTGAGCAAAGATCACCTAGATTTTGTATTAACAAAAGATCGCATGAGATAAACATGGAAAAGTGCTCTGTAAACTCCAAAGCTCTAAACAATTACCTTGGCATCCCTAAAAAATAACTATTAATATATTTAATATCATGATTTATATCATTAGTTTCTGAGAATATAGATTTAATAATATACTAATCAGAACACTATAATGATGCATTTTTTTTATATAATGAGCATTTTTTTCTTAGTCCAATACATTAACAGGTACAGTCAATCATCTTCCAACACCATTTTTCCCTTTGAGATTTAGAACCTCTTGAGTTTTAGCTAGACACAGGGCTGCTTTGCTAAAGACAATTATTTTGTGGCATACTTGAAGAGATTTGACGCTATGTGACCAAATGTTTGCCAATGGAATATTAAGGAAAGCTATGCACACTTTTATTTTTTAACTTTAACAAAACTGGGAGCACCCTCTTTTTTTTCTTTCACTTTAAAACATGGATTTGGGTGTAGATTTAATGATGACAAATGGGGTAGCTATCTTGTATATAGACGTGAATGATGAAGCCATGTGCTGAGAATGATAGAGCAATAAGATAAAACACAATTAAGCTTCTAACATTGTAAAGATTCCTTTTCAGAATTGAAACTATTTTACTCAAATAATAAAATCAAAGAGGAATAAATATCAATATTTTTAGTCATTTTGTTACAGACTACACCTATGTTTTAACTAAATGCATATACACTCATGTCATGTTAGCCACCAAAAATATAATTATGTCCTATACAAGTGATGTTCAACAAAAATTAATGCAGTAAAAAAATTCTGTATCTGTATTGTCCAGAGTGATATCCACTAGCTTTAAATGACTATATAGCATTTCAAATGTGGCTAGTGCAATTGAAAAAATAAATTTTTATTTTATTTTATTTTATTTTACTAACTTAAATCTAAATTTAACTAGTTATATTTGAATACCTGATATCATATGGAATAGCTTAGTTCTAAACCTTGCCCTTCTTAAGAAATATGTGCCTCAATAACTTCAATTTCAGATGTGCTATTATTCAGAAAATTTTAATGTTTCCTGTACCCTTTAAAAATGTTAGTATCATGAAAGAAGCAATATAAGAAGGGAGATTAAATCAAAATGATAAATTAATGATAAACTCTCGATTGGCTCTTGAATTAACAAAAACAAAATTGTTATAAAGAATATTTACAAGCACACATTCTTTAGATAACTGGAGAAACTTGAATAGAAAGTCTATATTTGATATTAACATTTTATCAATATTATTTTTAAATTTCTAATTCTTATGGGTACATAGTAGGTACAAGTAATTTTTTTTTAAGGCAGTCTTATTCTGTTGCCCAGGCTGGAGTGCAGTGGCATGATCTCAACTCGTTGCAACCTCCACCTCCTGGGTTCAAATGATGATTGTACCTCAGGCTCTCAAGTAGCTGAGACTACAAGCACAAGCCCAGCTATTTTTTTTTTTTTTTTTGTACTTTTAGTAAAGATGGGTTTTTGCCATGTTGGTCAGGCTGCTCTCGACTCCTGACCTCAAGTGATCTGCCCTCCTTGGCCTCCCAAAATGCTGGGATTACAGGCCTGAGCCACCAAGCATGGCCAGGTGCATGTATTTAAAGGATGTATGAGATATATTGACACAAGGATACAATGAGTAATAAGCACATCAGGGTAAATGATGTGTCCATTACTTCAAACATTTATCATTTCTTTGTTACAAATATTCCAATTTCACCCTTTTAGTTATTTTTAAATGTACAATCAATTATTACTGGCTGTAAATTACCTTATCGTGCTATAAAATACTAGATCTTACTCATTCTACCTGACTATATTTTTGTATCCATTAATTTCCCCATATCCCCTTACCCTCGCCAATACTCTTCTCAGTCTCTGGTAACTATCATTCTACTCTCTATTTCCATTAGTTCAATTGTTTTAATTTTTAGCTCCCACAGATGAGTGAGAATATGCAAACTTTGTCTCTTTGCACCTGGTTTATTTCATTTATTATAATATCTACCAGTTCTATCCATATTGTTTCAAATGACAGGATCTCTTTCTTTTTTATGGCAGAATAGTACTCCATTGCAAATATGTATCACATTTTAAGTATCCATTAATCTGTTGATAGATACTTAGGTTGCTTCTAAATATTGGCTATTGTGAATAGTGCTGCAATAAACATTGGAATGCAAATATCTCTTTGACATACAGATTTTCCTTCTTTGGGGTAGATAACTAGCAGTGGGATTACAGCTCTCTTTGTAATTTTTTTTAAGAATAGGGTCTCCATTGCGCAGGCTGGAGCGCAGTGGAGCAACCACAGCTCACTGAGGCCTTGACCTCCTGTCTCACCCTCCCAAATAGCTGGGACTAAAGGTGTCCATCACAATGCTTGACTAATTTTTTGTATTTTTTGTAGAGATAAGGTGTCCCCATGTTGCCCAGGCTGGTCTTGTATTCCTGGGCTCTAATGATCCACCTGCCGCTGCCTCCCAAAGTTCTAGGGTTACAGGCAGGAACCACCACATTTGACCTATTTGAAATTTTTTGAAAAACCTCCAAACTATCCTACATAATGGTCATGCTAATTTACATCTCCATTAACAGTGTATGAGGGTTCCTCATACACTCACATCATCATTTGCATTTATTATTGTCTGTCTTTTGGATAAAAGCCATTTTAACTGGGGTAAGATGATACCTCATTGTGGTTTTGATTTGCATTTCTTTAATGATCAATGATGTTGAGCATCATCCAATATATCTGTTTGTCATTTTTATGTCTTCTTTTGAGAAATGTCTACTTAGATATTTTGCCTGCTTAATTGGATTCTTATATTTTTTGAGTTGTTTGAGCTCTTTACATATTCTGGTTATTAATATCTTGTCAGATGGATAGTTGGCAAACATTTCTCTCTTTCTGTGGGTTGTCTCTTTGTTTGTTGTTTGTTTGTTTGCTTTTTGCTGTGCAGAAGCTTTTAAACCTGATGTGATCCCATTTGTCCATTTTTGCTTTTCTTGCCTGTGCTTGTGAGGTGTTACTCAAGAAATTTAAGTTCAGATCAATGTCTTAGGGAGCTTCCCCCAAATATGTTGTTGTTATTAATTTTTATTATTTGTATCTGTTAGCTTAGCAAATGACCTATTCTGTCTGTGCACAGATCTTTCTTTCTTTTTATGATTTAACCACTTATTTCACATACTCGGGGACATGTGAAGATTTGTTACATTGGAATACAGCATTATGCTGAGGTTTGGAGTCTATGCAATCCCGTGACCCAGGTAGTAATCACAGTACCCAATAGGTGGTTTTTTAACTCACTCGCCATCCACTCTTTATTATTCCAAGTGTCTGTTGTTCCCACATTTGTGTCCATGTGTGCTCAATGTTTAGCTGCCACTTCTAAACAAGGACATGTGTCATTTAAATTTCTGTTTCTGCATTAATTTGTTTAAGATTATTGCCTCCAGCTACATCCATGTTGCCACAAAGGACATGATTTCATTGTTTTTATGGCTGTGTAGTACTGCATGATGTGGATATGCCACATTTTCTTTATCCAATCTGCCACTGATGACCACCTAAGTTGATTCCATGTCTCTGTTATTGTGAATGGTACAACAATTAACACACAAGTGCATATGTCTTTTTGGTAGAATAATTTATTTTGAAGGGAGTATTTAGCAATAAGAGTTTTGTTGAGTGGAATGGTAGCTCTGTTTTAAATTCTTTGGGAAATCTCTAAACTAGACTGCTTTCCACGGTTGCTAGACTAATTTACATTCCCACTAATAGTGTATGAGCCTTCCCTTTTCTCTGCAGCCTTGCCAGCAACGAATGTTTTTGACTTTTTAATAATAGTCATTCTGACATGTGACATGGTATCTTATTGTGGTTTTAATTTTCATTTCTCTGATGATTAGTGACACTGAGCCTTTTTTCATGTTTGTTGGTCATTTGTATGTCTTCTTTGGAGAAGTATCTGTTCATATCCTTTGCCTATTTTTAATAAGGTTATTTGTTTTTTTCTTAATTTTTTGCCTTTGTCAGATGCATAATTTGTGAATATCCTCTTCCATTCTGTAGGCCATCTGTTGCTCTGTTGATAGTTTTTTGGTTTTTGTTGTTTTTTGTTTTCCTTTTCCCTGAGCAGAAACTCTGTAGTTTAATTAGGTCCTATTTATCTATTTTTATTTTTATTGTAATTGCTTTTGGAGACTTAGCCAAAAATTATTTGCCATGACTGATGTTGAGAAGAATATTTCTGATTGTGTTTTAGGATTTTTATAGTGTGATGTCTTATATTTAAATATTTGATCCATTTTGAGTTAATTTTTGTACCTGATAAAAATCAGGTGTCCAACTTCAATCTTCTGCATATGGCTAACCAATTATCCCAGCACAATTTATCAAATAGAGAACCCATTACCCATTCCTTGTTTTTATCAGCCTTGTCAAAGATCAGATATCTGTAGATGTGTGGCTTTGTTTCTGGGTTCTCCATTTTGTTCGGTTTGTCTACTTGTCTGTTTTGGAACCAGTCCCAAGGTGTTTTGCTTACTGTGGCTTTATTGCTGGGATGCAAAGCAATAATTGTAATTCACCACATAAACAGAATCAAAAGTGAAAGCCGTATGATCATCTCAATAGATGCAGTAAAAGCTTTCAGTAAAATCCAACATCTTCGTAAAAAAGTATCAATCGATTAGGCATCAAAAAAAACACAACTCTAATAGTAAAGCCATCTATGTCAAACCTACAGCCAACATCATACTGAATGGGCAGAAGCTAGAATCATTTCCCTTAAGAACTGGAAATAAACAAGGATGCTCACTCTTAATGCTCCTATTCAAGATAGCACTAGAAGACCTAGCAAAAACAATCAGGCAAAAGAAATAAATGAAAGGTATCCAAATAAGAAAATAAGTCAAACTATCTCTCTTCACTGACAGTAATACTCTACACCTAGAATATCATAATCTTTCAAAAGGCTCCTGAAACTGATAAACTAGTAAAATTTTAGGATAGAAAATCAATGTACAAATATCAGTAGCATTTTATAACACTCAACAAGATCCAGGCTGAGAGTAAAATCAAGAACACATTCCACTTACAATAGCCACAAAGAAAATCAAATATCTATGAATACAGCTAACGAAGGAGGTGAATGGTCTCTACAAGAACTGCAAAACCCTGCTAAAGGAAATCAAAGATGACACAAATAAATGGAAAAATATTTTATGCTCATGGATTTGAAAAATCAGTATCATAAAAATGGCCATAGCGCTCAACGCAATTTATAGATTCAATGCTATTTCTATCAAACTACCAACGTCATTCCTCACAGAATTAGAAAGCACTATTCTGAATTTCATATAAAACCAATAGTGAGCCCAAATAGCTAAGACTAAGCAAAAAGAACAAAACAAGAGGCATCACATTACCCAACTTCAAACTATACTAAGCAAAGTTTGATTAAAAAAAGATTTTAACTATTACCTTTCTTAAAATTTTAAGCTTACCATATCTCTCTTTAAAGCAGTATTTTTCTTCAATTTTCCTCATATTTTCTATCTTTCTAAAAGTTGTGATAAAATGTTCCACATATCCCAATGACTTCCTGTTATTTGGTGGCTGTTGAGTTTTCTGGATTTTTATAAATCAAATATCATTACCTTAGACAAAACAAAATTATTCTGTCAATATAAACATATGATCCTCAGTGCCTGAAATAAGAATTCCTATGGGAGGGAAGGGCCAAGATGGTGAAATAAAAACAGCTCCTGTTTGTAGCTCCCAGCAAGACCAATGCAGAAGGTGGGTGATTTCTGCATTTTCAACTGAGGTTCCCAGTTCATGTCATTGGGACTGGTTAGTCAGTGGGTACAACTCAAGGAGAGTGAGCAGAAGCAAGGTAGGGCATTGCTTCACCCGGAAGTGCAAGGAACCAGGAGACCTCCTTCACTTACCCAAGAGAAGCCATGAGAGACTGTGCCACCAAGCCAGGATACTATGCTTTTCCCACGGTTTTTGCAATCTGCAGATCAGGAGATTCCCTTGTGAGCCTACACCACCAGGGCCCTGGCTTTCAAGCACAAAACTTGGCAGCTGTTTAGGCAGGCACCGAGCTAACCCAAGGAGTTTTTTTTCATACCCCAGTGGTGTCTGAAACCCCAGTAAGACAGAACCATTCACTCCCCTGGAAAGGGGGCTGAAACGAGGGAACCAGTGTCTCACTCAGTGGGTTTCACTCCCATGGAGCCCAACAAGCTGAAAACCCTGGCTTTAAATTCTCACTGCCAGCACAGCAGTCTCCAGAGGAGGATAATAGGGCTTGGTGGGGGAGGGGCATCCAGCATTACTGAGGTTGTAGTAAGCAGTTTTCCCCTGACAGTGCTAAGGAGACTGATAGGTTTAGACTGGCAGAATTCACCATAGCCCAGCAAAACAGCCGTGGCCAGACTGCTTCTCTAAATTCCTCCTCACTGGGCACAGCATCTCTGAAGGATATGCGTAAGCTCCAGTCAGGGGCTTACAGATAAAACCCTCATCTTCCTGGGACAGAGCACCTGGGTGAAGGGGCAGCTGTGGGCTTCAGTGGACTTAACTTTTCCTGAATGTCAGCTCTGAAGAGGGTAGCCGATCCTGACAAGATTCTCCCAGTACAGCACACCAGCTCTGCTAAGGGACAGACAGCCTCCTCAAGTTGTTCCCTGACCCCTGTGTCTCCTGACTGAGGGAGATTTCCCAACAGGGGTCAACAGAAACCTCAAACAGGAGAGCTCTGGCTGACATTAGTCCAGTGCCCCTCTGGGATGAAGCTTCCAGAGGAAGGAGCAGGCAGTAATCTTTGCTATTCTGTAGCCTCTGCTGGTGATACCCAGGCAAACAGAGTCTCGAGTGGACCTCCAGCAAATTGCAGCAGACATACAGAAGAGGGGCCTGACTGTTAGAAGAAAAAATAACAAACAGAAAGCAACAACAACATCAACAAAAAAGACCACCCCCCCAAAGAAAAAAGAAAAAAAAAAAAAGAAAAACAGCACAAAAATGCTGAAAGTTCCAAAAACCAGAATGCCTCTTCTCCAAATAATTGCAACTCCTCTCCAGCAAGGGCACAAAACTGAAGGGAGAATGAGATTGACAAATTGACAGAAGTAGGCTTCAGAAGATGAGTAATGACAAACTCCTCTCAGCTAAAGGAGCATGTTCTAACCCAATGCAAAGGAGCTAAGAACCTTGATAAAATGTTACAGAAACTGCTAACTAGAATAACCAGTTTAGAGAAGAACATATATGACCTGATGGGGCTAAAAAACACAGCATGAGAACTTCCTGAAGCATACACAAGTATCAGTAACCAAATCGATCAAGTGGAAGAAAGGATATAAGAGTTTGAAGATCACACTTGCTGAAATAAAACATGAGACAAGATTAGAGAAAAAAGAATGAAAAGGATTGAACAAAGACTCCAAGAAGTATGGGACTATGTGAAAAGACCATACCTATGACTGATTGGTGTACCTGAAAGTGATGGGGAGATTGGAACCAAATTGGAAAACACACTTCAGGATATTATCAGGAGAAACTCCCCAACCTAGCAAGACAGGCCAACATTCAATTCAGGAAATACAGATAACACCACAAAGATGCTCCTCAAGAAGATCAACCCCAAGACACATAATCATCAGATTTTTCAAGGTTCAAATGAACGAAAAAGTGTTAAGGGCAGCCAAAGAGAAAGGTCAGATCACCTACAAAGGGAAGCCCATGAGACTAACAGCGGATCACTCTGCAGAAACCCTACAAACTAGAAGAGAGTGGGGGCCAATATTCAGCATTCTTAAAGAAAATAATTTTCAAGCTAGAATTCATGTGCAGCCAAACTAAACTTCATAAGCAAAGAAGAAATAAAATGTTTTACAGACAAGCAAATGCTGAGGAATCTTATCACCATCAGTGCAGCCTTACAAGAGCTCCTGAAGGAGGCACTAATTGTGGAAAGGGAACACTGGTACCAGCAACTGCAAAAACACACCAAAATATAAAGACCAATGACACTATGAAGAAACTTCATCAACTAATGTACAAAATAACCAGCTAGCATCATGATGACAGAATCAAATTCACACATAACAATGTTAACCTCAAAGTAAATGGACTAAACAACCCAATTAAAAGACACAGACTGGTAACTGGATAAAGAGTCAAGAACGAACAGTGTGCTGTATTGAAGAGACCCATCTTACATGCAAGGACACACATAGGCTCAAAATAAAGGGATGGGGGAATATTTACCAAGAAAATGGAAAGAAAATGAAAGCAGGTGTTGCAATCCTAGTCTCTGATAAAAGAGACTTTAAACCAACATAGATAAAAACAGATAAGGAAGGAAATGGTACCTTTACAGAATGGTAAAGGAATTAATGAAACAAAAAGAGTTAACTATCGTAAATATGTATGCACCCAATACAGGAGCACCCAGATTCATAAAACAAGTTCTCAGAGATCTACAAAGAGACATAGACAACCATAAAATAATAGTGGGAGACTTTAAAACCCCTGTCAATATTAGGTCAACAAGTAAGAAAAATAATGAAGATATTCAGGACTTGAACTCATCTCTAGATCAAGTGGACCTAACAGACATCTGCAGAACTCTACACCCCAAATGAACAGACCATATGGTCTTCTCAGTGCCACATGGCATTTATTCTAAAATTGATCACATAATTGGCAGTAAAACACTCCTCAGCAAATGAAAAAGAAAAGAACTGGAAATCATAACAGCCAGTCAGTGTCTCAGACCACAGTGCAATCAAATTAGAATGCAGGATTAAGAAACTCACTCAAAAGTGCACAATCACTTGGAAATTGAAAAACCTGCTTCTGAAAGACTACTGGGTAAATAACAAAAAATTAAGGCAGAAATAATGAAGTTCTTTGAAATCAATGAGAACAAAGAGACGATGTACCAGAATCTCTGGGGCACAGCTAAAACAGTGTAAGAGGGAAATTTATAGCTCTAAATGCCCACATCAGAAAGTGAGAAAGATCTGAAATTGACACCCTAACATCATAATTAAAATAACTAGAGAAGCAAGACCAAAGAAATTCAAAAGTTAGTAGAAGACAAGAAATAGCTACTATCGGAGAAGAACTGAGGGAGACAGACACATGAAAAACCCTTCAAAAAAAAATCAATGAATCCAATAGCTGTTTTTTTGAAAACATTAACAAAATAGATATATTGCTAGTTAGACTAGTAAAGGAGAAAAGAGAGAAGAATCAAATAGACACAATAAAAAATGATAAAGAGAACATCACCACTGTTCCCACAGAAATACAAACTACCATTAGAGAATACTGTAAACACCCCTACATAAATAAACTAGAAAATCTGGAAGAAAGGAAAAATTCCTGGACATAGACACCTTCCCAAGACTAAACCATGAAGAAGTTGAATCCCTGAATAGACCAATAAGAAATTCTGAAATTGAGCAGTAATAGCTTACCAACTAAAAGAAGTGCAGTACCAGACAGATTCATAGCTGAATTCTACTAGAGGTACAAAGAGGAAATGGTACCATTCCTTCTGAAACTATACCAAACAATAAAAAAAGAGGGACTCTTCCCAAACTCATTTTATGAGGCCAGTATCATCCTGATTCCAAAATCTGGCAGAGACATGACAAAAGAAGATAATTTCAGGCCAATATCCCTGATGATCATCTGTGTAAACATCCTCAATAAATTACTGGCAAATTGAATTTGGCAGCAGATCAAAAAGCTTATCTACCATGATCAAGTCGACTTCATCCCTGGGATGCAAGGCTGGTTCAACATACACAAATCAATAAATATAATCCATCCCATAAACAGAACCAATGACAAAAACCACATGATTATCTCAATACATGCAGAAAAGACCTTTGATAAAATTCTACATCCCTTCACATTAAAAACTCTCAATAAACTAGGTATTGATGGAACATATTTCAAAATAATATGAGCTATTTATGACAAACACATAGCCAATATCATACAGAATGGGCAAAAGCTGGAAGCATTCCTTTTGAAAACCAACACAAGACAAAAATGCCCTCTCTCATCACCCTTATTCAACATGGTATTGGAAGTTCTGGTCAGGGCAATCAGGCAAAAGAAAGAAGTAAAGGGTACTAGAATAGGAAAAGAGGACATAAAATTGTCTCTGTTTGCAGATGACATGATTGTATATTTAGAAAATCTTGTCGTTTCAGCTCCAAAACTCCTTAAGCTGATAACCAACTTCAGCAAAGTCTCAGGATACAAAATCAATGTGCAAAAATCACAAGCATTCCTATACGCCAACAAAAGACAAGCAGAGAACCAAATCATGAGTGAACTTTCATTTGCAGTTTCTACAAAGAGAATAAAATACCTAGGAATACAGGTAACAAGGGATGTGAAGGACCTCTTCAAGGAGAACTACAAACCACTGCTCAAGGGAATAAGGACACAAATAAATGGGAAGAAAAAAAATTCCATGCTCATGGATAGAAAGAATGAATATCATGAAAAGCTCTACTACCCAAAGTAACTTATAGATTCAATGCTATTCCCATCCAGCTTCCACTGACTTTCTTCGCAGAATTAGGAAAAACAAAACTACTTTAAATTTTTGCTGGGCTCAGTGGCTCACACCTGTAATCCCAGCATTTTGGGAGGCCAAGGCAGGTGGATGACCCAAGGTCAGGAGTTCGAGATCAGCCTGACTAACACTGTGAAAGCCCGTCTCTACTAAAAAAAAAAAAAAAAAAAAAACAGACAAACAAAAAAAATTAGCCAGGAACAGTGGAGCACATCTGTAATCCCAGCTACTCAGGAGGCTGAGGCAGTAGAATCACTTGAACCTGGGAAATGAAGGTGGCAGTGAGCCGAGATCACACCACTGCACTCCAGCCTGGTGACAGAGTGAGACTCCATCTCAAAAAAAAAAAAAAAAAAAAATATATATATATATATATGTATATGAAGCCAAAATATATCCCACATAGGCAAGAAAATCCTAAACAAAAAGAATAAAGCTGGAAGCATCACACTAGTTGACTTCAAAATATACTACAAGCCTATGGTAACTAAAACAGTGTGGTACTGGTACCACAACAGATATATAGACCAATAGAACAGAAGAGAGACATTAGAAATAATACCACACATCTACAACCATCTGATCTTTGACAAAACTGACAAAAAAAAAAAAAAAAGCAACAAGGAAAGGATTTGCTATCTAATAAATGCTGGGAAAACTAGTTTGCCATATGCAAAAAACAGAAACTGGAACCATTCCTTACACCTTATACAGAAATTAACTCAAGATGGATTACGGACTTAAACGTAAAACTCAAAACCATAAAAACCCTAGAAGAAAACCTGGGCAACACCATTCAGGACACAGGCATGATTAGGCTTGTCATGTTAAAAGCCAAGTAGGCCAAAACTAGTATTTTTGTGGGAAAGCACTGGCCAAGTTGTGAAGGCAAAACAAAGTTTTTGAAGGAACTTAAAATGGCATTCTAGTGAATACACAAATGATAAGAAAGAAAAACAGCTTGATTGCTAATATGGAGAAAGTTGTAGTGGCCTGCATAGAAGACAAAACCAGCTGCTTCATTCACATACACTAAAGCCCAATCCAGAGCAAGGCTTTGTCTCCAGTTCTGTGAAGGGTAAGAGTGGCAATAAAGCTGCAGAAGAAAAGTTTGAAAGCAGAGGTTGTTTCATGACATTTAAGAAAGCAACTTGCTTCTATAAAATAAAAATACAAAGTGATGCAGAAACTGCTAATATAGAAACTACAGCAGGTGATCAAGAAAATCAAGCTAAGATAATTGATGAAATGACTATACTAAAAAACAGATTTGCAGTGCAGATTAAAGTAGTTTCATATTCGAGAAAATGGCATTGAGTATTTTTACAGCTAGAGAGAAAAAGTTAATGTCTGGCTTTAGAACTTCAGAGTTGGACTTTCTTCTTAGGGAGTAAGGCAGCTGGTGACTTTACACTGAAGCCAATGCTCATTTGCTATTTCAAAAATCTTAGGACCTTAAGAATTATGCTAAATCTACTCTGCCTATATTCTATAAATGGAACAGCCAAAGTCTGGATGACAGCATGTCTATGCACAGCATAGACTACTGACTATTTCAAGCCCATTCTTGGACCAACTGCTCAGAAAAAATCCAATTATTATAAAATATTATTGTTCAGTGACACTAAGATCTCTGAGGGATCTCTGAGGGAGATTTACAAGGAGATTAATGTTGGTTTTATGTCTGCCAGGATGACATCTATTCTGCAGTCTATGGATCAAAAAAAATTTCTAATTTCAAGTCTTATTATTTAAGGAGTATATTTTTTAAGGCTATAACAATCATAGATAGTCATTCTTCTGATAAATTTAAGCAATGTCAATTAACAACTTCGTGGAAAAGAATCACCATTCCAGATGTAATGAAGACCATTTATGATTCATGTGAGTACATCAAAATGTCAACGTTAGCATGAGATTGAAAAAAGTTAATTTCAACCCCCAAAGTCAATGACTTTGAGGAATATAAGACTTGAGTGGAAGAAGTAATTGCAAAGTGGTGAAAATTGCAAGAGGGCTAGAATGAGAAGTGGTGCTTGAGGATGTAACTAAATTGCTGTAATCACAGTATCAAACTTAAATGAACATGGAGTGGCTTCTTATGATGAGCAAAGAAAGTAGTTTCTTGGGATGGAATTTGGTCTTCATGGAGTTACTGTGAACATGGTTGAAATGACAATAAAAAGTTTATAATATTTCATAAACTTAGTTTATAAAGTAATTGCAAGGTTTCAGAGAACTGAGTCCAAGTTCTGTGAGTAAAATGCTATCAAACAGCATTTCATGCAACACAGAAATCCTTCACGAAAGAGTCCATCATTGTGGCAAAATTTATTGTTATCTTATTTTTTTAAGTTTCCAAAATGATGCCAAACTTCAACAACCACAACCCTGACTAGTCATCAGTCAACATTTATGCAAGCCCCTTCATCAGCAAAAAGATTAAAACTCACTGAAGGCTTAGATTATTGTTAGCATTTTTAGCAATAAAATATTTTTAAATTAAAGTATGTCCTTTTTCAAAATAATACTATTATGCATATAGGCTACAATATAGTCTAAACATAATTAATATGTATGCTGAGAAACCAAAAATTTGTTTGATTCACTTTGTTGTGATACTCACTTTATCACAGTAGTCTGGAATGATATGAGAAATATTGATGAGGTGGACTTGTACTTCACCCAATAACAGCAGAATACACATTCTTATCAAGCTTATGTGGAATATTTCATTGTTCTGGGCCATAAAACACACTTAAAAATTTAAAATAATAAAAATTATACAATATTTAATCTCAGAACACATTGGATTTAAACAAGGAATAAATGACAGAACAATAAATTTTAAAATCTCCAAATATATAGACATTCAACAACACACTTCTAAATAACACAGAGACTAAAGAAGAAATAGCAAGAAACATTTTAAAATATGTTACGTTAAAGAAAAATAAAAACACAAGATAAAACAACACAAAAATTTGTAAGATACAGTAACAGTAGGGCTTAGAAGGAACATTTTATAATTGAATGTATATATTAGAATGAAACAAAAATATAAAATCTATAATATAAATTTCCACCTGTCTGAACCAAAAAGAAGTGCAAACTAAATCAAAAATAAGCAAAAGAAAATAAATAACAAATATCATAGAAGAAATTATTGACATTGAAAACAGGAAATCAACAGTGAATATCAACAAAACCAAAAGCAGATTCTTTGAAAACACTAATAAAATTGATAACTCTTAACTTGCTATATAAATAAAAAAGAGAATAGACAAATTACTTTCAGAGATGATGTATACATCACTTCAGATCCATGGACAACAAAAGGAAAATAAAGGAATACTACAGAGAACTTCATGATCACAAACTTGATAACATGTATGAACTGGACCAATTCCTTGAAAGACAGAATCTACCAAACTCACACAAGAAGAAATAGACAATTTAATTGAAGAAACTGAATAAATAACTAATAACCTTTCAGAATGGGAAGCATGAGGCCCAGATGGGTTCCTGAAGAATTCTACAAAATATTTAAGAAAGAAGTTACTCCAATTGTTTTTTACAGTTTCTTTCAGAGGACAGAAGCAGACTTTCTGATTCATTCCATGAGACTAGCTTTACTTTGATAACAAAATAAGACAAAGATATTTCAAAAAATCTAAGCTATAACCAATGTCTCTCATGAACATAGATGCAAAAATCCACAACAAAATACTATGAAGATAAATTCAATAGTGTATAAGAATGACACACAACAACCAAGAGGGATTTATCTCAATTAGGCAAAGCAATTTGAACATTTGAAAATTTATTAATGTAATTTATTACATCAATAAGCTAAAAAATCACATGATCATGTCAATATATACAAAAAAGTTTTTTACAAAATTTAACAAGCATTCATGTTAAAAAAAAAAAAAACTCTCAGTAAACTAGAAATATGGGAGAATGACCACAACTTAATAAAATGCATATACAAAAAATACTATAGCTAACTTAATACTTAATGATGAGAAAGTAGAAGCTTTCTCATTAAGTTAAGGCAAGAATATCCCCTCTTACCACTTCTTCAATCTCATACTGTAAGTTCAAGCTAATGAAATAAGATGAGAAAGAAAAATAAAAGGATGACATGTTCATCCCTTTAGAAAGTTTGAAAGAATTGACAAAATACTCTAGGAACTAATAAGTGATTATAGCAAGGATTTAGGATACAAAGTTAGTGCAAAAAATTAATAGCTTTCTGTAAAAAGTTTCTTTGTAAATACAAGAAACAAACAAGTACAATTTGAAATTTAAAAAATAATTTAAAAATAAACTAATAAAAACATTTATATTAACATCTTAAATAATGAAATACTTAGAATTTTACAATGAAATATTGAAAAAATAGTGTACAAGATCTATATAAAATATAAAACATTAATAAAATCAAATAACTATACAAGTGGAAATGTATTTCATGTTTATGAATAGGAGGATTTCTTGGGGAAAATATGAATGTTGGGAAAAAAGCTGAGACAAGGCCTGCATATCTGACATAATGTAAAAGAGTCTTGAAACATGTCCAGGGTCCAGGGTCTAAAACCCCTTGTGGCCTTTGGAACACCAAGCTCTGTGTCAAAGGGTGAAAGGGTGCCCTGTTGCACCACAATCTAAGCCCAGGGCATAAAACTTCTCCTGGCTTGGATAGAATTCAGGGTTCAGGGCATAAAACCCTTTGTGGCCTCTGGAATGTGTCTAGACTTGCTGGCTCCTTGTTTCTAGCACTCCCAGGTTCATAAACCAATTGTATCTTAAGCTGGAAGAACATGTTTCACATTACCTCAAGTAGCAGAACATGTTCCATATGCTTCAAAGAAAATGCTAAACCGTCACAGCTGTAGATCATGTGCTTGATATACCACTTCCTTTCAACCCCCAGATCCTCACCACCTGCTCCTTTGTTTGATCACCAATAAATAGTGCGGGCTTCCAGAGTTCAGGGCCATTCTTAGCCTCCATACTAGCGTTGGCCCCTGGTCCCACTTTATGCACTCTTGACTTGTCTCATTCCTTTGATTCCACCAGCCCCCACGTCCTGGTATTGGGTCTGATCTCCTCAACAAAGACTCAATATTGTCAAGATGCCTGTCACTTCTTCCCAATTTGACCTATTGTTTCAGTGCAATCCCAATTAAAATTCCAGTAAGTTATTTTGTGGATTTTGACAAACTGATTCTAAAGTGTATGTTGCAGAGGGAAAGACGCAAACTAGCTAACAAAATAGTGAAGGAGAAGAAAAAATTTGAGGGCTAGCACTCTTGATGTTAATACTCCCTATAGAGCTACACTAAGGAGGGCAGTGTAATAGAGGCAAAATAATACACATATAGGTTAATGGAACAGAACAGAGAGCCAAGAAATTGACCCACATAAATACAGTTAGTTGATCTTTGAAAAAGAGAGCAAAGGTAATATAATGAAGTAAAATAGTATTTTCAACAAATGATTCTGAAAAAAACTAGGCATTCACATGCGAAAAATAAAAATAATCTAGACACTGATCTTTCAAGTTCAGAAAACAGTCATGTTCCCTTTAATAAAATAATTCTCAATTACTACAAAAGAACACAAAAGAAAAAGAGGAAAAGGAAAATAGCAGAATGATATACTGAAATCTGTTTCAATAAAGTATTCTATGTAAGTTGTTTAAATATTGCAAATAAAAACAGGGCTTGTGAGATTGTATTTAAAAAGCAGCACCAGGCCGGGCACGGTGGCTCACTCCTCTAATCCCAGAACTTTGGGAGGCCGAGGTGGGCAGATCATGAGGTCAGGAGATGGAGACCATCCTGGCTAACATGGTGAAACCCCATCTCTACTAAAAATACAAAAAAAAAATTAGCAGAGCGCGGTGGCTCAAGTCTGTAATCCCAGCACTTTGGGAGGCCGAGACGGGTGGATCACGAGGTCAGGAGATCGAGACCATCCTGAGCTACACTGTGAAACCCCGTCTCTACTAAAAAAAATACAAAAAACTAGCCGGGCGAGACGGCGGGCGCCTGTAGTCCCAGCTACTCGGGAGGCTGAGGCAGGAGAATGGCGTAAACCCGGGAGGCGGAGCTTGCAGTGAGCCGAGATCGCGCCACTGCACTCCAGCCTGGGCGACAGAGCTAGACTCCGTCTCCAAAAAAAAAAAAAAAAAAAAAAAAAGGAAGAAAGAAAGAAAAGCAAAAAGCAAAAAGCAGCACTTACTTATATCCTGCCTAAAATAAATACAACAAAACAAACAAAACAATAAAAGAAAACTTGGAAATCCATAAAACAAAACAAACCTTTAAATGCATGGATAGAAAAAGTTACATACAATGTTAACATTATAAAAAGGAAGGTTGTTATAGCTGTATTAATAGCGAAGCAAATTTTAGGAGATAATATTTGCAAAGATTAAAAAAGCTTTCCAAGATATAGGGCAGAAAATAATAAATAAATATTTGGGTATGCAAAATTAAAAACATACAGAAATTTGAGTAAAATGTGGAGGACATAATTGTGAAGAGTCAAAGGATTCCTCAGCTAAACTGTGTCTGGTTCCAAATCTCTACACAACATTGATTTATTTTCACATTACCACCACTATTTCCAGGAAGATATAGAAGGGAATATACTTGAATCATATTTCTTGGCAGTGTTCATTTATATATACATAATATTTGAAAGTAAACTTAGAACTATCTAAGAAGTTAAAGTACATTCGACACTAGTTTTTTAACAGAGTGGTGTTCCTCAGGAAAAATAATGTACTAGCAACTTGGTTCCTATACTTTTGAAAGACAGTTTGACTGTTGTGACCAAATTTATAATTTAAAATGTATCAGAATAGTGATGAAAATTAAAGTCTCATTTGTAGTTAAGCATTTTGATTGAGAAAATAAGAATAATAAAATCGGCAATTTTTACATTATGAATATTTCCAACTTTGTCCTTATCCATTTTATCATGATCATCATCTTATATATTAACAAGATACTCAGTTGAATATAGTAACATTTATTTGTTATTATTGCATTAGAAAATCTCTTTCTATAATGATAATGAGAGAGAATTGAAGACAATAACTTTGAGGCTTCCGTATTTCAACTTCACATCTACCAAAACTTTTAATTATTTAGGTTTTAAAAATGTTTCTATTTATAAGGCTAAATTTAAAAACTGTATATTTTACTCAACAACAAAAGATACATGGAATAAATAACAACACTGTAAAACAAATTGAAGGCACAGTTAAGAAGATTGTTAACTTATTTATTAATTGAATAATAGTTGTAATGGGGATAACTGAACAAGTAAAATATGAGTTTATATTTGCAGAGAAATGAGTTTGTATTTTCTTGAAAGGTTAAGCAGTATCAGACAATGCCAATAGAAAGCTATGACTTTTCTGTTGCTGTTACAGATGAGGTAAAATCAGTCATGAGAAATGAATTAGTAAATAAGTGTAAAAACAGGATTAAGGAAGAGTCATCCAGATGGACAATTAAGTCACTCTGAATGGTTTTAAGAATATAGATGATGGGTAACACAGTGAACCAAGTGTGCAAATTATCAGTACATGAAGGAAATTATTATAGAAAAGATTACTATATTAGTATGCATTTTCAAGGCTGATAGTGTAAATAATACAAAATTAGTTGTTATTTTCTCAGTGTTTTCATGGTACTTTATCTGCTGCTTTGGTAAAATACATATTGCAATTATGATTGTTTACCTTTGGATTCTCTTTGTTCAAAGGAATATGTTGAAATGTTTAGGTACTAATCTTGTTTATGGTTTATATTCTTTATAGAATCAAATTATACATTTAAGCTGAAAGAACAAATTCTATAAGGCACATAAGGAAGTCTTGTATATAATTTGAAAATATAAATAATCACATGAAAATTAAAATGTTAAATATTGACTGTTTTATATTTAAAAGGGTAGTTTGGCTTAAAAATAAAGTAATTGAAATTTTAAGCTGCGGAACTGTGTAGGACATCAAATTCCAGCATCATTTGCCTTGAGTTATTAATCCCAAACATTAATAGGGACATTGATTTAGTAATGTTCCTCATAAGAACAATGAAAACATCACCATCATTATGAAAAAAATGTAAGTTGATGGACAAGCTTACTTTGGAAATAAAACAGTGTTGAGGGCTCTCTTCAGCTATTTACCACATTGCTCCATAAAAATGTCATGGTGCCAAAAGATTCAGGATAAATGAATGAATGAAAATTTTAAAATGTTTAAATACAGAGAGCAGCTCTCCAAAGAACAAGTGTATTTTATTGGGTGTAATCTTCCTTAGGAAAGAATGAGCTTCTCTTAACTTGATTGATGTTAAGTGAAGAATTGAGTTCCATTTCTTTAGGGGCAATCTGAAATAATCGCTTTCCCCAGAGGACAGCTATATTGGATGGTTTATAAGGTTTCTTATAAATCCAACAACTAATGATTCTATACATTATTTCATATATTATATGGCATGTTAAAAAACCCTAAATTAATAACTAATTTTTGTTGACCCACTCCTACTCAAAGGGAAATTTAATTGTAATTTTGTTAGCTTAATGTATGTCAAAGAAAAATAGTATTTTATTAATGTTTAGATAATATAAATAGAATAATTATAGCTAAGTCTATATCACAAAGAAAATTATGTCTTGTTGTTTAGAAAATTAATTTCTTTTTCCTCTTAACGTCTATGGGAAAAGTGAGTTGACTGGTCTTTACAGGAAAAAAATTATAAATAATAATACACTTGGATTTATATGAAGTTAACAGGACATTTATAAGAAATAATTCAAATAGTATAGAGTAATATATTGCTTACAGTTCATATTTCAAAATCTATAAAATTATATGATACCATAAACAGAACAAAATTGTAATAACCAGCCATCAAATTCAAGGTCACTATTTCCTCAGTGGAATGAGTACTTATTAATATTCATACTCCTTTTGTAATTTTAAAATGCATTATGTATTATAAGTTCCCTGCTAAAAGATAGTTTTAGCAAAAATATAGAATATCAACGCTCTCTTTAATGAATTAGGATAGTCCACATTTATACATAGACACATAATACATTTATAAGTAAACCACTAGTGAAATTACTTACATTATCATGCATGCTTTAAAAGAATTTCCAAATTAAATATCAATTTACATTATCTAAAAAGATATGCAGCAAATAATGTTTACAAATACATATTAAAACAATGAACAAAACTATTAGTGTTGGCATTTTTCCAATATTAGTTTTGCATATCTGTAGTTCTTTACAAAAGTAATTTATACTTATTTATGCATTTGATTAGAAGGAAGAAAACTAAGGTCATTCTCAGAAAACAAAATAAAACTTGAACTGGATTTTTGCTCAAAAATATGTTTAAAATATTTTTTACAGTCTGACAGTTTTATAATAAAAATATTATGTGTACTGGTTGCAGTTTTACCATTTATTAGCAAGTTGTCAAGTGAGTGAAAGTTTGTAAGTTGTTATCTTTAGTTCCTTTTTTATAAAGTAATTAGAATAATATGGTTAAGATTATAAGAATTGTTGTTTCTTTCACTGTTAGTCATCTCTGAGATGGGCTCAGAGGTACAATCATAAGATTGTTATGTGCATATTTATGTGGTTGTTGTTAATTTATATAAAAATATTACAATGGTTTTGGCAATATCCATAATCGTGGAAATTATTCTTTTAACTAGCAGTGAAGCACAACAAAAATGATGCGGGGATTAATTTCACAATTGAAGAGGCTTTTGTTTTATTGCACATTCAGAAAAGATGTTTTATAACAGTTGCGTTTCCTGTTGATTTTATTCAAAACTTGTGATATATGTATTACAATTTTGAAATCGAATTCTGTATACAGTGAAAAATGTATGAAATATAAAAGATAACAAATGTTGGTGAGGATGTGGAGAAAAAGCAACCCTGGTTCACGATGGGTTGGAATGTAATTAGTATAGCCTTTAAGGAAAACAGCGCAAGTCTCCTCAAAAAATTAAAAATAGATCTACCTTATGATTCAGCAATCTTACCTCTGGGTATAGATTAAAAAAACTGAAATCTATATGTTACAAATATATTGGCACTGTCATGCTTATTGTACCATTATTCACAAAAGTTAAAATTTGAGATGAATCTAAGTGTTCATCGACAGATGAATGGTTTAAAAATTTGGTGTATATATACAACCAAATTCTATTTAGCCTTAAAAAATGAATTAAATCCTGCCATTTGTGACAACATGGATTTACGTGGAGAGCATTATGGTAAGTGAAGAGGGCCAGACACAGAAATAAAATTATTGTACAATCTCATTTGTGAAATGTAAAATAGTGAAGCTTACAGAGGCTGAGAATATAACTGTGGGCAGCAGGGCCTGGGAAAGAAAGGGGTATGAGAAATTGTTAGCCAAAGCATACAAAGTTTCAGTTAGATAGGGTGAATAAGTTCTTGAGATCTATCATTAAGCATGATGGCTATAATTGATAATACTGTATTGTACAGTTGAAAATAGTTAAAGAGCAGATCTTAAATCTACTTACCACACACAAATGTAAATAAGTGAAGTGACAGACATGTATATTAGCTAATTGTGGTAGTCATTTATAACATATACATAAACCATATGTATACATATACCATTTTCTACCATAAATATATACTTTTAAACTTGCAATTATAATAAACATTCACAATAAATTATTTTAATTGAATCTAAAAAAGTAAATAATTATCTACAAAGTAATGTCTAAAAAATGTATTTGATTGAAAACAGAAGAAAGTTAACATTATTGATTCAACTTAATTTTGGCAAAGAAATATGTTAACATTTGGTACACTAAAATCTTTAGCAGAGATTAATTTCATTCATTTTATGAATATAATTAGTCATTGAATATTTATATTTTGCAAATGTTATTTCTGTTATTTGTTAAGCAGAAACTATATGTATATAAATATATTATCTGTATCTTATAAATTCTTATATATTTATGAATATTTACAGTATGATATATATTAATATTTAAAAATATAAATTTTTCTTTAAGACAGTAAAAACAGATTTTGATTTCTTGAAAATAGCAAATGGAAGGTGAATGGGAACCAAAGTCAGTTGTTTATTTATCTCCTTTTAATATTTAATTGTATATACTGGCGGCCGGGCGCGGTGGCTCAAGCCTGTAATCCCAGCACTTTGGGAGGCCGAGACGGGAGGATCACGAGGTCAGGAGATCGAGACCATCCTGGCTAACACGGTGAAACCCCGTCTCTACTAAAAATACAAAAACTAGCCAGGCGAGGTGGCGGGCGCCTGTAGTCCCAGCTACTCGGGAGGCTGAGGCGGGAGAATGGCGTAAACCCGGGAGGTGGAGCTTGCAGTGAGCTGAGATCCGGCCACTGCACTCCAGCCTGGGCGACAGAGCGAGACTCCGCCTCAAAAAAAAAAAAAAAGAAAAAACAATTGTATATACTGACTGAAATTTGAATACCTAAAGCCTGGAAACAAATCAATGAATAAAACACAGGAATAAAACCAAATATCTATGAAGAAACCAATGTAAAATGCAGAGATATCCATAATTTTCTTTTAGAATATGATATTTGAAGGTGTTGCTTTAAAATAATATTTTATGAACTTACTGTAATTTAAAAACTTTAATTTCAAAAAAAATAAAACAAATAGGAATATTTTGCCAAAAAATTCATTGAGTTTTGCCTTTATATATATATATATATATATACACACACACACATATTTTTGAACACTTCTAATGTATTTTCTTAAAGATATAAAGTAGTCTAATAAATGTTATACACTTTCAATTGTTAATTAAAAGACACAGTATTATACTAATTTTTAAAAACCTACATTAAAAAATCCTAGTTTGATGTAGTTCAATATTATTTGATGACATACTATTTTAATTATATATATGTACTTGTATCATATAATATTAATTAATTTTAATAACTGCTTCTTTTCACTGCAGTAAAAATTAACATAATACTAAAAATTATGAGAATATAAAATTTAATGTGTTACCAACCAATGTATTTGATAATAATATAAAGACTTTATATGTTATTCTATGTAGTTTTTGTAATAATCCTATGAGTTACACACTATTATCATTTACATTTTATAGATGAGGACACTGATGCACTAAAATGATGAATAACTTTCCTAAGGCCACATTGTTTCATTTTCTAATCTTATTTTTTGCTCTAGGGACAAACATTTTTAAGACTAATTCCTTTTTGAAGTGTCACTTTTAAAAGATTTTAAGATATGTAATGAAAGACAAAGTTGGATGCAAACAAAACATGTCTCCCAATATTTTTACCACTTAATATGAAAGAACAAGATGGGAAAAACAGTTTCAATATTAAGGTGTAAACTTGGCATAACTCAAAGACAGATAACATTAAATTACAGAATAACAATTAATAAAACTGAAATACTAACAAATGACTGTTTGCAGCATCTTGGGCTACCACTCCACAGCAGCACAGCTTCAGAAATTCATGAAAACAAATGTAGACAGAAAATCTGTAGAACAGTAGACTACTAAAGAAATCTGAGCAGGATATTTAATAGCCACTGAGAAGATTAAATTCACTCTAAACCCAAGAACACTGGAAAACTGTCCAGGCAAATTAAAGTATGGTCGACAGGACAGGGATTTCAAATTGGCCACTTGAAAAAGCATAATTTAAAGCTACAGATGCTATTTAAAGAAGTCAGATCCATTGTAAAGAATTTTATGATTTAAAGGTTAGTTGTTGAAACACGTAAATTATGTGTGCGGGAAAATAGACAAAAATAAAACAAAAAGAATACACTTTAGCAATTGTGGAAATAAAGAAAAAAAATAAAGTATTCAGAGATAAAAGAAAGCCATAAATTTGGCATTCTCATAAAACCTACTATATCCCCCAAACAAACTTAAAAAATATATATATGTTAAAGTATCTGGGCTTTGTGTTTCTGACAGAAGAGGGCACCATTAAACTAATAATTTTTTGAGAAATTCTATCATTACAAAAATCAATAAGAAAAAAGTAAAGTCCTTATACAACTATTGCAGAACATCAGGAAATAACATCCCAAATATATGAAGGGAGAAAAAGTATTCACTAAAAAACACCCTAAAGTAGAAGAAAATGTAAGTCAACAGAACAAGCAGTTATACATAATCAATTATTGAGGATGTGAAAACATGATGAATTAGAAATTCAAAAACTAAAAATAAAAAATAGACAACAATGAGTATTGAAGATAATTTATTGATATCAGAAAAGTAAAGATAGAGTTAGAAATCATAATAAATTGTGTAAGTCCCCAAAGGGAATTGATTCATGTAAAATTAAATAAGTGACATTGAAATGCAGAAAAACAACCAAGAGAAGAAAAAGGACTAAAAAAAAATTGTTTTAAGTGGTTAGGTTTAGTATAAATGGAAAATTGGCAAAGACGCAAAAGTGTCTAAATTATCAGTTACTAAAGATAAAGATATTTTTAATGGAAAAATATAAACAAATCACAGTATATACATATTAGTCCGTTTTCACACTGCTCTAGAGAACTACCTGAGAAAAGAGGTTTGATTGACTCGAAATTCTTCATGGTTAGGGAGGCCTCAAGAAACTTATAATGGTGAAAGGCAAAGGAAAGCAAGACATGTCTTACCTGGTGGCGGGAGAGAGCGCAAGATGGGGGAACTGACACACACTTTTAAACTATCATATCTCATGAGAACACACTCACTATGGAGAAACCACATGGGAGAAAATTGTCCCTGTGATCAAATGACCTTCCACTAGGTCCCTCCCCTGACACCTGGGGATTACAATTCCAGGTAAGATTTAGGTGGAGACACAGAGCAAAACTATGTGAGTATATTCCAAGAAACTTTCCAGAAATAGAAATAACAGCAACAATCACATGATTCTGTTGATTTGAAAGTGGTTACTAGATACCTGAAAAAAACTAACCAAGAAAGATTAGCTCCAAATCATATTCTAGCAAAAGTATTACATTTCAAATAGAAAAAAAAATTATGATGACATCCAGGGAAAAAATAAAATAAAATAACTTACAAAAGCAAAAGTAGCAGACACTCATGAGACTTTTTAAAACCAGCAGGCAAACGGAGGTAACAATGAGGCAGTATTATAAGTGTATAAATAAATGAAAGAAAATGTGTATCACAGATGTTACATGCACCTCATCTGTCTTTCAAATATTAATCTTTGAGAAAAAGAAATATTTTCAGCACATTTCAAACATAGGAAAGTCTTTCCCCTTTGGCTTTCCTGAAGAATCTGTTACAGGATAAGTGTCATTCAATTAAGTAATGACTTAAAAAGCTGGTAAGCATTTTAAAATAAATATATTTTGGCAGTAGAAAAAATAAAATGGAAAAGTTTATTTTTACGTAAGCAAATGTGTATTATAGGATATCACAAAAAACTGATAAAGTAGGTAATTAAACATTTTAAGACATTAAAACATAAGTAAAATTTAACTTGAAGAAATGCAAAACTTTCTAAATACAACAAGCAAATGCAGAATTAAGAAAAAAACACATTTTTAGAAAATTGAATGTAGCAAATAAAAATTTTTAAATGATAACGTATTATTACAGAGTTGAGATAAAAACCTTATGATTCATAACAGTAAGTTAGAATGAGCTTAACTCACCTGTTAAAAAAAAAAAAGATTTTAATTTTGGCTCACAAAGGAGACATAATTATATGGCATATAAAAGACCCATTAAAAACAAAGAAAAAAGAAAAGGTACATATAAAGTGTTTTGTTTTTTTTTTAATATTTCAGGTAACTGAAAACAAAAAAGAAGAATACATAGTGATTCTACTAAAAGATATATTGAAACTGTAGGAGCCACACACACCAAAAAATACACCTATTTTTTTCTCTAAAGGTATGTTGAAAAATCAATTCACACAAGGCAAATTAATTAAAAAAGAGCAATATAAAATTTATTAACATGTACAATGGGAACCTCAATGTGAGATTACTTAACCATCAATAGGGTGCAGAAGCTTATATACCATCTTGGGATTACAAAAATAATCAGGGGCTTGGATTATAGCAAAATATGTTGTGGCAGCAAAACAGATAATGGCAGACTGTGGATATTAGTCTTGGCTTGTTATATAAATGAAATCTCACAGGTGGCAACCTTCAGAAATAACATATAATAATGTTTCTTTCATCTCAGTTAATCTTTCCTAGATCTAGGTGAGGGAAGCCCTGCCTGCATCAATGCACATTCTCTACAGGTGAAAATTTCTCCCTTGAAAGACAGCTTTGTCAGTCTACTTCTGTTTATTGCCTCTCTGAGAGCCATCTCAAAATATGTCAAAAAATATATATTGGGGTAAAATATTTTTATATTTTAAGAAACCCACTTTGAATGAAAAAAAGTTTCACATATTAAAAACCTAGTTAATAGCTTTGGAGAAGGCTAAACGTTGTAAGATAAAGATAGACAAAGGAGTGAAAAAACAAGCTGGAATAGGTAGAAAGAATAAATTTAAAGATTTCATCCAATATCTTTTTGAGTCGGTCTCTTAGCCCAGAGAATAGATCAATTCAGTTAAACAGCTGTATCTCATTTCAAGAGATGACACTTCCAACAGCGCAGACCTCTATAAGTGATATAGGGAAATAGATCATTAATAAAAGTCATTTCTGTGGAAGCAGAAGTACAACAAAGGTTAAAGTCTGTATAGGTCTATAAACTAGTTTTTCTGGAGTCTCTGAAGCATCTTCAGATTGCAGTGGCAATCTGATAGATTTTTCTGTATTGTCGCTGGTATTAGGAGTTTACATGAACATTCCGACTAGCCCACATATCAGCAGACATGAAGGCTGTTTATGTAGACATTGCTGCAATTTCTTCTGAAGTTTATTTAATGTGTGTAACTTCAGTTTGCAAGGCCTTTACAAAAAGCATAGTTTCTATTTCTGGTGCTTTCAAGTCAGAAAAATAGAAGAAAAAGTTGAAAATGTTAGTTTTTGGACTTGTAGCCCAGAAATAATTCAAAATACAATTGAAATTGTATGGAAGTAATACAATCATAGTAGGACCAATGTATTAGCAAATGAGTTTTACAAAAAAAGTAACCTGATTATTTACAGAAAGTAGTTGTCTATGTAGGTTCTCTTTAATTTATCTTTACTATAACATTTTCATAGGGAACCTAAGATTCGACTTGTAAAATCCTCAAAGATAAGAAGCTGAGTCAAAGTTTGCCATAGGATTGTGCTTGCAATATCTGTTTGAATTGGGTGGGTTTCTATTTTTCAAAGGTCCTAAAACAAGTTGAGGTTTGTGGGTCCATCAGAAAATTGCATTATTTACTTACCACAGGTCAGGAACCTTTAAAGGAACCACATAGACAAGATACCAGATCAATATTTCAAGGGACTTTTTATCAGTTCTATAAAGTCAATTTTAATTCCTCTTAGCAGCCTGCTCATATGTAAAATGTTTGCCATTCCAGTCAAAGCCTTCGTAAAATAACCAGTGTCTCGAATTGTGTGCTACTTATTCCAATGGCATGATTTTCAAAGTTACTAGTAGCCTGTATTCAAGAGTACTTTTCAGAGTCTTTTTCATAATTTTCTTAAAGAAACAGCAAATTTTGAATCATAGCTGTTTATAAACTGCTTTTTGAGGAGAATCAAATAAAACAATAATTGTCTGTGAATGATTACTTCTGTGTCATAAAACAATTTAACTTAATAATCATAATTATTACTGATAAATCTGACCACAAAGTATGTTTTCTCTAAACCTCTTATAGCCCATTACATATTTTCTACCCTCTTTCTTTTACAAAATTTTTATATCTATTCTCTTTAGTTTTCCAATTTTAAACAACTTTTAAAAACCTCTAAACAGGACAAAATTACTTTTCCTTGAACAAAAGTCACATTACACATTGACCTTTTTTTTTTTTTTAACCAGAAACACATCCTACTTTTCTTATAGTAAGAAATTGCATCATGTGCCAAATGCAGACCCCAGGCCAAATGACAGCTATGAAGACAATGCCTGGAAAATCCAATTTCTCTTAGTATGGCCAAAAGTCACAGCTGGTCCAGGAAACAAGACTCAATTGTTGTCCTTATGCCTCACTTTGATTACTTCTCTAAACCTCGTAATCTGAATGATCGACTCCAAATATATAAGCTCACAAATTAAGTAATCATCAAAAATGAAATCATAAGAGTTTTATAATCTTAAAAATTATTTTCCTGACAGTATAAATGTATCTGACAAATGTACCTAGGCAAAAATGTCCGCATTAAATTTTGAAGACATTTTTCTTTTAATTTACCATCAAGCTTCAAATTATGCTTATTAATCATAGATTACCAAAATGTATGAACTTGAAAAACATTTGAGATAGTTATTTATTAGTACTCATTTCTTTATAGGTCAATTTGATATTATCTATAGATCATCTATAAATAAGCATGCACACATTTTTCCAAAATGACATAGTAAAGGCTTTTAGCATGCCTCAGCCACTTGAAAATACCAAGATAGCATATAAAGATCAACTCTGTGAGCTTTAAGACAGAAAATGGGAATGCTCCAGAATTGTGAAGGACATCTCACATTCCAGGGAGGATAGCCTCAGTACGTGAGAAAGGCAGAGAGTCTCTCTTGGTGACTTACCTTTCCACAGAGGAAGTGAGCAACACAGGTCAATGGGGAGCACTATGTTTCTCCCAAGCCCTGAAGCTAACCTGGGGAGAGGCTTGGAGATCTTGCAAGGAAAAGACAGCAGGAAAATCTGCAGACATAGTCTCAGACCTAGGACCAAGAGCAGGGTATCATTTTTAATCCATATCTTTAATGCATACATAAAAATGTAGCCATTCTCTAGTGACCCAGCAGCATGGCCATGAGGCATTTTATTCTCAGGCCAGAGTGTAAAGCACCTACTGATAAGTCATATAGGAACCTCCTAAGCCAGAACTGTGGAAGGAACTTCAGTAGTAGGTGCTGGAATTGTGCTCTCCTGAACTGCATACCTAGGGTGGGAAGAGAGTTGCTACAGCAGCAGTTTCTCCTGGGTGGTAATACTTACAGCTAGGGCCAGCTTGGCGACCTGGAACTGATCTGCATATGCCATTTCTGGGTGCCCCAGAATGTTCCTCTGAAACTGTAGTGCAGCAGGACCTACTGTACTTCACACCCAAGCAGAAATACAGGCATTTGAAGCATCTACTTGCTGGGACTAGCCATCAGAGCTGCCCTCCCCTTAATGGTCACAGATTGTGGTGCACAGGGGCCCTCTCTGCTCCATACGCAAGCAGAACTCCAGGCATTTGGAGCACCAGCTCACCTACGTTCCGCACTCTAAGCCTACCAACCCTTCCTGGACACAGATGATGTTGCAGTGAGGCCCTCTCTGTTCCAAGCTCAGATGGATTTGCAGGCATTTGGAGCATCACCTTGCCTAAATTTGAAGCCTGACCTGTCCTGCCTTTCCTATGCAGTCGTCCTGGTGCAGGGGGATCCTCTGCACTACAGGATCAGGCATATCTCCAGGCATTTGGGGCACCCTGTCACATGGATCAGCAACCTGACTTGCCCCACCCTTTCTGTGCAGAGATCCTGGTGCAGGGATGCCTTCTCTTCTTTATGCACAGGCATATCATCAGGTATTCAAAGCATCCATATTGTACAGACTCTGAGCTGCCTCACACTCCAGTGCAGAGATTCAGGTACAGGGGATTGAGAGGGGTATCTGCTACACACTCAGGCAGATCTTCATGTTTTCAGAGCACCTGCCTGCCTGGTTTAGCAGACTGAGTCATCCCATTTCTCGTGTGCAGAGGAGTCCTCTCCAATTCATGACTAGACAGATCTCTAGGCATCTGGCACACTTGATCTCCTGGATTAGGAGTTTTGACTGACCCCCAGCCCTTTGCAGAGAACATGTGGCTGAGGATGTTTCCTAGCTCCATGCCACTCCTAGGTATACCACTGGGTGTTTGGTGGCTGCCCACTGGATTCTCCCTTGGCACTGATGCTTGCTTCTGTCATTAGGGCATGGGCCTGCTCAGGGCCTGCCAGGTCTTGCCCTGCCTTTTGTGGCCCCTGCCCCCTCAGAGCTGAATAAGGAGCTAAGGCCACTGTAGATTTCATGAATCATCCCATCGCCTGAGGCAACAAAGAGCTGCCAGTAAACAAGTATCAAGTATATAGTCATGCTGGCCACAGTCAGCCCTTATCTGTAAATGCCATTTACTGACTTATAGGTCAAACTGCATAGCCAAATATAAAACCTGCCAAAGAAGTGCATAGAACTATAGAAGCAAAGCTAAAAGACTCTATCAAGCACTCTCTGTAGCCATACATCCTAGGGAGGATAAGAAAAAAAGAGAGAAATAAAAAATAACATTAAAGGAAAAAAAAGAAAAAGAAAATTCTGCTTGTCTGAAAATAATTGTAAAAATTAGAAGTACCAGCATTTCCAGATGAGAAGAATGATAGAATTCTGGCACCCTGAAAAATCTGAATGTAGTGACACAAACAAATAATCACACTAAGTATTCTACCATGTTCCCTAAATAAAACACACATTCAGAAATGACAGATAAAGAAATCAAATCATGAATTACAAGGAATCTCAATGAAATCTTTCTTGACCTATGGAAAGATGTACACAGTCACATAATAATAGTGGAGAACTAAAACACCCCACTGACAACATTAAAAAAGTCAATGAGTCAGAAAACTAACATAGAAATTCTGAATTTAAACTTGATACCTGACCAATTGGACCTAATGGAAATTTACAGAATACTCCACCCAGCAACTACTGAATACATATTCTTCTCATCTGCACATGGAACAGAATCTAGGATTCACCACATTCTTGACCATAAAGCAAGTCTCAATAAATTCAAACGGAATCAGTAATTAAAAATCTACCAATCAAAAAAGCCCCAGGCCAGATAAATTCAAACCCAAATTCTACAGGAAATGCAAAGAAGAGCTGGGATCACTTATCCTGAAACTATTCGGAGAAAGGACTCCTTCCTAACTCATTCTATAAAGCCAGAAACATTCAGATATGAAAACGAGGCAAACACAACAAAAAGAGGAAACTATAGGCCAATATCATTAATGAACGTAGATGCAAAATTTTCAACAAAATACTAGCAAAAAAATTCAAAAGCACATCAAAAGGTTAATTCACCACAATTATCTAGGGTTTATACCTGGGATTCAAGGTTGGTTCAACATGTACAAATCAATAATTGTGATTCATCAGATAAATAGAATACACACACACACATACACACACACACACATATATGTGTGTGTGTGTGTATATATATATATATATAATCATCTTAAGAGATGTGGTAAAAGCTTTCAATGAAATTCAATATTCATTCATAATAAAAACCCCCAAGATAATAGGCATTGAAGGAACATACCTCAAAATAGTAAGAGCCATCTATGACAAATCTAGTCAACATTGTATTGAATGGACAAAAACTGGAAGCATTCCACTTAAGTACTGGAAGAAGACAAGAATGCCCACTCTCATCATTCCTATTTAACAGAGTACTGGAAATGCTAGCCAATGCAATCAGGCAAGAGCAAGAAATAAATGGCATTCAAAGAGGAAAAAAGGAAATCAACTTATCTCCCTTCACTGACAATATAATTACATATCTGAAAAACTCTAGAGACCCTGCCAAAAGGCGTCTAGAACTGAGACATAACTTAAGTTTCAGAATACAAAAACAATATACAAAAATCAACAACATTGCTCTACTCTGATAACATCCAAACTGAAAGCAAAAGTAAGAACAGAATCCCATTTAAAATAGACAGACAGACAGACACACACACACACACACACACACACACACGTGACTAGGGATACCTTTAACCAAAGAGGAGAATGATCTCTGTAAAGAGGACTACAAAAGCATAGTAAGGTAAAACAGATGACACAAACTAATGGAAAAAAAAATATTCTACAGCTCATGGATTGGAAGAATCAGAATCATTAAAATAGCCACATTACAAAAACAATCTACAGATACAGTGTTATTCTTATCAAACTACCAATGACATTTTTACAGAACCATTTTAAGGTGTATATGGAACAGAAAGAGCCTGAATAACCAAAGAAATACTAAGCAAAAAGAACAAAGCTGTAGGAATCACATTACCTGATTTCAAAGCTATACTATAAAGCTACAGTAAACAAAACAACTTGGTATTGGTAAGAAAACAGACACATAGATCAATGGTATAGAATAGAAACCACAGAAATAAATCCATGGATATCGGATTTTTAATAAAGTTGAAAAAACTAAGCAATGAGGAAATGACTTCATATTAAATAATTGGTGCTGGTATAGCTGGCTAGTTATGTACAGAAAAATAAAACTGGACCCCCAACTTTTACCATATATAAAAATTAACTTAAGATAAATTAAAGATTTAAATGTAAGACCTAAGACTATAAGAATCCTAGAAGAAAATCTAGCCAACAACCTTCGGAACATCAGTCTTGGCAAAAAAATTATAACTAAATCCTCAGAAGTAATTGCAACAAAAAATTGGCAAGTGGGACCTAATTCAACTAAGAAGCTTCTGTACAGAAAAAGCAACTATCAACAGAGTAAACATACAGTCTACAGAATTGGAGAAAATATTCACGACTATACATCTAACAAAGGTTTAATATAAGGAATCTATAAGGAACTAATACAACTTAAGCAAAACTATGAACAATCTCATTAAAAAAATGAGCAAAATTCATGAAGAGACATTTCTGAACAGAAGACATACAACTGACAAAGAAATAAAAAAATACTCAACATCACTAGTCATCAGAGAAATGCCAATCAAAACCACAATGAGACACCATCTCATACAGACAGAATGGTTATTATTAAAGAGTCAAAACAGCAGATTCTGGTGAGGCTATGAAGAAAAGGGAATGCTTATACACTGTTGGTAGGAAAATAAATTAGTTCAGGCACTGCAAAAAGCAGTTCGAAGATTTCTCAAATAACTTAGAATTACCATTAAACCAAGCAATCTCATTGCTGAGTATGTATCCAAAAGAAAACAAATCATTCTACCAAAGATACATATGCTTGCATGTTCATTGCAGCACTACTCAAACTGATCAACAGTAACTAGGTAATAAGATATTTTCATAAGCCACAAATTGGACGAGATCACCAAATGTATCCATATTCATATAATAGTATATGTAATATATATCCAGTAAAATATTCAATAATCCAATATCAATATAATAAAAGTCCCTGTTTAAAAGGAAGCAAGTGGATAATAAACGAATGTGAAATAATTCTGAAAACCACAGAATACAGAAATCTCTAATGAATCTTCCTTTAATTAGTAAGTCTTCACTTAGGACAATAGTTTGCCAGGCCTTAGAAAAATAGCCAAAGTCAAAAGAAATTTTTGATGTTCAACTTGGGCTGAATGAAATATATTTTAGTTCCAGTAAATATAAAATGTTATGAGTATTTATACTTACTGCACCCTAAAATTACTAAACTCACTGGCCAAACCTTCTACCAGCAAAATCTCTAAAATTAATAGATATTACTGGAAATATCTAATTGAAGTAGGACATGGTCAATGAGGTAAAGGCAAAATACACATCATAGTATGGAGGAAGAGAAAGAAAGTGAAAAATTAATGAAAGCTGGTTGTACAAACATGCCAACAAACAGATGAAATATTTAACTCACTATATTAAAACCAGTTGTATTAGTCCATTTTGCTTTCTACAAAGTAGCCCTGAGACTGAGGATTTATGAAGAAAAGAGATTAATTTTTGGCTCATGGTTCTGCAGACTGTACAAGAAGCAAAGTGTTGGCATCTGCTTCATGTGAGGGCCTCAGGAAGCCTGCAATTATAGCATAAGGTGAAGAGAGAGCGGTGTATCACATAGTGAGATTAGACGCAAGAAAAAGAGAGGAGGAGGTGTCAGGCTCTTTTTAACAATCAGATCTCATATAAACCAATAAAATGAGAACTCACTTATTACCTCTGGGGGAAGGCGCCAAGCCATTCATTAGGGATCCACCTCCATGATTCAAATACCTTCCACAAGGCCTGAATTTCAACACTGGAGATCACATTTCAACATGAGATTAGGGGGACAAACATACAAACTATATCACCAACTAAAAATAAAATTATGAAAATAATTGCAGCAATGAGAGAATAAGTCAGAATAAGCTTAAATTAGAAAGGTGATAACAAAAATTTTAAAAAGGATATGTAAACTCAGAAAAAAAGGAAATAATTCAAAAATAAAGATTAAAATTAAAATAGATGCCAATATATAAATATATGAATGGATAATGAAGAATGCATAATAAATAAAATGGAAGATGTAAAGTAGGAAAGAAAAAATGGAATTAAACCAAAATAAGAAGAAAATTATGACATGAGTGATTGAGGCATTTGGCAAAACCACATGATGAAAGCAACTACAAAAGTCGACAAAAGTGTGAAAAATAGACATTTTAGCAATCTGTAAATTGATTAAAGGAATAAAACAAATTTGAAGCTTTTTCTCATGAAAATGATTTCACTTGGTTATAAAGTACTCTGTGGCACTAGAGGTCATGGCTTCTCTCATATGCCCTCCTTGGTTTAGTTAAGAGTAGAAATTATACCAGAGTAAGGCGGATCATGAAAACTATTGGATTCCATGTCAGAGGAGGTTTATAATTTGAAGCAGAAATAATTTTTTTGAAGTCCAATAGGTCTGAGGTTGCTGTTCTGGTTGGGAAAGGAATGACTTGTAGAATACTTACAGATTTAACATGTGTAGTAAGACTCGATAAATGTGACTGTGTTCCTGTTAATCAAGACATCAAGAAATTTAATGAATAATACATTTTACATTTTAAAATATACATCTTAGACAATGGAGCTGGAGCGAGGTTTCTGCTCTAGTAAGAACTAGCATGGTTTGACTTCTTTACCAGTGGCAAGACAAGGAACACCGGCTGACTTTCTTATTAGCTTGGCCAGTTATGGGGCAGAAGAGGCCCCACAAAATTTTACTGATACACTAAAAGTGCAAGAGCTATAAATCTACTCAATCACTATACCCGAATGCCTGGAACTCTGAAGTATGTCACATGACAATATTTCCAGAAAGAAAAAGTAGTTAAGGCCATTATTTAGCAATTTTTGACACATTCCGATATAATAATGAATTTGAATCCATTATTAACATTTGACTGCAGACGACTTTCAAATCCCACCACTGCCTCTGCCTCTTCTGCCCCATAAATGGCCAAGCTAATAAAAAAGCCACTCAGGTGCTTCCTGTCTTTCCACTGGTAGATAAGTCAAACTATGCAAGTCTTTACTAGAGCTGAAGCCTCACTCCAGCTCCATTGTCTAATCATGATAAAAATCAAGCCAGTTTCCATTCTTTCTCTTTCAAGATGTATCTGGACCACCTTGAGAGCTTGCTATATTCTCCCCAGAAAGCCTAAGTATGTGAATAATAAAGTTGTTCACACTTCCTTGGTACTTGTATAGCACGTCAGTGTCAACACTGTTGTGAGGGGTCCATTCCACCTCTGAAGAGTTACAACAGGTGTGAAAATGTTTTTATTCACTTACCATAGATAACATAATGGAAAGTAAAAACCAGCTAAGAAAAAGAGGTCTTGAGTGTAGGTTTGAAGCTTAAAAATGGCGATTTTAATATAGATATTTTCCATATAGTAATAATGATGTGTTTGGACATGTTTTTCTGTTTTCAAATGTACTGCTTGTGGGAGAACAACTATTATTACCACAAATTATATAAATTAGAAACAATTGAATCTCTTTCAATGCTATCACATCTGCCTAGCAAATAATGGGCTATCCATAGGTACCACATGGTAAAACATAAAAATTCATGCCAACCTTTCGCACTTTATTTTCAAGTTTCTTCCTAGTAGATATGGTTTACTATTTCAAACTAGTTAAACCTTAATTCCTAGTAATTGTATAAAATTTGAGTGCAAAGTTTTAAGAAGAAAAACACATAACCAACAATGCCAGCAAAATGAAATACTAATAAACTTTGCAACTGATTAAATTGCTCAGTGAATCAATTTCACTCTCCTTCAGTTGTTTGACCTGGTGAGTTGATGTAGAAAAACAGCTGATGTTCTGTGTATTGGTGTAATTGCTTCCTTTGAATTAAAAGCTTCTTAAACAATTCTAATCTTACTTCTTAACTCACTCTTCAGTAATGTGTTTTGCTTAATTTTCACAGCTTCTGAGCACATAGCACAATTACTTTAAACAAGCCTTCAAGCCAATGAGTTTTTTTTATGAATATGAGATTAAAGGCTGGAAATGATTGTTGCTGTGAGAATTATTGAGTCCTGTTATTTTTGTCAAATCAGTCTATAGATTTCAAGGCATGTAGGAAAAGTTTTTTCCCTCTTTTTATTTCTTACCATTGTTTTCTTCATTATTTCACTTCTTCTCATCTTTTAATATCCAAACTGCCTGTATCTGTAGGAAGTTATAGGTAATCACTTTTTAACCATTATTTGTTTTTAACCTGACAAATTAATAATTTATTTATATAAATTACTAAGGTTATCAATTATTTCTTAGGTTATTACAAATATATGATCATGAGTACTATTTCATGACTAAACATGATGAAAATAATTATATAAATAAAATATACCAAATTAATGCTACATGGTAATTATTGTGCTAACCACTAAAAGAACTAGAAGATTTAACTTAAAAATGGAAAATTGTCCCAAATGTTGCTTTTTTTTCCTGACTTAGGTGCCCCAGTATAATGAGATAAATGAGAGAAAAATTGACTTCTGCCCAAAAATTAGAGAAATATATCAAACATGTATGATCAAAATATATCAAAAAAGCATGAAGAATATAATAAATACATGCATAATTTAAGAAGTAACACAGAGACAATGTTATCCAGCCCTGTGTAATTCACATATTGTGTCATATTCCTGAATCTCTCCATGCTCCTTCACATTTGGAGGTCACCACTATCTTAAATTAGATGTTTATCATTCCCATGCATAGCTTCATACTATCATTACAAATGTACATACAATACACAAGTGGTATGTTAGATTAATGACCTAGTTTAAACTTTCTACAAGTGGCATTATACTCTGAATTTGTTTACAAAGTTTAAAATGGTTTATCTTCCTTACAGACGACTTTTAAATATTGATTCAAAAGCTCAAATTTCTTTAATCATGTAGTTCTGTTTACCATCAATATGCAGCTTTAATGATGACTGTATTAGTGCAAATCAGACTAGGAAAAGAGAGATAAAGATTGTACGTATATTAATATATTATATTACACCAAAACAAAGGAATATAATAGAGCCGCTAAAACAGGTAGATATATATACTGATGTGGATTTTTCAGGCATAGTGTTAAATGAGAAAGACAAGAACACTGAGTAATATGTGTAGTATGCAAATATATGTATAAAAGTATTACTTTATACTTAGAAAATATATGTATATATTCCCAACAATATATAGGATGCATTGTCTACTTTAAATTTTATACAAACTCTATCATTCTTGATGTATATTTTGCAATATTTTTATTTGGACAAAATATTTTTGTGTCATTCATCAATGTAAATATTGGAATCTCACTGCAATTATTGTCATTGTAGTAAAGTATCATTTACATAAATATAGCAGAATTTATTTTCCTTTTACTAGTGGACTTTATTCTGATTTAGACCTTTTTGTTCAATTGCTGCAAAAAGCATTCTTTAAAGGACTTTTATGTGTTTTTGTCAGTTTTTCAGCAAGAAATTTCTGACCAGGTGCATCATAAGTGTTGCTAGATATATTCAAAATCCTTTCTGTTGTAGTTGTACGACGGTTTATGTATAAGAGCTAAATGAGATTACATCAGTAAATTTATCTTATTGAACATTTATTTTTACTTCTTTCATTAATTAATGTTTCATATTTTAATTGCATTTAGGAGCTTCAAGTTCATTTAAAAGCTTAATTGCATTTAGGAGCTTCAACTCTTAATTACTAGGTTTCAGTAGTTGGTAGAATAAGAAACAAAATTAGGTACATTTTCTAATGTTACCAAGCATAAAAATGTTAAGCCCAAGAGAAGGAGTGAATTTGTAATGGTAGCTAGATCTTTATCAACTATTTCAAAAAGTTAATAGATACTCCATTAAATTTGAAAACGATCTGAAATATAGATGTGTTATATAAAAATTGAGTTAAACATCAGTAATAAACTTTCAGAGTTACAATTTTTTTTTTCTTCTTAATAATAATGCTAGCATTGGGCAAGTGGAAGTTACTTTTAACAAGAACACACAGTTACACAAGATACATGTGAATGTGCATATACACACACTTGCTTAAATATACATAAAACACCTCTGTGAGAATATGTAAGAAATAGACAACTGCAACCAAAACTGGATGTGGAAAGAGGAGAGCAGGGGCAGTATGTACGAAGAAGGCTTCTCTTTCATTGGATGTCATTTTTCCCTTTTGTTTTCTTCTCTTGTGATTATGTCATCTATTAAGAAATAATTAAAATATAATTTTAAAAAATTGAGTCTACCAAGCTGTAATCAACTATGTTTGAACTATATCTGGAGGATAGTAGTTGTTCAAATAGATTTAACAAAATATTTAATGCAAAGATTAAAAAAAAGAAAGCATGTGTAATATCTATATTTAATGAGTTATTAATTTATGGATATTTATAATACAGAGAGCTCATAACCTGATCTGTCATTAAGAATATCCATACTGGTAACAGGTTTACAAAAGACCTCTAATATTTTCTAAAGAATGTACTTTATATTTTTTGCATTGGCAATGATGTATTAAAAAAATCACTTTATTAACTTTGAATTCTATTTACAGATAATAGAGTTTGAAGTTATTCATCTTAACATAGAATCTTAATTTATTTTAATAACATGGTGACATTGGCAATTGAGAAACTGCTACTACTTTTGTGTATTTTATGTTTCATATTTATATTAGAAAAATCTAATTGTAGAATTTGATCTCCTTTCTTTCCTAACTTCTAACACTCCATGATTTTCAATTTTTTCTCAAATTTGCATACATTGACATTTTCAACATTTAAAAAATTAGATAGTATTATTTTGCTAGGCTGAAATGTGAAAGCATCTAGCAATTATATCTCATTGATATTCAATTCAATAAATGTACTTCTTAAATAAGAACAGCATTTATCATTTTCAAAAGTGTCTCCTGGCTTACTTTGTTGTGATGAATCTTTAATTTTCATATCTATATCTAATACACTATATCATTTACAAAGTTGTGAATTTTTCTGATATTATGTGTCTTAGTCCATTTTCATCCTGCTGATTAAGACATACCTGAGGCTGGGAAATTTACGAAAGAAAGAGGTTTATTGGACTTACAGTTCCACGTGGCTGGGGAGACCTCACAATCATGGCAGAAGGTGAAAAGCACTTCTCATTTGGCAGACAAGAGAAGAGAGCTTGTGAAGGGAAACTCCCCTTTTAAAAACCATCAGATCTCATGAGGCTCATTTGCTATCATGAAAACAGTGCAAAAGAGACACACTCCCATAATTTAATCACTTCTCACTGGATTCCTCCCACAATATGTGGGAATTGTGGGAGTTACAATTCAAGATAAGACTTGGACGGGGACAAAGTCAAATCATATAATTCCACTCCTGGCTCCTCTCAAATCTCATGTCTTCATATTTCAAATCCAATCATGCCTTCCCAACAGTCCCCCAAAGTCTTACTTAACTGATTTCAGCATTAACACAAAAGTCCACAGTCCACCGTCTCATCTGAGACAAGGCAAGTCCCTTCCACCTATGAATCTGTAAAATCAAAAGCAAGTTAGTTACTTCCTAGATATAAAGGGGTTACAGGCATTGGGTAAATACAGAAATTCCAAATGGGGAGAAATTGGCCAAAACAAAGGGCCTACAGGCCCCATGCAAGTGTAAAATTCAGCAGGGCAGTCAAATTTTAAGCCCCAGAATGATCTTCTTTCACTCCATGTCTCATCTCTGGGTGACGCTCATGCAAGATATGGATTCCCACGGTCTTGGGCAGCTCTGCCCTTGTGGGTCTGCAGGTTGTAGCCTCCCTCCTGGCTGCTTTCATGGGCTGATGTTGAGTGTCTGCAGCTTTTCCAGGCATACAGTGCAAGCTGTTGGTGGATCTACCATTCTGGCATGTGGAGGACAGTGTCCCTCTTCTCAAGACTCCACCAGGTGGTGCCCCAGAAACAATTCTGTTTGAGGGCTCTGACCCCAGATTTTCCTTCCATAATCCCCTAACAGAGGTTCACCATGAGAGCCCTGCCCCTGCAGGATGCTTCTGCCTAGGCATCCAGGCTTTCTTCATATATCTTCTGAAATCTAGGCGGAGGTTCCCAAACCCCAGTTCTTCACTTCTGTGCCCTTTCAGGCTCAACACCATGTGGAAACTGCCAAGGTTTGGGGTTTGCACCCTCTGAAGCCATGGCCCAAGTGGTATGTTGGCCCCTTTTAGCCATACCTGGAGCAGTTCAGAGGCAGGACACTAAGTCCCTAGGCTGCACACAGCTCAGGGACCCTAGGCCCAGCCCAAAAAACTACATTTTCCTCCTAAGCCCCTGGGCCTGTCATGGGAGGGGCTGCTGCGAAGATCTCTGACATGCCCTGGAGACATTTTCCCCATTGTCTTGAAAATTAACCTTCAGCTCCTCACCACTTATGCAAATTTCTGCAGTTGGCTTGAAATTCACCTCAGAAAATAGGGTTTTCTTTTATATCACATTGTCAGACTGCAATTTTTTCAAACTTTTATGCTGTTTTCCTTCCAAAACTGAGTGCCTTTAACAGCACACAGATCGACTCTTGAATGTTTTGCTGCTTAGAAATTTCTTATACCAGATACCCTAAATCATCTCTCTCAAGTTCAAAGTTTTACAATTCTCTATGACAGGGGCAAAATGCCACCACTCTCTTTGTAAAACATAACAAGAGTCACCTTTGCTTGAATTCCCAATAAGTTCCTCATCTTCATCTGAGACAATCCCAGTCTGGACCTTATTGTTCATATCACTGTCAGTATTTTGGCCCAAGCCATTCAACAAGTCTCTAGGAAGTTCCAAATTTTCCTGTTTTTCTATCTTTTTCTGAGCCCTCCCAACTGTTCCAACCTCTGCCGGTTGCCCAGTTTCAAAGTTGCATCCACATTTTGGGGTATCTTTTCAGCAATGCCCCACTCTAGTGGTACCAATTGACAGCATTAGTCCATTTTCATGCTGCTGATAAAGTCATACCCCAAACTGGACAATTTACAGAAGAAAGAGGTTTATTGGACTTACAGTTCCACATGATTCGGGAGGCCTCACAATCATGGAAGATGAAAGGCACATCTCACATGATGGCAGACTAGAGAAGACAGCTTGTGAATGGGAACTCCCCTTTTTAAAAGCAACAGATCTCATGAGACTCATTCACTATCATGAGAACAGTGCAGAAGAGACCTGCCCCCATAATTCAATCACCTCTTACTGGATTTCTCCTACAACAAGTAGGAATTGTGGGAGTTACAATTAAGTTGAGATTTGGGTTGGGACACAGCCAAACCATATCACTGTAGAAACCAATTTTATGGTTTCTGCACAATAGATATATAAATTAAATTACCAAATTTTCTGTTGAATTTCTTTAAAAGAGAGGCCATGATGACATTTTAAAAATGTCATTTAGTACTAAATCAGTTGTATTTGTGAGATATTTGATATGTGCCTCATTAATTAATGATTGCTGCTTTAAAGACTATCCACATAGCAGCTTAAAACAAAATTTATTTATTATCTCATAGTTTCAGTACATTAGAAGTCCAGGTACAATTTGGTGTCTCAGTGGACTAAGATCAAGTTGTCTGCCCAAATGTAGTCTTAACTGAAAGCTTGAATAGGGAAGATTTGGTTTCTATACTCTTTCAGGTTTCTGAAGAAACTCACTTCCGTGAGGTTATTTGAATAAAGTCTCCATTTTCTTGCTATCTGTCAGTTGAAGATCCCTCTCAGCTGCTAGTAACCATGCTCAGGTTTTTAGCATGTGGCTTCCTCATCTCAGAATATGGTAGCTTGTTTGTTCAAGGCCCTTGTGAAGAGTATCTGCTGTTCTTTAAATATCTTTTAAGAGCTCAACTGATTAGGTTCGTCCCAACCAGGTTCATGCCCCATTTGATTTACTCAAATAAACTAATTAGAAATCTTAATTGCATCTTCAACATTTATCTTACCATATAAAATAAAGCACCTATGGTAATCCCATCCAGTAATTTTGATAGGCCCCTTCTACTCTGAAGGATCTGGGATTATGGAAGAAATGTGCAACCACGGGGAAGAAACCTTGTGACCATTTTAGAATTCTGCCTACTACAGTGCCATGTGATGTTTTAATACCTGAAATATGAATCACCTTGTTTTTCTTTTTGTTTGTTTCTTCAAATATTGAAGAGGCTTAGCACAGACATATAAGTCAGATACTACAAAAAATATAGAGAAACTTTAATTTCAGCCCTGAAAAGGTCATGATTATTTTATTCTAAAAAGGGCTTCGTGGATCACTGAATTAGTTTATTCTCACATTGCTATAAAGATACTATCCAAGACTGGGTAATTTGTTAGGTTAGTGCAGCAGTAATTGTGGTTTTTGCAATTACTTTTTCACCAACCTAATATATAGGAAAGAGATGTTATTGACTCACAGCTCTGCATGGCTGGTGAAGCCTCAGGACACTTATAATTGTGATGGAAGGTAAAGAGGAAGCAAGGACCTTTGTCACATGGCAGCAGGAGAGAGAAGAGAGCAAGGGCAGAGAAAAATTGCCTTGTGAAACTATCATACCTTGTGAGAACTCACTCACTATCACAAGAACAACATGGGGGAAAATGCTACCAAGATCTAATCACCTCCCATCTGGTGTGTCCCTCTACACATAAGGATTATGGGAATTACCATTCAAGATGAGATGTAGGTGGGAACACAGAACCAAAGCATGTCAATCACCGAAATGAGAATATTTTGCATGTCAGAAATAATTTTCTCACAACCTTCTACCTCAGTCCAGTGCTCAACATAAGTTGTTGGAGCTTGGTTACCTATGCTAAAAGTGTTTTCTGCTTAAACAAGAACAGGGAAGCTTTTTTTTTTTCTTTCTTTCTTTTTTTGATGTTGCTCTTTACCTAAGCTTAATACCTGACATGCTTATTTCCTTTTTCTCAAATTATTTTACCTTTTAGATTAATTTCTCATTGTTGCTTACAAATGTCCATATACTTTATATTTTGACAATAATTTCATATATTTTAATAATTAGCTCTTCTTAGACATTCTATCTTCTCATTTAACTACATAGGCAGTATAAGTAAGCCCTAGGCATGGTTGGCTTATCTACTTTGGATGCCGGATTTCTATTCAATTCTTTATAAAGGTTTTTGGAAACAGATTATTATCTAACATGGGTTTATGATCTCTTGCACTCCTCCACTTTCTTGGGGCAGGGTTGAAGAGGGTTTTTAGAGAATTTATTATGTAAGATAAGAAGAACATGAAATATAAAGTCCAACATGTTTTCTGCAATCTCACCCTTTCCCTTTCTCCTTAAGAGTTTAGACTGAGTCTTGCTCTTTTAATTATAATTTAGTTCTTTAAAAACAGAATTGGGTCAGGTGAGGTGGTTCACGGTTATAATCCCAGCACTTTGGTAGGCCAAGGTGGGTGGATCACCTAAGGTCAGGAGCTCAAGACCAGCCTGACCAACATGGTGAAACCCCATCTCTACTAAAAATAAAAATTAGCCAGGAGTGGTGCCACATGCCTGTAATCCCAACTACCTGGTAGACTGAGGCAGGAGAATCCACTTGAACCTGGGAGGTGGAGGCTGTAATGAGCTGAGATAACACGACTGCACTCCTGCCTGTGCAATACAGCAAGACTCTGTCTCAAAAAACAAAAAACAAACAAACAAAAACTCAGAAATATTCCACATGTATTCACTTTTTCATCTCAGCTTATTCTCTAGATTTACTAGAGAGAATGAAGAGATCAGGCCTTATATGCTACGTCAGAAGCAAATGAAGAAAAATATACATATAGAAGTCTTTAAGTAACTATGTTAATACATTTGATTCATCCTTCAAATTAGCTTTAGTATACTCAGTATAATTTCATATCAATAATCTTTACTTATTTCTGGGGTTTCCTTTCCTTTAAACCTTACATTTTTGTTTCATTTTAACAGTTGTGAACTTTTTGGTGATTCTGCATGTTCACTTCTTTAAGTTTATTTTTACTTTATTTACCTTTTATAAAGTGGGTATTCTACTTGGTTTCATTTCCTGTCCATTTATTTTTATTTTTTATTGCTACTTCTTTTCATTTTTTTCTACTTACAGAAACAATAGTCTTAAATACTGTTACAATTCTTACTTCCTTCTCAAATACCTCAGGATGTTTTAATGGTATGAATTAAAAAATTTATTCAGAAAAGAAAACTAAAACATATAAGAAGCTTAATAACATACAAATGTTAAAGATTTCAATAATGTTTATTGTTATCATTATGAACAAACTTAGAAGATTTCTGTATGTTTGACATCTTCTATTATAAAGACATTTTTAGGGACTGCAGAAAATTTCTTATTTGAATTTAAAGATTAAAATATTAATGCTACTTATTTTGATAAACATAAAAGTTAAAAATCCAAATAATAATTCTATGTTTCATATAACAGAAAGGATTATAGTATATTGGATGAGAAACCAAGTTGTTTTGAATGCAGTTTTGGCTATTTTGATTTTGAGAATATTCAAACTGCAATGCACATAAAATATTACTTATATGGCATAAGTCTACAGGTAAAATGTCTGCCTATAATTGGACTAAAAATAAAAGTATGTATACTTAAATTGGATAGTATTAAAATAGATTATGTACCAGTAGACAAATTAAAGATAAAATCTGAAGCCATCACATAATGACCTTCAATCCATAATTTACTCAGCATGAGTGTGCAAGTGAATAGTTGAAAATCTCAGAATATGCCAGTTTTAATAAATGAGCTAGTCTTTTATATTAGAAACTTTAGGCAATTCATTTAATCTTTATAAATAAAAGTTTTCCCAATTGAAGAATTAATTATATTTAAATCAAAAGTTTACTTATTATTGTTATACTTTCAGCTTCTATTTCAGATTCAGGGGGTGCATGCACATGTGTTTTTCATGAATATATTGTGTGATACTGAGGTCTAGGATGTAAATAATCCTGTTACCCATGTAGTGAGCATAATACCCAACATTTTTTCAACTCTTGCTCCTCATCCTTCCTCCTCCATCTATGAGTCCCCAGTGTCTACTGTTGTCAAAAATATGTCCATGAGTACCCAATATTTAGCTCCCACATGTAAGTGAGAACATGAGGTATTTGGTTTTCTGTTCCTGCATTAGCAAATACCCTCTGGACATCATTCTTGGGAAAGAATTTATATCCAACTCCTCAAAAGCAATTGCAACTAAAAATAATGGACAAATGGGCCCTCATTAAACCACAGAACTTCTGCATTGCAGAATAAATTGTCAACAGAGTAAAGAGATAACCTACAGAATGGAAGAACGTATTTCCAAGATATGGGTCCAATAAAGGTCTAATATTTAGCACCTATAAAAAACTTACATAATTCAACAAGTAAATCACAAATGACGCCATCAAAAATGGGTAAAGGACATGAGCAGACACTTCTGAAAAGAAGACATACAAGTAACCAACAAACAAATGAAAAAAATTATCAGTATCACTAATCATCAGAGAAATACAAATCAAAACCACAATGAAATACTATCTCATAGCAGTCAGAATGGCTATTAGTAACAAGTCAAAAAACAACAGATGCTAGTGAGGCTGCAAAAAAAAAAGGGCATGTTTGCACAATGCTAGCAGGAATGTAAGTTAGTTCAGCCACTGTGAAAAGTAGTTGGAGATTGATCTAAAAAACTTAGAACTGCCATTCAACCCAGCAATCCCATTATTGTATGTATATCCAAAAGAAAATCAATCATTTTAATAAAAGAACACATGCACCTGTATGCTCATCAGACCACTAGTCACAATAGCAAAGACAGGAAATCAACCTAAATGCTCATCAACGGATTAGATATAGAAAATGTAGCATATATATATATATATATATATATATATGAATACTATGCAGTCATGAAAAGTAATGAAATCATGTCCCGCATTAGTCTGTTTTTGCATTGCTATAAAGAACTACCTGACTGAGTAATTTATAAAGAAAACAGGTTTAATTGACTCACAGTTCCACAGGTTGTACAGGAAGCATGGCTGGGAAGGCCTAAGGACACTTAAAATCACGGCAAAATATGAAGGGGAAGCAGGCACACTTTACACAGCCAGAGAAGGAAGAAGACAGCAAAGAGGGGAAGTGCTGCACACTTCCAAACAACCAGGTCTCTTGAGAACTGACTCACTATCACAAGATCAGCAAGGGGATGTCCACCCCATGATTCAATCTGGTCCCTCCTCTAACATTGTGGATGACAACTGGACATGAGATTTAGGTGGGGACATAAACCAAATCGTGTCATGTCTTTTGCAGTAATATGGATGCAGCTGGAGACCATTATCCTAAGCAGATTGATGCAAAAGTTTACTTATGAGTGAGTTGAGACTTTCTGTTTATAGTTATGTTAACTAAGGACACTATATGTATTTTTTAATGTGGTTATGTCAATAAATAAAATCATAATATGTTAAATTAACCACATGTTTATGTAATATTTTTATATTTTCACAAATATATTATTTATATTGATATATGTACTTTATAATTTTTCTTTTGATAGTCAACCAAGAATAAAACAGTTTTGCCTGAAGCAAATGTAAACCAGAATAAGTTTACATGTCATTGGATTATTTTTTTTTTTACTTAAACAAAACTGGTAGTCATGTGGCGAATTTGTAGTGAAATACTAGAAAACAACATGAGCTGCCTAGTATGAAATAATTTCAAGACAGTGAAAGAGTATACATGCTAGAATATGTCAACATTTATCTTTTTAAGAATCTCTCAGTGGAAGGCTTTAAAACTTAAATCAAATAAAGAGCACTACTATCAACTTCATAAATATAGTTATCTGCCTATTAAATTACTTTTCTGAATTATCTCATACTTATAATATTATGAATATACTATCACTTAAAACTGAAAACAGTTGGCTTTGTATTTGTGAAATATCTGAATTGTTACTATACTCTTTTGTTTAGTAGCCATCTAACCTTTCCAAAATTGTGTAATCTATATAAATTTAAATTTTAAATGTGATGCATAAAATTATATTTGCAGAGGTAATACTAGTAATGTATAATGTAATATAAGTAAATTGTTCTCCATAGTATCTGGGACAAATTAAGATCCTAACAAAGGACACTTACTATTTCCATTATTCCCAGCTACTTCTTAGATCAACAAGTATCTTCCTAGATCAAGATACTGTAAAACAAAATATAATAAAATCCTTCTATCCATCTCAATACATGTAAATACAGAGAGCCAATCTGGAGAACATTCCAGTAAGTATAAAACACATTACTTTATACAAGATAAAACAAATTTTAGTGAATAATAATGTTAAAAGTTATATTAATATATATTTATCACCATACATTGAGAAAGATTTATTTTAGATTCTTGTTGAACCCTGAGATAAAATATTTAGGGGAATATTCAGAAAAACAGAATGCTAGTTTTTTAAGGTTTTGAAGTATCTTGAAGTAATAATATTTTCTTTTAAGTAACTTAACTAATGAAGGTTTGAAAAGAATTTCAAAGTAAATTATAAATATTACTAAGGAAACAAAGTATAAATTATACTTTACAAATTTTATATTGGCCCTACTTTAGATAAATAAAAAGATATAAATATAGTTTATACCAAAGATCAGAAAAAAATCAGTGAGCAGGATATACTTGAAACATTTAATACAATTTAATAAGAAAATGATAAAGATTAAAATAAAAAGTTGTATAAGTGAAATGTAACACAAGGATAAGGCAAGGCAGTAATTTTATTTCTTTTATGTATTTATTCATTTTGAGACTGAGTCTCACTCTGTTGTCTAGGCTAGAGCGCAGTGGCATGATCTCGGCTCACTACAACTTCCACCTCCCAGGTTCAAGGGATTCTCCTGCCTCAGCCTCCCAAGTAGCTGGGATTATAGGCATGTGCCACCACACCCGGCTAATTTTTGTATTTTTAGTAGAGACAGGGTTTCACCATGTTGGCCAGGCTGGTCTCAAACTCCTGACCTCAGATGATTCGCCTGCCTAGGCTTCCCGAAGTGCTGGGATTATGGGTGTGAGCCACCACACCCAGCCACAAGACAGTAATTTTTATAAAGTAGTTCACTCTTCATACTTAAGAAAATTTGAATTATTGTTTTAATTAAATGTGAAAAATTTGCTACCAAAAACTCAAAAAACAAACAACAATTAAACTACTAGTTTCCAAACATCTAAGACTAAGTTTTCATAGATAGTACATCATAACTCCTTCATTGTAAATGCCTACAGTAATAATTCTACATGTTACTAATGTTTAATCTTCTTCTAATATGAGTATAAACGCATACCTCATTTTATTGTACTTTCACTTTATTGCATTCCTAAGATACTGTTTTTTTGTTTGTTTTTCCTGTTTATTTGTTTTTTGTTTTTAATAATTGAGAATTTGTGTCAACCCTGCATCAAGCAAGTCTCTTGGTGCCATTTTTCTGAACAGCATGTGTTCACTTCATGCCTCTGTCACATTTTGGTAGTTCCCTCAATATTTCAAACTTTGTTTTATTATTATCCTATCTAATATGGTGATTTATAATCAGTGACTTTTGATGTTACAAGTGCAATTGTTTTGATGCTCTACAAACTATGCCCATATAACACAGCAAACTAGTTAAATGTTGCCTGTGTGTGTTCTGAGTGTTCCACTGACTACCACTACCTTATTTCTTTCCTTCTCCTCAGGTCTCCTTACTCCCTGAAACATAATCATCAAATTAGGTCAATTAGGCCTCTCTACTTCCTAAGGCACAACAACATTGAAATTAGGCGATTATTGAGACCACACTCTAAGTGTGAAAGGAAGAATTGCACATATATCTCTCACTTAAAATAAAAAACTAGAAATAATTAAGCTTACTGAGGAAAGCATGTTAAAAACTGAGATACACTGAAAACTAGGCATCTTGCACCAAAGAGTTGGTAAAATTGTGGATGTAATGGAAAATTTCTTGAAGAAAATTAAAAGTGCTACACCAGTGAACATATAAATGTGAAAGCAAAAGAGTTTTACTGCTGATGTGGGCAATGTTTTAGTGGTCTGAATAGAAAAGCAAACCAACCATAATATTTCCTCAACTCAAAGTTTCCCTTAACCCAGGGAAATCTCTGTAGGTACCATGTCCTCTGCCTGGGGCCTCACATGGTCCTGCAGGACTCACTCCACCCACTCAGCCTAGTAGGCTGCACTTTATTCATGCTACTGGCCAGGAACCTGTGCCTGCTGCAGCTCTGTGCTCAGCCCACAGCTGGAGCAGTTGTATGTCAGTGGCTTCCATGTTGAGTGCTGGCATGTAGATGTGGGGGAAAGAGTGGCACTCTAAAACTCAGAAATGCCAGAAACTTTGAAGTGTCAAGGGGTGTTACAACTTTAGCTCATGGAGTCCCAAGGTATGAGCCCCCAGGAAATGTTACAAATCTCTATTGTTCCCACCACCTGCAGCTCATTGAACAAGGGTGTTATAGCTCATTTGTTCCTGCTGCCTGCAGCTTGGTGAATGAGGGCATGTTATAGCTTGTTCTTTGCTGCCACCTGCAGTTCAGTGAGTTCTGGTTTCTTGTCCTGCGACCAAGAGGAATAAGGTACATGGACACCACAGAGTAAATAGGGTGGAGAATAATTTTATTGAGTGATAGAAGAAAGTTGCTATTGGAGAGGAGACCCAAGAGCAAGTATCTGTGGCTGAGTCTAGGGTTTTTATGGACTCAGAATGGTGGAGTGTGTGCTGATTGATCCATGGCTGGTCACAGAGAAAGCACCATTTAAAAGGCATCAAAGAAGTTCTCACTCTGGTCATAGGCTCTATCCAGAACCAGCAGCTTGGTTTTCAGGTTTCAGACACTTCTTGGCTTGAAGGTTGAGATTCACTAGGAATCTGTCCCTGTCTACCTAGGAATATGTCATTCTCCTGTCATCAATTGCCCTTCTGAAGAGTTACATCTAAACTGTCATTAAAATATGAATGGTGACTGCTATAACCGATTCATGCAGACAGGGGGTATTGTTTTGGGAAAGTAGGAGTAAGATCTCTTTCAGAGGGCAATCTAATGGTCCTGAGTAAAAAGAAGCCATCGTCTGAGAATCCATTTACATGACCATTTGCAGTTTGATGGTCTTTAAGTGAGAAGAAACAATTACATAGGGAGGTTGTGATGGCTAATATTGAGTGTCAACTTAATTGGATTGAAGGATGCAAAGTATTCCTAGTGTGTGCAAAGTTCCTAGGTGTGTCTGTGAGGGTGTTACCAAAGTAGATTAACATTTGAGTTAATGGACTGGGAGATGTAGTCCCACCCTCATTCTGGGTGGGCACTATCTAATTACCTGCCAGCGTTAATAGAATAAAGCAAGCAGAATAAGATAGAAAGAGCATACTTGCTGAGTCTTCCATTCTTCATCTTTCTCATATTCTGGATGCTTCCTGCCCTCAAACATCAGACTCCAAGTTCTTCAGCTTTTAGCCTCTTGGACTTACACCAGTGGTTTGTCAGGGGCTCTTCGGCCTTCAGTCAAAGACTGAAGACTACACTGTAAGCTTGCCTATTTTTGAGGTTTTGAGACTTGGACGGACTTCCTTTCCCCTTAGATTGTAGATGACCTATTGTGGGACTTCAGATTGTGATTGTGTGAGTCAATACTCCTTAATAAACTCCCCTTTATATATACATCTATTCTATTATTTCTATTCCTCTAAGGAACACTGATTAATATAGATTTTGGTACCAGGAGTGGTTCTAGCATAATAGAATTTTAACAATGGATTTCTTTAGTTGGTTTGGGGTTTCTGGATTTGGCTGCTTAACATGATTATAACCTAAAATGCTAAAGACTCTTATTTCTAATAGTATGGGGAATACCGACAGTCCTTGGCATGAGGTGTTTACAGAGTTATGCAAAATAAATGCATTTGATACTCCTGATTCACTACTCTTCAGAGGCAAGAAGTTTAGTGACTCTATACATAATTATATATAGACTCTTTGGTTGAAGTATAGTGACTCTTCAACCATACATGTAGAACCAAGGAATATAATGAGGTTGGTTGGTTGGTTGGTTAGTTGTTCCTGAGATTGCTGGACCAAGTGATGAAAGAAAATGATGAGCTCAGGGATTCTAGCTCCTGGGTCCAGAAGTGCATAATGAGTCTCTGAGATTGCCCCAAATAAGTGTCTTATCTTCTGAGATTGCCTTGAATAGGTGTCTTATTTCCTGTAGATAAAGGGCTGAAATTGTGCAAAATCAGACACAAACTCTTAACATGTGAGTGGCTGACCTCCAATAAAAGGTGCACACTTAGCCTTACGAGGCGTATACTGTTAAAGTGAGAGCATTGCCTGGAAAAGAATGGGACTCTGAAACTTGGAATGGGGGGATATGTGGAAGGACTCTGATGAAGCTGGGGATATTGAGTTTGTAAACTCCAATAAGACTTTTTTGGCCAGAGGAAGCAGCCTTTCTATTCCTACAGGTGGCAACATCCCCTCCCCCACCCACACTTTCATAAGCTTTCCATCTTCCTCTGAGGAGAGTAAACATCCACTGCATGAGGCAACAGTGATGGCCTGCTCTGAGGCAGTTGCCAGGCAAGACATTGTTGATTCTCCTCTGGACCCACCCTCAACACCCCTTTAGCTTCTAGACCTATCACTAGACTCAATTCCTGGCAGGCCCCTAGAGTTGAGGTTCAGAGTGTAGCCCATGAGGAGCTACACTACACTCCAAAAGAACAGCTTGAGTTTTCTAATTTATATAAGCAGAAATCTGTATAAAGCCATGGGAATGAATATTAAAGGTATGGGATGATGATGGAGGGAACATAAAGTTGTATCAAGCTGAGTTTATTCATTTGGGTTCACTAAGCAGGGATTCTTCATGTAACGTTGTGGCTCAGGGAGTTAAAAAATGCTCTAATAGTGTATTTACATGGTTAGCTAGAACACGGATCAAAAGATGTCCCACTCTGAGTGAGCTGGAAATGCCTGATCTCCCTTGGTTTAATGTAAAGGAAGGGATCCAAATGCTTAGGGATATGAGAATGCTAGAGTGGATTAGTCACTTTAGACCTTCTCATCCAACTGCGAGGGTCCAGAAGATATAAAGATATACCCTTCACCAATACCTTGTTAAACATATTTGTGAAGGGAGCAACAGAATTCTTGAAGAGCTCTGTGATTTATCTTCTCTATACGCTGGATCTTACAGTAGAAACTGCAATCACTCATTTGGAAAACTTAAATTCAATGGGAATAATTGGATCCCAAGGTGGCAGGGTTCAAGTGGCAGCTTTCAACCATCAAAGGCAAGGTGGGTGTAGTTACTGTAAAGGACAACAGAAGCAAAGCAGCGATCAGAAGAGTTGAATTGTGTTGAGCTCTGGCATTGGCAAATAAATCACAGTGTTCCTAGAAGTTAAATTAATAGAAAGACTATCACATCCTTACTTAATTTGTAGAAGAATAAAACTTTTTGATCAAGTGTAAAAAATCTAAATTGAATTATAAAAATTGAGAATCACAGTTTACAGAACCAGAACCCCTTTGAATGAAAGAGAGGCTGGGTCCCTTTGAGGAATGAACCCATTACACTACTAACAATTTATGCTGTTAATCTTTCTCCCATCATTTCCCAAGGACACCACAGGTCTTTTACCAGAGTATCTGTGCATTAGAGAAATTTGAATGATTAGACCTTTTGGGGACCACAGGACACTGGCTATAAGCTGACGTTGATTCCAAGGGACCCAAAACATCACTGTGGTCCTCCAGTTAAACCAGGGGCTTATGAAGATCAAGTAATTAATGGAGTTTTAGCTCAGATTTCACTTAGAGTGGGTCCAGCGGTTTCCCTGTGGTCATTTCCCCAGTCCCACACTGCATAATTGGCAAAGATCTACTTAGTACTTGGCAGAACCTCCACATTGGCTCCCTAGCTGGTAGGGTGAGGGCCACTATACTGGGAAAGACCAAATGGAAGCCATTAAAGATGCCTCTATATAGAAAAATAGTAAATCAAAACAATATTGTATCCCTAGAAGTATTGCAGAGATTAGTGCTACTATCAAGGCCTTGAACGATGCAGGTATGGTGAGTGTCACCATACCCTGTTCAACTATCATATTTGGCCTATTCATAAGAAAGATGAATCTCAGAGAATGACAGTGGATTATCATAAGCTTAACCAAGTGGTGACTCCAATTGCAACTACTGTATCAGATGTAGTTTTATTCCTTGAAATAATTAAAATATCTTCTGGTACTTGGTATGCAGCCATTGATTTTGCAAACATCTTTTTTTTTTTTTTTTTTTTTCATGTCCATACAACTCACCAGAAGCAATTTGCCTTTAGTCTTCAAGGCCAGTAATATACCTTGATTGTCCCACCTCAGGGGTATATCAGTTATCCAGGTTTGTGTCATAATCTTGTTCAAATAGACCTTGATTGCTTTTTCCCTTCCACAAGATATCCCACTGATTCATTATATTGACATTATGCTGATTGGATCCAGTGAGTGAGAGGTAGCAAACACACTATACTCACTGCTGAGACATTTATGTGCCAGGGGATGGGAAATAAATCTGACTAAAATACAGTGACCTACCTCAATAAAATTCCTCGGGGTCCAATGGTGTGAGACCTGTCGAGGTATTTCTTCTAAGGTGAAGGATAAGTTGCTGCATTTGTCCCATCCTACAACCAAGAAAGAGCTATAATGCCTAGTGTGCCTACTTAGATTTTGGGGGCAACACATTCCTCATTTGGGTGTGTTCCTCCCGCCCATTTATTGAGTGACCTGAAATGCTGCCAGTTTCGAGTGGGGTCCAGAACAGGAGGAGGCTCTGTCACCAGAGTTCCAAGCTGTTGTGCAAGCTGCTCTTCCGCTTGGACCATATGACCCAGCAGATCCAGTGGTGCTTGAAGTGGCACTGGCAGATAGGGCTGATGTTTGGAGCCTTTGGAAGGTCACATAGGTGAATCACAGCGGAGGACTCTAGGATTTTGGAGGAAGACCCTGCCATCTTCTGGAGATAACTACTCTCCTTTTGAGAGATAGCTGTTGCCCTGTGCCTGGGCTTTGGTAGAAACTGAACGTTTGATTATGGGTCATCAAGTCATCAACTGACCTGAACTGTCTATCATTAACTGGGTGTTTTCTGACCCATCTAGCCAAAAAGAGGGGCATGTACAGCAATATTCCATAATCAAATAGAAGTGGTATATATAAATGATAGAGCTCAAGTAGTTCCTGGGCACAAGTAGTTTATATGACAAAGTGGCTCAATGCCTATGGTCCCCACTCTTGCCACCCTGTCTTCTCTCCCCAAGCCTGCACTGATAACCTCATGGGGAGTTCCTTATGATCAGTTGACAAGGGAAGAGAAGACTGGGGCCTGGTTTACAGATGGCTCTGCCTGATATGCAGGCACCACCTAAAAGCAGACAGCTGCAGCACTACAGCCCTTTTCTCGGACATCCCTGAAGGACAGTGGCAAAGAGAAATCTTCCCAGTTGGTAGAACTTCAACAGTGCACCTCATTGTGCACTTTTCTTGGAAGAAAAAATGGTTAGATGTGTGATTATGTACTAATTCATGGACTGTAGCCAATTATTTGGCCAGATGGTTAGGAACTTGGAAGAAACATGATTGGAAAATTGGTGACAAAAAGATTTGGGAAAGAGGTATGTGAAAGGACCTCTCCGAATGGTCAAAAACTGGGAAGATATTTGTATCTCATGTGAGTGCTTACCAAAGGGTAACATCAGCAGAGAATGATTTTAATAATTAAGTGGATAGAGTGACTCGTTCTGTAGACACCACTCAGCATCTTTCCACAGTCACCCTTGTCATCACCCAATGGGCCAATGAACAAAGTGTACATGGTGGCAGGGATGGAGGTTATGCATGGGCTCAGAAACATGGACTTCCACTCACCAAGGCTGACTAGGCCACAGCCACTGCTAAGTGCCCAATTTGCAAGCAGCAGAGACCCACACCAAACCCTTGATATAGCACCATTTCTTGGGGTGATCAACCAATTACTTGGTGGTAGGTTGATTATATCGGACCTCTTCCACCATGGAAAGGGCAGTGTTTTTTCTTTCTTTTCTTTCTTTTTTTTTTTTTTTTTGAGACGGAGTCCCTCTCTGTCGCCCCAGGCTGGAGTGTAGTGGCCGGATCTCAACTCACTGCAAGCTCCGCCTCCCAGGTTTACGCCATTCTCCTGCCTCAGCCTCCCCAGCAGCTGGGACCACAGGTGCCCGCCACCTCGCCTGGCTAGTTTTTTGTGTTTTTTTTAGTAGAGACGGGTTTCACTGTGTTAGCCAGGATGGTCTCCATCTCCTGACCTCGCGATCCGCCCGTCTCGGCCTCCCAAAGTACTGGGATTACAGGCTTGAGCCACTGCGCCTGGCTGGTTTTTCTTCATTGGAATAGACATTTACTCTGGATATGAGTTTGCCTATCCAGCATGCAATGCTTCTGCCAAGATTACCATCCATGGACTCATGGAATGCCTCATCCACCATCACAGTAAAGAACATAGCATTTCCTCTGACCAAAGCACTCACTTTACAGCTATAGGAGTGCAGCAGTGAGTTCATACTCATGGAATTCACTGGTCTTACCATGTTTCCCATCGTTCTGAAGAAGCTTGATAGAATTGTGGAATGCCCTTTCGAAGTCACAATTACAATGCCAACTAGGTGACAATACTTTGCAGTGCTGGGACAAAGTTCTCCAGAAGGCTATGTATGCTCTGAATCAGCATCCAATGTATGTTACTTTTCTCCCACAGCCAGGATTCACTGGTCCAGAAACCAAGGGGTGGAAGTGGAAGTAGCACCACTATCACCCCTACTGTCCAACTGACAAAATTTTTGCTCCCTGTCCCCATGACATTATGTCCTGATGGCCTAGAGGTCTTAGTTCTAGAGGGAGGAACACTGCCACTGGGAGGCACAACATAATTCTGTTAAATTGGAAGTTAAGAATACCACGTGGCCACTTTGGGCTCCTCTTACCTCAGGCGAACAGGTTAAGAAGGGAATTACAGTGTTGTCTGGATTGATTGACCTGGACTATCAAGATGAAATCAGGTACTACTACTCCACAACAGAGGTAAGGAAAAATAAGCATGGAATACAGAAGATCCATTAGGGTGTCTCTTAGTATTACCATGCCTTGTGATTAAGGTTAATTCAAAACTACAACAACCTAATCCAGGCAGGACTACAAATGACCCAGACCCTTCAGCAATGAAGCATTGGGTTACTCCATCTGGTAAAAAACCATGACCTCTAAGGTATTTGCCAAAGGCAAAGGGAATACAGAATGGGTAATAAAAGAAGGTAGCCATCAATACCAGCTACAACCACGTGACCAGTTGCTGAAATGAAGAACTGTAATTACTCATGAGTATTTTCTCCTTATTTTGTTAAGAACATGTTTGTGCTTATACACGCTTGTATTAAAAAAATCTTAATTTCATTTCCTTTATTTTTCTCTATCATGTGACAAATGATTTATTGACTTCATATCAGCATTTAAGTGTTGTTAACTTTAAGTAATAGCATTTACTTTAAGAATTAGTGTGCTTTCAATGGTATAAAGAACAGGTGTATTAGATTAGGTGTATCTATTACCTTATCATTGTCTTTTTTGAAGATTATGTATAATTTCAGGAGACATGTATGGGTTCAAGTTGACAATGTTTGGACTTGTGATAGTTAATACTGAGTGTCAACTTGATTCGATTGAAGGATGCAAAGTATTATTTCTGGGTGTGCCTGTGAGAGTATTGGCAAAATAAATTGACATTTGAGTCAGTGGCCTGGGAGAGGCAGACCCACCCTCAATCTGGGTGGGCACCATCTAATCAGCAGTCAACATGGCTAAAATAAAGCAGGGAGAAAAAAAATGGAAAGAGCAGACTTGCTCAGTCTTCCATTCATTTTTCTCACATGCTGGATGTTTCCTGCCCTCAAACACTGGACTCCAAGTTCTTCAGCTTTTGGACTCTTGGACTTACACCAGTGGTTTACCAGGGCTACCAGTCCTTCAGCCACAGACTGAAGGCTGTACCGTGGGCTTCCCTACTTTGGAGGTTTTGGATTCAAATTGGCATTCTTTCTCTTCAGCTTACAGTTGATCTATTGGGACTTCAGCTTATGATCATATGAGTGAATAATCCTTAATAAACTCCCCTTTATATATATATCTATTCTATTAGTTCTGTCCCTCTAGAGAACTCTGACTACTACAAGCTTAAGA
>NW_012115032.1:5132994-5175705 GCF_000951035.1 Colobus angolensis palliatus | reverse complement strand
ATATCCTATTAGTTCTGTCTACTTAAAGAACCTTGACAATACAGAGGTTATGCATGCGTGGACCAAATATGACATTTATATATAAAGGAGTTAAAAGGACAAAATCTAGTTTCAAGGATAAAAGAAATAAGAAATAAAATAGACTAATCATTCTGAAAACAATGTTGCAGCCAGAGCTGTTTCACCCTGGTAAAAGAAATTAAATCTTGGATGTGGGAAGGCAGTTAAACTTTAAGAAAGATATAGCTGTTTAGGGAGTAGACAATCACATGGGTATTCAGGAATAAGGGGCCCTTTGCAAAGTCTCCATGTGGGGAGAAACAGAACAAAGGTGAAAACAGCAAGCAAAGATGAGGATATCCATGGAAGGTTGATAATTGACTCTTTTGTGATTTTTAGTTTGAAGTCTCCAATGTTTTCACACTGGTAATTTGGGTACTTCTCTGGGTCAACAGAGGTAATTCTGCTAGTTTCCCAGTACTTAACTTGAGTATAATTAATCAAAGAGTCTATTCTAGTGATTCTCACTGCCAAAGGAGTAGAAAGAAGTATAGTGTAATGTCCCTCCCAATCTGAGCCTAGAGAGGGAGAAAGAAAAAAAAGTGTCTTTCCCAGTATGGGGTTTCATGGGTTGAATAGAGGTGTCCTAGTTCACAAGGTTGGGCCTCTGACAGTTGTTCCAGTTCCTGTTGGAAATGGGTCAAATAAGTTACATATTTAATCAAATCTGAGGTTTCTTGGTCTAGCAATAAATCGTTGGTGAGAAAAGGTGATCAATCCATTATTTCAAAGGAGCTTAAACCCAGCTTTGAAGGGGTGTTTCTGTTACATAGTAAGGCTATGGAAAGAAGAGTATTCTGTGGAGATAAGTTTCTTGAGAAAGTTTTCTGAGGTGCATTTTGATAATATCATGTGTCTTTTCTACCTTTCATGAGGATTGTGGCCTCCAAGCACAATGAAGATGGTATGGTATGCCTAGTGCTTTTGAGACCCTCTGAGTGACAGCCACCTTGAATGAGGGGCCATTATTACTTGGGAGGAACTTAGGGAGTCCAAAGTAAGGAATTAGACCATTAAATGTATATATATCTTTGCCATCACTTTCAAGAGAACAAGGGTATCCAGTAATTCTCCTGAACGACACTACTGAAGGTATGCCTCTCTCCTCCAGCACAAGTGCTCAACTATCTGAGCTGATTGCCCTCATGAGGGCACTTGTATTAAGTAAAGGCAAAGAAGTTAACATTTATAATAATTCTAAATATGCTTTCCTATTCCTCCATGCCCATGTCAATATCTGTTTTTGTCTTCTCAAAGGCTCCCGTGCCCAACATGGAAATGATTCTAACCAGTTAGTGAAGGTATGTATCCATAGTAGGAGGGAATGGATGTCCCTTGCCTTTGGCATATGGGTGAAATTCATCTCCCAGTCTTCCCCGAAGTAGCCTCTCATTCATTGTGTTCCAGGGAGAATAAGCTATTGCTTGAGGGGATCATTTTTAAGACAAGTCTCACATGCATTAATGACCTGTTTGACCATATTTAGCAGATTTTTACCTTAGAGCAAACTTTGGGCCAATTGACAGGTTTTATCATTACCTAGGGGGAAGTTTGGTGAAGGATTTTAAGAACTTTCCATTGGCTAGAAATTGTTAGATGACGTTTGCTGTCCTTTGATTGCAGTCATCCTGAGATTTGAAAGGTGTATCCCTGAGAGGCAGCCAATTCTATTTCCACAGGAGAATGTTGGAGTTTTATTTCTTTTACAGAGCACTACCAGATTAGAGGGGACTCATGTGGATCAGAAATCTGGGATCCTATCACAGCCTGTTTAGCTGCTTGTTTTGCTAACTTATTTCCCTTAGCTATTTTATCTGTCCCCTTTTGGTGGCCCTTACAATGTATTACTGCCACCTCTAGGGGAAGGAAAACCAATGATAATAGTCTGTTAATTTCCTGAAGGTATTTAATGGGAGATCCATTAGCTATGAGGAAGTTACTCTCCAGATATTGGCATGGGCATGGAGGAATAGGAAAGCAATGCTTAGAATCATATAAATGTTAACTGCTTTCCTTTTACTTAATTCAAGTGCCCTCATGAGGGCAATCAGCTCAGATAGTTGAGCATTTGTGCTGGAGGAGAGAGGCATGCCTTCAGTAGTGTTATTTAGGAAGATTACTGGATACTGGATACCCTGATTTATAGACCCCTTGTTCTCTTGAAAGTAATGGCAAAACCCACAATTACTTTTGCACCAACCTAACACAAATGAACTTCCGTTCACAAAGGGAGTATAGTCTGGGTTCTCCAAGGGGGTTTCTTTTAGGGCTTCTCTGGCCACACTGGTTTGCACTACTCTCTGTTCGCAATCATGTTCAAGCTCTCCAACTTTCTCTGAATGAATGGTGGCTGAGTTTAGGGAGAGACAGATTTTTCACTGGACTGTAGATCTCTCCAATAGCAAAGCTTGATATTTGAGCAGGTAGTTATTTGTTAGCCAGAGACTCCCTTTAAAATGGGCAGTCCTACTGCGTTATGTAAGATATGAAAGGTTAAGTTATTCCTCATGGTTAACTTAGTAATCTATTACCAGCAAGGCTACTACTGCAACTGCCTAGAGGCAGGCCAGCCATCTATTAGCTATGAAATCAGGCTCCTTGTTTAGATAGCCTACGGGTTGCTGGGCTGGTCCTCGAGCCTGTATTAGAACTCCCAGGGCCATTCCCTTACTAAAGATTTAATTTCTTCTCTGTGGGAAGATTAAGGATTGGTGCCTCAAGCATGGCTTGTTTCAATTAGTCAAAGACTCGTTTAGCCTCTGATTTCCAAATTAGGAAGTGAGTCTTAGCTGAGTTTCCTTTATCAGGTGATATAAGGGACAAGCTATCTCACTGTACCCAGGTATCCATAATCTACAGAATCCTGTAATGGCCAAGACTGCCCTTAGCTGTTTGAGGGTTTGGGGGAGGTGAAACGAGGAGATAGGCTTAATCCCTTCTTCACCTAGTATACTGGTCCCCTCTGTAAAGACTAGACATAGGCATTTCAATAAATTCTGATAGAGCTGAGCCTTAGATTTTAAGAGCTTATATCATCTGTTAGCCAGAAAATTAAGAAAATCCTTACTGCCTTCCTGAGAGGAGATTTCCTCAGCTAGGGAACAGAGGAGAATGTCATGTACATATTTTAAAACTTTAACCTGAGGATAGAGGAACTCAGAGACATCTTTCGATAATGCCTGCCCAAACAAGTGGGGGCTGTCTTGGAATCCCTGAGGTAACACCATCCAGGTTAGCCAGGGGGTCTGGTTGGAAGGATCCTTGAACACAAATAAATATTGGGAGTTAGAGTATAGTAATATGCAGAAAAAGGCATCCTTTAGGTCCAGGACTGTGAACCATTTAGTTCCCTTAGGTATTTGAATTAGCAGGGTATAGGAATTGGGAACCACCAGATGAATTGGAAACACAGCCTCATTAGTGAGACAGAGTTTCTGGACTAGACTCCATTACCCATTGGGTTTTTGTATTCTCAATACCAGGATATTACAAGGGCTTTTGCAGAGTTTGAGGATGCCCTGGGTCTTCAAATTGTCTTGAAGATGGCTTCTAGCCCTTTTCTAACTTCTATATTTAGGGGATATTGTCTCTGGTAAGTGAGAAGGTGGGATCTCTAAGATGGATCTAGACCAGTATGGTGGTTGTGGCTCAGCCAATTTTCCTTTGAGTTGCCCAAACTTCTTGATTGATGCCTGTCATTACCAGTGGGAGACAAAGTGTCTTGGAGTCATAAGGATAGTGGTTCACCATACGAGCTAAGATATCTGTGCTCAGCAGAGTAGTTGGGCTTTCAGGCAAGATTAAAAAGGCATCGATAAACAAGAGGTCTCCTCAACTACAACTAATGAGTTGGGGAAAATAATGGGTTAAAGGCTTTTCTGAGATGTCTCTTACGGTCATGGTAAGAGAGCAGGGGAGGTCTCGATTGAAGAGAACAGAAATGGCTGCTCCAGTATCCAAGAGGAGGTCCACTTTCCTCCTTTTAACCTTCAGAATCACCCAGAGCTCCTGGAGGGTAATGGTGGTCTGAACTCTCAAAGCTAAGGAGAGGAACCCTAGGACCTGTCAGTCCTTCGAGACCACTTGGGATACTGGCTCTGGACCTAGTGACCTGAATCTCCAGGGACAGTCTATCCTTTAGTGGTCTCCATCATAGATTGGACAGTGCAGAGATGGCTTCCTCATGCTGCCTGGGCACTCCTTCTTAAAGTGTTCTGGTTTGCCACATTTTTAAGAGTTAACAGATGTGTCTTGGGTATTCTGAGGTTTGAGAGCCTGCAAAGCAGCCATTACAGCCTCTGCCTTTGTCTTGTGTCTCCTCCCTCTCTCTCAGGCTTCCTCATGATCCCTGTTGTGAAAGACCACGGTGGTCACTTTCAGGAGGTTCTCCAAAGTACTGTCTGGTCCCATGGGCTGTTTCTGCAGCTTCTTCTTGATATCAGGGGCTGTCTGAGTAACAAAATTCTCCTTTAGCATTAGTTGTCCTTTGACTGAATCAGGAGATAGAAAGGTGTGCTTCACCAGGGCCTATCTTAGCCTTTCTCAAAAGGAAGTGTGATTCTCATCTTATCTTTGGTCGATTATGGATAGCTCAGAGTAATTGAGAGGCTTAGTTCTAGTCCTTTGTAAGACCACCAATATGCACACCTGAAAGTATTTCCTGCTCTATTCTCCCATTTTATCATTGAGGTCCCATTTAGGGTCCTCCAAGGGTTCTATTATTCTTCCAATTGGATAAGGCTCGTTCTACTCAGTGGTAGAGTTTGATTCAAAAGTAACATAGCATTCTTCCAGGGGAGTTAAAATACTTGGGTTAAATTCTGGGACACCTGGATTAAGCCCTGTAGAAAAAACTGTACCTGAACATTAGTGGGACCATATTCACAAGGAATCTCTCATAGGGGCAAGACAGAGGCTGCAACCTGCTTAAAATGAAGATTTCTAGGGTGGAACAAGCTTGATAGGAAACCTGAATAGAGAGTATGGGGTGTACCAAGAGGAGCAGGACTAGAGGGAGCTTACTCCCCTACTGGAGGCAACTCTGGGGTTTGCTTCCTTCGTCTCTTGGGATTGTCCTTTGCAGCCTCTCCTGATATGGCCACTAGGAGGATGGAATTAATACTACAATATTGGCAAAGGTCCAGATTATCCTGCAAGGCAAAGATAGCTTGCACATATAGGACCTCAGATAATTTGCCCTTGCATTTACAGAAGAGTTCCAGCTGCAGTATAGTTTCAAAATTAATGGTTTCTTCCTGAGGTCAAGCTTGTCCTTTCTGCAATTTATAATCCAGACAAATCCCTGTGCAAATAAATATGAGGTATCTTTTTTCTACATGGACTGAGAGTGAAAAGAGGCCCAGTGATTCAAAATACACTCAAAAGGAGGGCAGACTGAAGAGAGTTTGTTATCCATATGAAAGAGAAAAAGAAATGCATGCCTTAGTTCCTTTCTCTCCTTCAGCTAAAACCCAGGATATGCGAGGGAGAGAAAGAAATGTGTCTTATTCTTTCTTTCCTCTTTTCCTTCCTGAGTTCTAGCGGCTATTATAGTCATCACCCATGGATGAGTGCAACCTTCATCCATGAAACAGGAAGGCCTATTCAGTAGAAATAATAGCACTTACCTATGCTATGCCCTAGCCTTTCACAATCAGTAACCTTTGGGTTCCCTAGACCTTATCTTTGTCATGGATGTAAGCAAGTTATTCATCCATGAAGCAGAAAGGCCTAGTCAGCAAGGACATTCCTGCTTACTTGTGCTGTGGCCTAGCACTTTGCTGTCAACTGTCTCTGCGTCCCTCAGATCTAGCTTTCTTTTTAGGGCTTCAAACTGAAGTTTGGAAAATACATTGGAGTATTTGGAAGATACATTGGAGTAAAGTGCAGGTACAGAACCAGATTCTCCTCAAACAAGAAAAAGAAAGGGAGTCTTGGGAATTGGGGACCTGGCCTAATAGAATGTCTTTGAAGAGGAATAAAATAATCCCTTGCTTAGAAAAGTTCCCTGTATTTATGGGACTATGTTGACTCTTGACATGGTGGGGTGGGGGCAACAAACCTAAATGCAAGGGAGGAAAGGTGCTTGGGGGAGGTAGCCTCTTGACCTATGCTAATGAACTTCTTCAACAGGGGAATGAAGACTCACAATCATAATATCCTCCTTGCTTCTAAGAATAGACAAACCACATTGCTCTGAATTACACTCGCAATGACTGAGCCAAGTGCACATTCTACCCAGTTATATTATCTCTGTGGTTTGCAACAACACCCTTAACAAATATATATATTTCATATATATATAGTGGTGTGTATGTGTATGTGTTGGGAAAAGGCCCCAAAATATGGCCATAAACTGGCCCCAAAACTGGCCATAAACAAAATCTCTGCAGCATTCTGACATGCTCATGATGGCCTTGACACCCAGTTGGAAGGTTGTCAGTTTACTGGAATGAGGGCAAGGAACACCTGGTCCACCCTGGGCAGAAAACCCCTCGAGGCATTCTCAAACCACAAACAATAGCATGAGTGATCTGTGCCTTAAGGACATGTTCATGCTGCAGATAACTAGCCAGGGCCCATCCCTTTATTTCCCATAAGGAATATGTTTCGTAAATCTTAAGACTGGCTTGTTGTGAATAAATATGTGGGTAAATCTCTGTTCAAGTCTCTCAGCTCTGAAGGCTGTGAGACCCCTGATTTCCCACTCCATACTCTATATTTCTGTGTGTGTATCTTTAATTCCTCTAGTGCCACTGGGTTAGGGTCTCCACGACTGAGCTGGTCTCAGCATATATGAGCCATGACAGCCACAAAAGAAAAAAAGTGAATGAGATAGAAGATGCTGGAGGTCCTAGTGCTGACACTCTAATGGGCTGTTGGGGACTGGAGTCAGTCCAGTGGCCTTTGGGTAACACCAACATGTAACCTCAGCCAGAGACCCTCAATTGCTCCAGGACCTCCTTCCAATCCTATGTTATGGCTAGACCTTCATGAAAAAAATTTGGATTGGAAAAAAGCCAACATTCTCAACAAGTGAGTGTGACAGGGAATTGACAGTCTTCCCCAGCAATTATGTTCTCTGCATCCATACTATCCAAGTCATGGGTCAGCACTTAATTACCCTTCTGACAATCCTGGATGAGTGCCCCAAAATGTTGCAGCATTTGTAGTTTAGTGATCTGGAAGAAATAGCTTCCAGTGGCTTTTTCTCCTCTATTGCTGGATGAGCAGGAGGGAAAGTTACAGTGTTACAGGATTCTTTCAGTGCTGCTTCCACAGCTGGAAATCTCTGCAGCCATCCTGATCTCTACCCAGGGCCTTGCTCAGGCCTACCAGGCTTGCTCCAACCACTCGGCCTGCCAGGCTGCACATAGCTTGCACTACTGGGCCAGATCTCATGCCTGCCACAGCTCCACGCTTAGCCTGCAGATGGACCAGGTGTACCAAAAGCAGCTTCCACTTTGTTTGCTGGCATCTAGATGTGATGCATGCAGTGGTGCCTGAAAACTTAGAGAGGCCAACAACTGTGGAATCCCAAGGGTGTTACAGCTTTTGCTTGGGGAGTCCCAATGTCTGAGTCCCCAGGAAATGTTACAGCTCTCGCTTTCATTTTTGCTGCCTACAGCTCAGTGAACAGGGGCATGTTAAAGCTCATTTCTTTCTGCCACGTGCAGCTAAGTGAGTTCTGTGTTCTTGTCCCACAGAAATAAGGTATGTAGACACAGGAGAGTAAGTAGGGCAGAGAATAATTTTGAGTGACTGAAGTGAAGCTCTCAGCAGAGAGGGGACCTGAAAGTGGGTAGCTGCCTGTGAGGCTGAGTCTGGGGTTTTTATGGGCTCAAAATGAGGGAGTGTATGCTGATTGGTCCATGGGTGATCTTGGAAAAAGTACCATTCAATTGTTTAAAAGGCATCGAGGAAGTTCTCACTTTGGCCACAGACTGCATCTGGTAGCAGATGCAACTTGGTTTTCAGCCTTCAGGCTGTCTTTGACTTGAAGATCAGGTTTCACTGGGGACCCATCCCTGTCTGTTTAGGAGTTTGTCTGTCTTTTGTTGATAAAAGTGATCTGCCCACCTCAGCCTCCCAAAGTGCTGAGATTACAGGAATGAGCCACTGTGCCCAACCACTCATTTCTTTTTTAGTGCTGAATAGTTCCATTGTCTAGAAGAATTTACAGTAAACTATGAAATTTGAGTGATAATAATTTGTCAGTGTGTTACCAAAATGCCAGGGGTTTGGTCTAGGTCTCATTGCCCACCACAGAAGAAATCCAATCAGAGAGACAGTAAGTACTGCCAGGAATGAATGAAAGCATTAGTAAGGTGCTACAGCTGAAGTTTTGGGATATGAGTCTCAAATCCATCTCCTCAACTGGATAAATTTAGAGGTTTAGATACCAATAAGAAATGCAACCATGTGCTCGAAAACAGGAATAGGGAGGGTTAAAGCTGATGAGTTTGTCAACAAGCAGGTTGTTGGTTAGGTAATCATCATGAATGAGGGGACTGGGGTCTGATTGTCTAAATATGGTGATCTTGTAAGTTTTAACTCCTTAATACTATCTGGGAGGCCAGAAAGTTGGTTTCATGAGGAAGAAACTCAGATAAGACAAATACAACTTTCAGTCTTTAAGAGTGGGAGAGTAAATTTCTATGTATCAAAAATCAGTAAATACACATTCTATGGGACAGCTGAGCCAGTTTCAAATACAGTTCATAAATTGTAAAAACATACAACTCTAATGGGGGATGTTTATAGTGAAAGAGGCTGTGCATGTGTGTGTTGGAGGGGTCAGGAAGTATATGGGAATTCTCTGTACTTCTGCTTAATTTTCTTATGAATCTAAAACTGCTTATAAAAGTAAAGTCCGTAAAGTAAAGGACCTGAAGATTCAGTAGTAACTGGAAAGATTGGTTTAGGATGCTAAGATACTCAGAGAAGGAGACTCATCTCCATGGGACATAATTGCTACCAAGTGTTCACAATTATCCATTTCTTATCCTCTGTATTGACAAAGCTTTGGTCAGCCTTCTCTCTTTCCTTAATACTTCTTAACTCTTTTCTGAAGCCTCAACGAGCACTAAAAAGTATAACGGGATTTCTTATCAGCCGATCTTGAGAATAGGCTGGCCACAGAGAGACACTTTTCCTCACTTACCCTGCTGATAATTACTTCCCGTTTCCTTGATTTCTCCTTATTTACTGCCTGCTCTTCTATAAATTGAATGACTCTGTTTGATTTGAAATGCTTGCATATTTTGACTTTGAATTACTCTCCTTATCACAATAGTATTTCTAATTAAAGTTTCCTTACCTAAATCCAGATTTGTTTTCATTTTGCAGTGGATATTTTAATAAACATGATTAAAATAACATGTTCTGAAACAGTAGTTATGATAACCCTGTTAAAAAATTTTAGATAAAAAACCTGAGAGTTTATCTATCCAACATTCTTATTCTAGAATGTAAAATTATCATTTCAAAGAAAAAAAGTATAGTTTTAGTAATTTGTCTAAACTCACTCACGCTAAAATGAAACTTGTCATAGATTAGATAGTAGCATAACTGGACAAAATTCTCCTTTTACCTCATCTAATATACCTGTGCATAGGTTCTTTACCAGTTACATGATTTCAGAAAGACAGAGAACTTTCAGGCAAAGCAGATTTATTACTCATACAGAGACAGCAGAGATAAACAGAAGCCTAGTATCCATGGCAAGCCAATCCACCAAGCTCAGGAAAGATGCCCAGGGTAGATGGAATTTGGTCTGGCAACCACTAATCCTTTAACTATAGTTGCAGTTTTGCCTTTGTCAAAATATTGAATAATTGGAATTGTACAGTAAGGAGCCTTTTCAGACCATATTTTTTCACTTATCAATACATTTATATATAAGATTAATCTATTTTGTTGTTTATGTTGCTTAATAGTTCATTTATTTTTATCTGAGAATAATACGTAATTGTATGGCTATACCACAGTTCATAGATTCAGCTGTTGAAGAATATCTAGGGTGCTTCTACTTGTTCATGAATATGTATGAACTTCTATAATATTCATATGCAGTTTGTGTGTGTGTGTGAAACAGGTTCACTGTGGAGAGATTACCACTTCAGCCCACTGAAACTTGGACTGCAGTTTTCACTGTTTTCACAAGTCCAGTAAGGCAGAACATGGACAGTACAAGTTGAGGGAAGTAAATTTATTACTCATAAATAGGCAGCAAGGGACAGTAAAAGCCTAGGATTTTTAGTGAGTTGGTCTCTGAAGGCTCAGGCATGCTAACCAGAGTAGATGGAATCTTGTCTGTACATTCCCCATGTCATGCCACAGCACAGAGGCCCCAAAGAGCACTCTGTACTGGGGTTATACACTTGGCTTAATATATACTTGGTTATATACTTGAGTGTTGCAGAACATCCTGCCATAGGAGGAATAAGGACATAGACTATGATATGGTTTAGATGTTTGTCCCTTCCAAATCTCATAGCTTTGTTTGTTTGTTTCTTTGTTCATGCTTTGAGGCAGGATCTCACTCTGCTGCCCAGGCTACAGTGGCAGATCTTAGCTCACTGCAGCCTTGAATTCTTGGGCTCAAGCAATCCTCCTGTCTCAGCTTCCCAAAGTGCTGGAGTTACAGGTGTAATAAATCTCATGTTGAAATGTCATTCTCAACACTGGAGGTGGGGCCTGTTGGGAGGTGTTTGGATTAGTGGTTGGATTTCTCGTGAATGGCTTGGAGACGTTCTCATGGTAATGAGTGAGTTCTTACTCTATGAGTTCATATGAGATCTGGTTGTTTAAAAGAGCCTGGAGCTTCCTCATCTCTCTTACTCCCTCTCTTGCCATGTGATATGCTGGCTCTCTTTGCCTTCCATTATTATTGAAAGCTTCCTAAGAAACTCAGCAGAACCAGATGCTGCCACTATGCCTTCTGTATAGCCTGGAGAACTGTGAACCAAATAAGCCTCCTTTCTTTATAAACCCTGTGTCTGGTATTTCTTTACAGCAATGCAAATGGGCTAACACAGCCTGGGATATACCAGAAACTTCTCTCTTACCTCATGATGTTGCATTCTTGGTATATATTGCAGTTGTGCTAAAATATATAAGCCTTCAAAGAATTGCAAAAAGGAGGGGCAAGAACTGTGTCAGACAAAGCCATCTAGGGACCTATCCTACAATCTATTACAATCTATTACCAGTATGAGCAAAATTCAAATTTACCTATGGTTAATTTTGCTTAATATTTGCTTTTCTAATGTTATTTCTAAAATGTGGATATTTATAATTTTATTTTGCTTTGTTCTTCCATTAAATATATAGATATATTATATATATACATACACACATACACATATATACACAACCATATATAGTGCATATATTATACACATTAACTATATATGTGATGTATTCACTATTCAGGAATAAATTAGATATAAATGACAAAAGAAAACAAAAAGTATGTTTCTGCATGTGTGTGTATATATATATATTCAATATGTATATTTTTTCAAAATTCCTTATCTGAAAATCCAAACACTACAATATTCTGACAAGAAGTGTTTATTACTGATGTTATATAATTGATTTAAAATGAATTTAATGTACTTTTATTCTATATGTTATAAACATTCATAAACTTATATTGAATCCATACACACACACACACAGACACACACACACAGGTATATATATTGAAAAATAGAGACACTACTTCATACATTCAGGCCTACAATTTCTCATCTAAAAATCTAAAAGCAGTAATATTCTTAAAAAAGGTGTTCATTACTGATGTTACAAAATTTGATTTGACTTGAATATGATGTACTTTATTCTATATTTGTGAATATTCATAAATTTATTTGAAGAAATATGAATATGTTTGATAGGGGGGTGATTCCCTAGACCCTAAAAGTTGTATTATATAACATGTGGTACACATACATATTACTTCTATTTCTGAAATTCAAAAAAATCTGAATTACAAATTATATCTACACATAATGTTTTAGGATGAGATTTTCTGGATCTACATATATATTGTTACATAAAATTCTTAAGTTTCATTTACTGAGTTTATTTTTAAAGGGAGTATAAGGCAGCTATAGTACCTACGTACTTATGACAGTTGGTGGTATTACTTCACTAAGTAGCAGAAAATATTTTGCAGATTTAAGCAATGTTTGTATTTTGTAAAAACATGTTCACAAGAACTGAATGCCTAGTTTCTTTTTATATGAAAAATTACAGTAGTTTTTTATAGCAGTTAATAAGCTCTTAAAATATAAAGATAAAATCAAAGAAGCAATTCATCTTAAAATGTGTTTAAAATTTTCACATATTTTCTTTTACTTTGTATAAACATTTAAAAATCTTTTTCTGTTTTATATTATTTTTGTTAGTGTTTCTTCTGTTAATTGTTTTAAACATTATTTCTTTATTTTGTCTTTCCTTTTGAAAAATGAAAGTTTTTCCTCAGGTACATGTTTCTCAATAACATTATTCAGAAATATTATGTATTGATTGATACAGTATTATAAATAAAATTAATTGGGAAATGTTCTATATCTGTTCTTTATAAAATTTGTGTTCCTTAAAACCCCTAATATTTCACTCTTGAATTATATATACTTACTTATCTGATCACAGTAGAGGTGACCAAATGAACACAGGCTCAACAGAAAACTTGAACCTTTCCCAAGCAAGTCAGGGAACAGAAATGAATATATAACTTTTCTCTGAAGAGTGACCTCATACACAGAAGTGACTCAAGTCTATATTCCATCCTCCACATACTTTCACAATTTAAACCAGCCTCTTATCCAGTTCAGATATGATCATCTATGTTGCCCTCCTCTTGAATCTAAGATGGCTTGTGACTATAGTGTGCTCCTTATGGCTTTGAAAGCTAGGATGAAAAGCCTTATAACTTCTACTTGGTTATATTTATAAATTTTCTCTGGGGAAATCCATATCTTCTGAGACTGCCATGCTGAAGAAGCCATGTATTTGTGCTCTAGTCAAGAGTGGTGGCAGAGTTTGTGGATAACAGAAGGCATTATCCACCAGCCTTGTTTGTCAGCCATTATGGATACCTATACTAAAGTTTTCAGATTATCATAGCCCCAGCTGACATTTAACTGAATATTAGGCATCCCAATAGAGAACTCTCCAGGAGCACCCTGCCCAAATTCCTGAACCACAGAAATTAAAAGCGTAGAAGAATGGTTATTGTTCTACACTAATAAATGGCTTGGTACTCAGTTACAGCAATTTAAAATATTTATTTTACTTCTAATAATATTTATAACACCATCAATTATTAAAATTAATTAATCTTTTTGTTCAAGGAACTTCACAAAATATGCATGATGATGAAAATATATATATGTATGGTGTGGTAAGACATTTTTCAGTGTAACCCATTTTACAAGATTTACTTCAAAAATGGCTAGCGTTTATTGAATTTTTCTATTATCCCAGTAATTAGTCATTTTTTCATTAATTTTTCTATTTAATATTTGCAAGAAACATGAAGTAAGCATTATTTAATGGTGCAAAAATAAAAGTTTAGAGAACAAATATATTTTCAGACATAGCACACCTGGCAAATGACAGATCTACCCAATCTAAAAGCCTTTCATTTTCATACTATGATGCATTTAGAAAAGAAAGTCATATTTATTAAATTTGCAATGGATATACTATATTAGCTGTTTGACAAAATTATGGTTTCAGATCATGGTTTCCCCTTTTTTATTTTCTGCTGATACTTCTCATTAGAGTACATTTTTATATATTCTGCAAAGAGTATGCTTATTTTATGCTTGTTTATTTTATACAAATGAATGGCTTTGAAATTGCTGAACAGGTGGCCTTAGCCAATCAGTTATGGTTTGGGATATTAAAGAGGTCCATCTTTCAGACAGTGGGAGGTCTATAAAAATGCTATGTGTAGTAAGATTACTTATTTATCTTTGTGGCATATTTAGAAACTGAGGGTTATTTAAATAATTTGTGTTCTGTAAAACATTGACAAATGTGTACCATAGTATGGCTCACATACTCAAGGGTACATTTTAGGTCATTTTGCTCAATGAAATTTATATCTTATTTTGAATACATTTTTCTTAGTATAGATAGTTTTGGAAAATTAATGTTAGGTATCTTGGTGGCATCAACATAATAAACATTTCACACTTTGTGCAAAATGTGAAAAAATACTGGGTGTTATAGACATCTTAAAAGAACACTGGTAAGACAACTATTTTTTTATTTTATAGACACATTTGTGTATTTGTAAACCACATCAATATTATCTTTACTAACTACTTTTTTAAAAATCCTCAAAAGTGGATTGTTTTGAAGTAATCCACAGAACCAGTTTTGTTTTCAAGTAGATTGTAATTTAAAAATTTTTAATTATACTTGGAATCTAGAAAGCAAAGCAAAAATCAAAATGTTCATGCTGATGAGTTTTTTTTTAAGAATAAATTATTTCTAGAAGCAGTAGTAAACTACTTAGGAAAGATATGTGATTCGTATTCTAAAAAGATGAAACATTGCTATCAACCATTGTCTTTTCTCCATTTTCTCAGGCATGCCATAAAATTCATAGAGGCTGATACTTGCTAAATCAAAGGTCATCTTTGACTCTATTTCATCTATCCATCATTTCTTTTAGTGACAGCTCATGGATTTCTCAGTGCTTCAAAAACCATTGTTAGGGCAACACTTTCTGCCTTCTTTCCATGGATCTCTTATTCCCATAGGAAATTTCTCATTCACATGGGAATATTCCAACATCATGAAAGAGTAAGTGAAAATTTGCATCTATCTAATGCTTTCCATAGATATGACATATACTTATTTATTTTTCTGGGAACATGATACTTCTATAGGATACTATTATAGGAAGAGAACACAAATACATTTCTGCCCGCTTTGTAAATCATGCAAATGGGGATTTCTGTAACCCACCAGTAAACCACCATTGTTCATTTACATTCACAAAGAATTCTCTTCATTTCAAATCACCCAAATTCTGATAATTTTTTTTAACTATTATTGCTTAACTTCTTTTCTATACACCAGCAATTAACAATTGGGATTTTAAATTAAACACAAGATGTCATTTACAATAGCGTCACAAAATGAATATTTTAGTTATACCTACAAAAACTATATGTGGAAAACTAAAACTCTGGTACAATAAATCCAAGAAACTCTAAAAACATGGAGTGTTACTCATGATCATATAATGAAATACTTAATATTAAGGTGTAATTTTTTTCATCTTAATTTATGGATTAAACACAATACCCATGAAAATCCCAGCAAGGCATTTTGTGAATATTGGAAAACTGATTTTAAAGTTACGTTGAAAGAAAAAATACCCAAAGGATCCAATGCAACAGTAAAGAGGAAAAAAAAATTGGAGAAATGACACTATTAAAATACAAAACATCAATTAAAATCAGCGAAATATCATAACAGACTTCTTACCAAAGGAAATAGGCAGATTATAATTAAACAAAAATGATGTTCATTATCACTTGTCATTGTGAAATTGCAAATTAAAACAACAACGAGACATCACCACATACTACATAAAATGTTTATAATCCCCAAAACCTGATAACGCTAAATACTGGTGAGAATGTATAACAAATGGAATTCTCATTCATTGCTTGTGAAAATGCAAAATGATACATTTTGGAAGACAGTTTGTCAGTCCCTTACAAAGATAAATGCAGTTTTGTTATATGATCCTTCATTTGTTCTCCTAGATACTTAATTAATTGGTTAAAAAAATATATTCAAACACAAATTTATAGGCTTATATTTATAACAGCTTTATTCATAACTTACAAACTGAAAGCAATCAAGATGTCCCTCAAATGCAAATGGAACTATAGACTGTGGTACATCTCTACAAAGGAATATTATTCTGCAATAAAAAGAAATAAACTAGAAAGCAATAAAAATATGAAGAAATATAAATGTATAATGATGTCTGAAAGATGACCAGTTGCATTGATATCAACTTTATAACATTATTGAAATAGTGAAATAATTGAGGCATTAAAAGTGTTAGTGAATTCCAAGATGGCCAAATAGGAACAGTTCCAGTCTGCAGCTCCCAGTGAGATCGATGCAGAAGAAGGAGAATTTCTGCATTTCCAACTGAGGTACGTGGATCATCTCACTGGGACTGTTTGGACAGTGGGTGAAGCCCATGGAGGGCAAGCTGAAGCAGGGTGGGGCATCACCTTTTGGGTAGTGCAAGGGTTCAGGGGATTTCCCTTTCCTAGCCAAGGGAAGCCATGATAGACTGTACCTGGAGAAACAATACACTCCTGACCAAATATTGTGATTTTGCCAGGATTAGCAACCAGCAGAACAAGAGATATACTCCCGTGCCTGTATCAGTGGGTCCCATGCCCACAGAGCCTGACTCACTGCTAATGCTACACTCTGAGATCAATCTGCGACACTGTAGCTTGATGGGGTTAGGGGTGTCCGCCACTGCTGAGGCTTGAGTAGCTCACAGTGTAAACAAAGTGGCTGGAAAACTCAAACTGGGCAGAGTCCACCACAACTCAGCCAGGCCTACTGCCTCTCTAGATTCCACTTGTGGGGTCAGGGCATAGCAGAAAAAAGGCAGCAGACAGCTTCTGCAGACTTAAACATCCCTGTCGGACAGCTCTGAAGAGAGTAGTGGTTCTCTCAGCACGGTGTTCGAGCTCTGAGAATGGACGGACTGCCTCCTCACGTGGGTCTCTGACATCCATGTAGCCTGACTGGGAGACACCTCCCAGCAGGGGCCGACAGACACCTCAAACAGGCAGGAGCCCCTCTGGGATGAAGCTTCCAGAGGTAGGATCAGGCAGCAATATTTGCTGTTTTGCAGCCTCTGCTGGTGATACCCAGGCAAATAGGATCTGGAGTGGACCTCCAGCAAACTCTAACATACCTGCAGCTGAGAGGCCTGACTCTTAAAAGGAAAACTAACAAACAGAAAGGAATAGCATCAATCTCAACAAAAAGACATCCACACCAAAACTCCATCTGTAGGTCACCAACATCAAAGACCAAAAAGATAGAGAAAACCACAAAGATGGGGAGAAACCAGAACAGAAAAAACTGAAAATTCCAAAAACCAGAGAGCCTCTTCTCCTCCAAAGGATTGTAGCTCCTCACCAGCAAGGGAACAAAACTGGATAGATAATGAGTTTGATGAGTTGACAGAACTAGGCTTCAGAAGGTTGTTAATAAAAAATTTCTGCAAGCTAAAAGAGCATGTTCTAACCCATTGCAAGGAAGCAAAAACCTTGGAAAAATGTTAGACAAATGACTGACTAGAATAAACAGTGTAGGGAAGACCTTAAGCGACCTCATGGAGCTGAAAACCATAGCATGAGAACTTTGTGATGCATGCACAAGCTTCAATAACCAATTTGATCAAGTGGAAGAAAAGATATCAGTGATTGAAGACGAAATCAATGAAATAAAGTGGGAAAACAAGATTAGAGAAAAAAGAATGAAAATAAAAGAACAAAGTCTCCAAGAAATAAGGAACTATGTGAAAAGACCAATTATATGTTTCATTGGTGTACTGGAAAGTGACGGGGAGAATGGAATCAAGTTAGAAAACACCCTCCAGGATATTTTCAGGAGAACTTTCCTAACCTAGCTAGGCAGGCATTCAAATTCAGTAAATACAGAGAACACCACAAAGATACTCCTCGAGAAGAGCAATCCAAGCCAGAAGAGAGTGGGGGCCAATATTGAACATTCTTAAAGAAAAGAATTTTCAACCCAGAATTTCATATCCAGTCAAAGTAAACTTCATAAGTGAAGGAGAAATAGCATCCTTTACAGAAAAGCAAATGCTGAGAGATTTTTGTCACCACTAGTCCTGCCTTACAAGAGCTCCTGAAGGAAGCACTAAACATGAAAAGAAACAACTGGTACCAGCCACTGCAAAAACATGAAAATTGTAAAGACCATCAATGCTGGGAAGAAACTGCATCTATTAATGGACAAAATAACCAGCAAACATGATAATGACAGGATCGAATTCACATGTAACAATATTAACCTTAAATGTAAATGGGCTAAATACCTCAATTAAAAGACATAGACTGGCAAATGGGATAAAGAGTCAAGACCTATCAGTGTGCTGTATTCAGGAGAACCATTTCACACGCAAAGATGCACATAGGCTCAAAATAAAGGGAGGAAGATCTACCAAGCAAATGGAAAGCTAAAAAAAAAAAAAAAAGCAGAGGTTGCAATACTACTCTCTGATAAAACAGACATTAAACAACGATCAAGAGACAAAGAAGGCCACTACACAATGGTAAGGGATCAATTCAACAAGAAGAGCTCACTATCCTAAATATATATGCACCCAATACAGGAGCACCGAGATTCATAAAGCAAGTCCTTGGAGACCTACAAAGAGACTTAGACTCCCAGACAATAATAACGGGAGATTTTAACACCCCATTGTTAATATTAGACAGATCAACGAGACAGAAAGTTAACAAGGATATCCAGGACTTGGACTCAACTCTGGACCAAGAGGACCTAATATACAGAACTCTACACCCCAAGTCAACAGAATATGCATTCTTCTCAGCACCATATCGTAATTATTCTAAAATTGACCACATAATTGTAAGTAAAACACTCCTCAGCAAATGTAAAATAACAGAAATCACAACAAACTGTCTCTCAGACCACAGTACCATCAAATTAGAACTCAGGATTAATAAGCTCTCTCAAAACTGCACAACTACAAGGAAACTAAACAACCTGCTCCTGAATGACTATTGGATAAATAATCAAATGAAGACAGAAATAAACATGCTCTTTGAAACCAAGGAGAACAAAGACACAACATACCAGAATCTCTGGGACATATTTAAAGCAGTGTGTAGAGGGAAATATATAGTGCTAAATGCCCACAAGAGAAAGCAAGAAAGATCTAAAATCGACACCCTAATACCACAATTTAAAGAACTAGAGAAGCAAGATCAAGTAAATTGAAAAGCTAGCAGAAGCCAAGAAATAACTAAGATAAGAGCAGAACTAAAGGAGATAGAAACACACAAAAAAGTTAAAACAACAACAACAACAACAACAAAAACCAATCAATCCAGGAGCTAGTTTTTGAAAAGATCAACAAAATAGATAGACCGCTAGCAAGACTAATAAAGAAGAAAAGAGAGAAGAATCAAATAGATGCAATAAAAGATGGTAAAGGGGATATCACCACCAATCCCACAGAAATAAAAACTACCATCAGAGAATACCATGAATGCAAATAAACTAGAAAATGAAGAAGAAATGGATAAATTCCTGGACACTTACTCCCTCCCAAGACTAAACCAGGAAGAAGTTGAATCTTTGAATAAACCAATAACAGGTTTTGAAACTAAGGCAATAATTAAAAGCATACCAGCACCCCCCCCAAAAAAAATCCAGGACCAGATTGATTCATAGCTGAATTCCACCAGAGGTACAAAGATGAGCTGTTACCATTCCTTCTGTAACTATTCCAACCAATAGAAAAAGAAGGAATCCTCCCTAACTCTTTTTATGAGGGCAGCATTATCCTGATACCAAAGCCTGGCAGAGACACAACAAAAAATGAATTTTAGGCCAATATCCCTGATGAACATTGATGTGAAAATCCTCAATAAAATACTGGCAAGTAGGCTTCATCCTGGTATGGAAAGCTGTTTCAATATATGCAAATACATAAGCATAATCCATCACATAAACAGAACCAACACCAAAGACGAAAACCACATGATTATTTCAATAGATGTAGGAAAGGCCTGTGACAAAATTCAACAGCCCTTCATGCTAAAAACTATGGACTTTACTGAGTGTATTAATATTTGTTCATTCATGATAACAAATACAGTAATGTAGGAAATTAATAATAGGTGAAACTGAGTGAATGGTATATGATAAATCTCTTTAATATGTTTTTAAATTTTCTGTAAATCTAAAACTGTTTTAAAAAGAAAATGTATTCAAAAAGTAATTAATGATACTTGGATAATTCTAAAATATTATGCTATAATATGATTGCAAAAAGTCAACAAATTTTCTATATAATCAAATTGTATACACAACCTACGTGTATTAAGAAGCAATAAATTCATATAAATGAAACTTTTGAAAAATAATATCTGTGAATGATTTATTTCAAGTTATTAAACCAGGCCGGGTGCGGTGGCTCAAGCCTGTAATCCCAGCACTTTGGGAGGCTGAGACGGGCAGATCACGAGGTCTGGAGATCGAGACCATCCTGGCTAACTCGGTGAAACCCCGTCTCTACTAAAAAAAATACATAAAAACTAGCCGGGCGAGGTGGTGGGCGCCTGTAGTCCCAGCTACTCGGGAGGCTGAGGCAGGAAAAGGGCATAAACCCGGGAGGCGGAGCTTGCAGTGAGCTGAGATCTGGCCACTGCACTCCAGCCTGGGCGACAGACCGAGACTCGTCTCAAAAAAAAAAAAAAAAAAGTTATTAAACCACTTGCAAATCCTTTTATTTATGCATTTCAAGGCTGCCTACAAGTAACCTCTGCAGCTGTGAATGGAATACTGTGAAATTGTATTTGGAACACAGTTAAAAAGAAATTGCCCAAGGATTGTTAGAAAATAAATATAAGAGCAGTAATGCTAACTTTGAGACTCAATGGATTAAACCACCGAGCAGGAGAATAGTTATTTGGTATGTTGGTATAAACTCTTTTAGGTTGTTGAAATGACTAGTGATATAAGAAAAAGGGAGCTTATGATTTAACTTCCTCTCATCCTAACCAAATTTATCTTTTAATGCTAAGTCACCAGTAACTAGGGCATAGTTTTACGAGCAATAAAAAAGACAACATGCCTATCCATCAGTATTTTTGTACAGTGCAAATGTGTGGTAGGATTATTTGTTATTATGGCAGGGAAAAAAATGACAGACCCAGCCAAATATTGAGTCCAAGTCAACATATTCACCCATCCTTGATCCCAGGCTGGAAATGTCATCTGGCCTAGTACACATGCTGGGTATATGCATTTTTTGATTTAGTATGTTTTAAATATGTGTTAGACATGGATACTTACAATCGATTGGAGATACACAAACACAAATACACACATCCTCAGATGTTCAAAAAATATTGTTGTGGTAGAGTCAAAAATGAAGAAATAGGTACTTTATAGTAGTATCATCTGAAACCAAGTGATTATATTGAAAAAATTTGCTTTGCTTTATAAAACCCTAACTTCATTCCTGGATGATGGTAGTTAGCACACTTCCAAAAAGCTATTCCAATTTAACTTGAATAGGGAAGCCTAAGAAACAGCAAGCATGATATACTTTGTCTTTAAAATAGTCCATTTGTTTCTACATAATTTAGAGCAAAAAATACCAATAAATGATTATTTAAATATGTTTTATGTGTTAATCCAATTTTAGAGACTTACAGAGATAGTTCTGCTAGATAACATACTTAATATTCCTCTTTAGTGAAGACAAAAATTATTTTTGAATAGGTATTAAAAATTTAGTTTAGTGGACATCAATAATGGTTGAATATCCTAAATTAACATGCTAACAAATACAGACAAATAGGAAACTATTATAATGAATAAACAACTTACACTTCTAAAATGGTATGTACAGCTGGGTGTGGTGGCTCATGCCTGTAATCCCAGCACTTTGAGAGGCCAAGGTGGGCGGATCACTTGAGGTCAGGAGTTGGAGACCAGTCTGGCCAACATGGTGAAACCTTGTCTCTACTAAAATACAAAAATTATCTGGCTGTGGTGGTGCACACCCGTAGTCCCAGCTAATCGGGAGGCTGAGGCAGGAGAATTGCTTGAACTCGGGAGGCAGAGGTTTCAGTGAGCTGAGATCACGCCACTGCTCTCCAGCCTAGGTAACAAAGTGAGATAACGTCTCAAAAAAATAAATCAAATCAAATCAAATAATAAAATAAAATAAAATAAAATAAAATGGTATGTGTTCCCTAAGATGTGTGGGGAAAATAAATACTTCATTGTTCTTTTCAATTCCATTAAAAAATCAACCAACAATATTTTATTACAAAGAAAATTAACTTGCTTTTCTGGATAGATTGTGGTAAGCATCTTAAAGTAGATAAATATTTTCATTTATTATCACTAACATTATACCTTTTCTAAAATGTTATATACTTACAAAATATGTTGAGATCAAAAGCACTGCCTTACAAGTCACATTTTCTTTTCATTTATTTTACTTTTTTTTTCACATGAGACAGTTCTAAATGTTTTACAAGGGTTAGTAATACACTTTCGCTTTCTCTAGTAAAGTTTTATTCATTTGTTTTCTTTCTTTTTTTTTGCTAATTAGGTAATTCTTTTTTTTAGTTTTTATTTTTATTATACTTTAAGTTCTAGGGTACATGTGCATAACGTGCAGGTTTGTTACATATGTATACTTGTGCCATGTTGGTGTGCTGCACCCATCAACTCGTCAGCACCCATCAGTTCATCATTTATATCATGTATAACTCCCCAATGCAATCCCTCCCCCCTCCCCCCTCCCCATGATAGGCCCCAGTGTGTGATGTTCCCCTTCCCGAGTCCAAGTGATCTCATTGTTCAGTTCCCACCTATGAGTGAGAACATGCGGTGTTTGGTTTTCTGTTCTTGTGATAGTTTGCTAAGAATGATGGTTTCCAGCTGCATCCATGTCGAATTTTCACTTATTTACTATTGTAGATAAAATACTAGGAAATATTCTGTGATGAAAAAGGATTCAGTCTTGAAGAGGAGTCAGTTTTTCTTGTTCTTTAAAATATATGAACACAAACTTCCATGTTTAGAAAAACAGTTATCATATGGAACATAATTTAGAGTGAGAATCTGGCATTTTTATTAAAAATATGTGATCTTTTTGTGTCAGTGAAATACTTATGTATTCTTTAAATTTTTTTGTAACATCTTTCTGTAAAAATCTAACTGAAATGTACTATAAAAAGAAATAGGAGTTATAATACTGTGCCATTTGGCAGTGTGAAGCTTATACCATTTAATTTAGATCAAGAGATTTACCACTAACCTGAGAGGTTTTGAAATTGGCTTATTCATCAGCTTTATTTTCTGTCAAACTGTAATCATTATCTTTTTTTTTTTTTTAATGGTAGTTCCAAAAGAGTATTGACTGTCTTAACTATTAAGTATACAGAAAATCTCCCACTCTCTTGCTGACATGACCATTTTTAAAGAATATGGATTCCTTGGGAGACATAGTATTTTCACACAGGACTTTATAAAATTTCTTTATGCACTCTCTGTCTTTGAGATCTTTTCAGTTTGACATTTTATAGCCGGGTGAGGATTTTGTCTATTTTTCTCATTTATGTAGTGTTATATACCACATTTCAGGGTACGGTGGTCTTAACTAGAAAGCAACGGGGATTGATCTTTACATTTCTAAAAAAGTACCTCTTACTAATGCATCAAGCATCTAACTAAATAGGGATTTCTTTTTTTTTTTTTTTTTTTTGGAAATCATAAATAAAGTCATCCATAAAATATGGGAAGCCTATGTGGAAAAGAAACCAAGGATGAAAATTATAGCTACAATTTTAATACAGAAATGTTCTAGTTAGAATATGACAGCTGGTGATGTGACTGTTGAAAAGGCACTTCCCTGGCTCTGAGTCCTATACACTCACTTCAACAGTTCCAGGCCAGGCACGGTGGCTCACGCCTGTAACCTCAGCACTTTGGGATGCTGAGGTGGACCAGGTCAGGAGATCGAGACCATAGGGTATTTTACTGTCTGTTTCTGAGTCATTTCACTTAGAATAATGGCCTCCAGTGCCATCCAGGTTGCTGCAAAGAAGTCATTTTATTACTTTTTGTGGTTGCATAATGTATCAGTCTGTTCTCACATTGCTATTCAGAAACATCTGAGGCTGGGTAATTTATAAAGGAAAGAGGTTTAATTTACTCACAGTTTTCCAGGGTTGGGGAGGCCTCAAGAAATTTACAATTATGACAGAAGGAGAAGAAAACGTGTCCTTTTTTACATGGTGAAGTGCCGAGCAAGAGGGGAAAAAGTCTCTTACAAAACCATCACGTTGTGAAAACTCACTTGAGAACAACATGGAGGTAACTGCTCTCACGACTCCATTGCATTTAGTTTTTTGATAATTTTTAAATTACTGTGAATGGTATGATATAATAGTCAAAATTAATTGCTTCCCATATATAGCTAGTTACATCAGCAAATTTCAAAGGTCTTTTTACCCCAGTGAAAATTACTTTAAAACTATTTTTATTGTATTCTGACTTTTTGTTGCCTTGATATGAAGTCAACCAATATTTGTACTGTTATTTCTTTAAAAGTAATTATTTTTTTTTTGTCTGGTTGCGTTTAAGATTTCACTTCTTTGTTTAGCTTCTTATGCTTGCTCTTAGCCAAAAGAATGAGAAGTGATATTTTGCTTTTTAAGATGTGTGTGTGTGTGTGTGTATGTGTGTGTGTGTGTGTTTATGTGTGTATGTGTGTGTGTGAATGTGTGTTGAATTTACTTAGGTTTTTAATATGCGAGTTGATGCCTTTCATGAGTTTTGAAAAATTTATGACTATTTCTCAAATATTTTTCTGCCTCATATTACATATCCTTTGCTTCCAAGGCTCCGACTGCATGTGTTTTAGATCATTTGAAATTGTCCAGCCATTCACAAATAACTAAGTTTTTTTCTTTTTTCATCTCTTCTTTAGGTTGTATAATTTCTGTTATCCTTTTCTTCAAATGAGCTTAAACAATCCGTATCTATTCCCCTTTAAATGTAGTGCCTTCACTTCAGATATTTACTTTCAGTCATAATTCATATTTAATTATGTGATTGTTTTATAATTAGTCTAAAATATAAAATCAGTTTGAACACATTTTTAACCATTTTCCTGCACATGTATCAAGTTAATTATGAAGATTATTTTAAAGTCGTATCTGTCCATTCAGAAATTAGGTTCATATATGAGTTGGATTTATCTTTTTTTTTCTTTTTTCACTGTAAGGTATTTTTAAAAACTTTATAAGGTTACTTATTTGTTTTTATTATTTTTTATTATATGTCAGTTACTGTGTATTGAAGAACAGTAGAAATTGAAATAGTTTTTATTACTCCACCTCCTTTTTTAAAGGTTGCTGAGGTGGGAGCTGATAGCTTCATTGCAAATCTTCATTTAACTTAGACCTGGTCTGTGTTTTCTTTTTAGATTTTTTAATGCCATCAGGTTCAACTATTTCAATGACAAAGTTAGAGCTCTGCTTTCTCTAGAGGTTGGAGGACTCAGGAGAGCTCCCTCTCTCTACCTCTCTTCTTTACAGTTCAGTTCCAGTTTGGTTACCTGTGTTTGATGCTTCTGGACAGCTCTCTGCTCTCCAGCCTAGCTCTTAGCTTTCTGTGTCTTGGAAAATTGCTTCTTTTTATTTTGATCTCCTTCCAGTCTTTGGACACCATCACCATTCTCTTTTTGAAGGCTCCACAGGGAATATTTTGTAGACTGGTATGCCAAGGATCTAGGTAATTGTCTTTGATCTTTTCTCTGGCCACCAGACTTCATTGTGTAGCCTTCCCATGCTCTCTTGCAAGCAAATGAGAACTCTGTTACTCAGCTCCTGAGGATTCTGATCTGTCCAATCAGCCCAGGTAGGACTCTTAATTTAACTTATTTCCTCCTCTCAGGTTTAAATCCTCCTACTTGCGTTATTTCTTTTTTGTTGGTTTGTTTGTTTTTTTCCACCTGGGCTGAATTTAAGGATGAAAGTAGCTTGTGTCCCTATTCTCCTAGGAAAAGTTTGTTTCACTCAAGAATTCAGTTCACTTAAGATTTTAATTCTTCAGCATTTAAATAGATTTCTAAACACAATTTTGTTGCTGTCTTTGCATAATCTTTTTGTTTGCATGGGAGCAAAGTGTGTGGGTGCATATATATATTCATACATACATATAAACATTTTTAGTTTATTCAGAGACAGAATTTCAAGAGAATAGACTATTTGGTAAGTTATATCAACATTTGAATTTGACTTGTTCATATTAACAATGTAGTATTAGAAAAAAGAAATATAGGCTGGGCACAGTGGCTCAGCCTGTAATCCTAGCATTTTGGGAGGCTGAGGCCGGCAGATTACCTGAGGTCAGGAGTTAGAGATCATCCTGGCCAACATGGCGAAAACCCATGTCTACTAAAAGTACATAAATTAGCCAAGCATGGTGCTGGGTGCCTATAATCCCAACTACTTGGGAGGCTGAGGCAGGGGTATCCCTTGAACCCAGGAGGCGGAAGTTGCAGTGAGCCAAGATTGCACCACTGTACTCCAGCCTGGGCAACAGAGCAAGACTCCATCTCAAAAAAAAAAAAAAAAAAACACTTTCTAACTTATTTGAGACAACCTTATTTTAATTTTCAATGGAATAATTCCTTCTGTTCGTGCTCACTGAAAAATATGGCACAGTAAACATGTAAGATCTGGAATATTTTGATTCTCAACCAATGAGTTTTGTGTTAAATATCCAATGATAATTATAGCACCAAATGCAAGGTTTTCCTACCCAAAAGTTATCTAATAATTTTAATAATTGTTTTCTTATTTTACTTTTAATCTTTTGCTTTTTAACTTTTATTTTAAGTTCAGGATTATATATTCCAGTTTGTTACATATGTAAACTTGTGTCACAGTGCTTTATTGTACAGATTATTTCATCACCCAGGTATTAAGCTTAGCACTCATTAGTTATCTTTCCAGATCCTCTCCCTCCTCCTACTTTCTACCATCCAATAGGCCCCAGTGTGTGTTTTTCCCCTCTATGTGTCCACATATTCTCATCATTGAGCTCCAAGTTATAGGTGAGAACATGTAGTATTTCATTTTCTGCTCCTGCGTTAGTTTGCAAAGGATAATGTCCTCCAATATTATCCATGTTCCTGCAAAGGACATGATCTTGTTGTTTTTTATGGCTTCATAGTACTCGATGGTGTATATGTGCCACATTTTCTTTATTCTGTGTATCACTGATGAACTTTCAGATTGATTCCATGTCTTCACTATTGTGAACAGTGCTGCAATAAACCACGTGTACATATGACATTATAATAGAATAATTTATATTCCTTTAGTATATACCCAGTGATGAGATTGCTGGGTCAAATAGCCTTTCTGTTTTTAGATCTTTGAGGAAATGCCTTCATTTTCTTTGTGCTAGTATCAGAACTGCAAATAAAAATGCAATAATGTTCATGCAAAACATTTTGCAGAATTTTAATTCATCAATATAGTAGGAAGACGTAGTATCACATTTTATATCTTCAACAGTTATATTTAACTCTGTAAAATTTATCAGTTGTACATGTAAGTAAAAAGAAAACTATTTGAGTCTCATCTATTTTATTATTACTTATATAAACATGTGAATATGAACACTAGTAGTAACAAACTGTCATAAGAAATTATGAGTGGAAACAGTTTCAATATCATTTATTTCTCACTCAAGAAGACTTGATAGAATTAGTCCCTGTGTCTAATCTGATATTCTTATTTCAGTTATTAAGACATGATAAAACCTAAGACAACAGACCTTCTTTACAAACTTATCTTTCCTGTGGAACATAGTTTATTTATTTTATAAAAATAATTCTTTTTAAAAATGTGGTAATATAAGAAAAATAAATTTTAAGTATAAATTTCTTTTATATTTAGCATGTAAACAGTAGATATTTTGTCTGATATAATCTTTAATGATACAGATATTAACTATCTCACAGTTTTTTAAATAAATGAAAGAACCTAAAAAGTTAAAAGCATTTATATGTTCTTTTAATGAGCTATAGCAAGAAAAAGTTTATGTGAAAAATTAAAATTTAGCTTAGGTTTCCTGGTGCCCAATACATTAGTCTGGTCTCCATATTCAGTACTGGAGTTAATGAATAAATTTATATGTATAATATATCTAATATATTGTACATGTAACATAAACATGTTTAGTTTAATAAGCATTGAAGTATATACAAAAGCTTAATGATATATATTCTTAAACGTTATAATATATAACGGTCCAGTATCTTTAACCTCCTTGTTAAGTTTGTCTCTTCTAGAATCGAAGGTGTAAAGCTACAAATCGTTCTTCAAATAGAGCCCCAGATGCAGTCCATGACTAAGATATACCACAGCCCCCTGGACTGGCCTGCTAGCCCATGCTCTGATGCTAATGACATCGAAGGCAACCCTCTCGAGGAAATCTCAACTGCACAACCCCTACTATGCCCCAATTCAGCAGGAAGCAGTTAGAATAGTCATTGGCCAGCCTCCCCAACAGCACTTGGGTTTTCCTGTTGAGAGGGGGGACTGAGAGACAGGACTAGCTGGATTTCCTAGGCCAACTAAGAATCCCTAAGCCTAGCTGAGAAGGTGACGGCTTCCACCTTTAAACACGGGGCTTGCAACTTATTTCACATCTGACCAATCAGATAGTAAAGAGAGCTCACTAAAATGCTAATTAGGCAAAAACAGGGGGTAAAGGAATAGCCAATCATCTATTGCCTGAGAGCACAGAGGGAGGGACAATGATTGGGATATAAACCCAGGCATTCAAGACGGCAACGGCAAGCCCCTTTGGGTCCCCTTTCTTTGTATGGGAGCTCTGTTTTCACTCTATTTCACTCTATTAAATCTTAAAACTGCAAAAACTTAATAATAATATATAATGGTCCAACGTATAGACAAATATGTTTTTGATAAATCTCACTCAGATTTTATACATTTTAAATTTATCTGCTCATCAAAATATAGATAAGCTTATGTATAGCCATGGTGGTCACTAAACATCTCTTTAGAATCTCTTAAGAACACAGATTAAAAGCATCCATATTGAAGTATTATTTGCAATATAAATGTTAAAATGTTTGAGTTTCTTGACACATTTGAAATAGGTTTGTAGCTCCAAATATAAATATCCTCATACTATATCTGTAACTAAAATCAATAATAATAATATAATATGCTTAATTTTTCTCCAGTTTTCTGTTGATTCTTATATGTGAAGAATTAATAGCTATAGATCAGCTCATATTTCCAGTGACTAGATTTTTGATGTTCCAAAGAAGGCTGGTAATTTTAGAACATTCTACTGAACATAATAAAGGAGCTTGTGACTTAAGGTTCCATCATTTGCCTAGAGAGTTATATGAAAACAAGTAGCAAATCCAGGAAGACACATTGTGAATAAGTTAGATATGAAGTTATCCGTCACAGGCCTGAAAGTTCACTACAGATCCAAACAGATAAAGGAAAACATGCAAATACAGTGCAAAAATGCTATGAAAATGTTAGTACAGGACACTATAGAAACATTAGCATATATCTGGAATTAAAGTATGCATATATTAAAATGTGTTAGGCCAGTAGTGATTATGTGTATTTGTGTATGTGTATGTGTGTACATGTGTGTTAATGTGGTTTTTCACTCTGTCAGAGGAAATACACATAAAGTTCTGAACCTTAAAAGATTACATTATATATCAGAACTACAAAGGACTCAAAGAGCTTCAACACATTTGTAGCATAAAATGTGACAAGCTGCTGGGGAAGGCAAAAAGGAATGAGTTAGGAGAGAGAAAAAGTAATGTATTGATGGAAGCCTTTGTAATCTATGTTAAGTAATATAGTCTTTCTTTTTCTAAGAGTGTTGAATATCTGTGAAATATACTGCTTTATTTCTCACTCAAGAAGATTTGACAGAATTATTACCTGTGTCTAATCTGATCTTCTCATTTTAGGTATTAAAACATGATAAAACCTAAGACAACAGGCCTTCTTTACAAACTTATCTTCCCTGTGGAACGTAATTAATTTATTTATTTTGTTAAAAAACTTATAAAAAAATCTTACTAAAAAAACTGCTTGTTGAAAATTATTACTTAAGTGTTGGTAGAAAGTGCTAAAATGCTTTAAATTTTAGGTAAACATACATGAGTTTGACTAAAATCATGAAAATATGGTATTTGTTGAATACAAGTATAAAAAAGGAATGATTTAATACTTCTTTTAACTACAAGAAACAGAAAAACAAAGCCCACTTGATTGGTCCATACACTACAAGCTCCAAGAAGGGTGAGATTTTATTTTGTATTGTCTTTACTACTGCTCTCGGATATAGAAACAGCACCTGATATCCAAGCACACCATAAAATTTTGGATAATGTAATGAAAATGGGTGTTGCTCAAAGTTTTGTCATATTAAAACATCCAGGTTCTAGTTCTTTAGATTGAAAGGAAGTTGGTTAAGATTAGAGCATTTGTTAAGATTTTAAATAAAATTTAAAGGATGAAATAAAGGATATTGCCAAATAAAGAATGTTGATATGAATATAAAATACACTAGTGTCTTGTATATGGTGATTATGATTTGCAAGCATAATAAGCATTTAGGGGTGCATGAAAATAGAGACTGAGAACCATAGTCAGGGTTAATAAATGAGATTTGTCTAGAATACTCAAAGTTGAATATAAAATTTGTTTATGAACAAAATTTCCCACTAATTCACAATTTCTGTGTATATTACAATAAACACAGAAGATCCTAAAGCAACATTTTATGCATTGGTATTTTCTCTGTTTCTGCAATGTCTTTTTATCTCTCTTCTTTTAAATTCCTTCCATAATATGAGCAGTATATTCAATTTTCAAAAGAAAAAATAGCTTTTATCTGTTCGTTCACCGGTTACTTATCATTGTCAACATGGTAAATGTAGCATTTGTAGAATTTTCAAATGAATATTGTTATCTGGCAAAGAATAGGAGTCACATTTATAATCCTTTTGTTTCAGATGCTCATGGAAAGTGGATGGTATTTAAAGTATATGATATGTAATTTATTCTTTTACAAATCTATAAATATGCTTACAATACATCTCTTTAATAATAATAATGTAATAGAAACTATATAGAAAATATTAAAGTCCCAGAGATTAAGATAGACTACGTTTTTGATAAAATGTGGCCATGTGAATGGGTATCATCATTAATGGGGATCATATCTTCACTGTAAAAATTTTGTTCTCATTGGCAATTTTTCTGTAGAATCAAATCTGTGATTGTCTATGTAAAACTCTTTGGTGATAGCCAAATTCTTCTGTCCATTGTGTCTTTAACTGGAGTCATAATGTATACCAGTATTTCTAGGGCAGTCCCTGCTTGTGTCTGTCATACAATAATAATGTTTAGTAGTGCTCCACATTCTGTCCTATATCTCCCAGTTTTAACTGTAAGCTTATAAAATATATTCTCATCCCATCCTGAATCTTAGGCAAATAATTTTCCTGAGATGCTGTTATTTAGAGAGACGGGGGGTGGGTGGGGGAGAGAGAGAGAGAGAGAGAGAGAGAGAGAGAGAATATTAAGAAATTAAATTCAAATAAATAAAATAATAAAACGTAATGCTTTACTAAGATTATTGAATCTGAAATCTTGTTACATCACAACTTTGTAGAAAAAAATTATGAGAAGATATTCATTATAATGAAATAATCAAGGTAACATTTAATATGTAAGTAATTAAAATAGGTCAAATAATTAGATACATGAAGACAAATCCGGTATGCTTTCTAGTAATCTACTGAGTAAATCTGACTGTAATTAAAACATTAAAGACCTACTATTTCTTGTTTATTGGCTTGTTTAAGATGGAGTCTTGCTCTGTCACCAGGCTGGAGTGTGGAGGCATGATCTCGGCTCACTACCATCTCGCCTCCTGGGTTCAAGCGATTCTCCCACCTCTGCTTCCCAAGTATCCAGGATTACAGGCACCTGCCATCATTCCTGGCTAATGTTTGTATTTTTGTAGAGATAGGATTTTGCCATATTGGCCAGGCTGGTCTTGAACTCCTGACCTCAGGTGATCAGCCCACCTCGGCCTCCTAAAGTGGTTGGGATTACAGGCGTGAGCTACCACACCTGGCTCTTACTATCTCTATTCTATGTTTGTTTATTGATGAATGTGTCCCTAAATCATTTGATCATAAGGTACTCTGAGGTACCTTTTAAGAAAGAAAGGGTGACATCAGCAAGATGGCCAACTAGAATTACCTGTTTCTCATTCTCCCCACAGAAAGGGAACAGGACAACAAATAAACAACTATATTTCAGCTGGAGTTATGGAAGAGCACCAGGGGAGTAGTGAAATCCACGTAGAGCATGGAAGCCCAGGATAGATCCATAGAGAGAAAAGCAGCATCTTGCCTCTGCCACTGTTTCCCTTGATATGTTTGGCTTGAAGCCAAGAGAGACTATTTTATAGAAAAAACAAAACAAAACAAAACTGAAGACCCTCAATGGTTCATATCGCTGTTTAAAATGCAAACATTCATGTATCGGAGGGTGTCTCAGTCCTCACAGCCCCAGAATCCAGTTTGTACAATTAAGAGTCCAAAGGACTGCATTGTCCCAGAATGGAAACCCTCTTTGCAGTCCCCACCCTGGCAACCTAAGCTTCTTTGGCATGGTGCCCTTTACAAACCAGAGCCGCAGCTGGAGTGCATTTTGCTCAGGGAGCCAGTATCCATTGAACACCTCCATCTCTGAGGTCCCATCATCATTCCACTGTGTTCAAGAGGGGTAGCTGCAACAACACTACCCAGGCCTGCCAGGTGAACCTGCACAGTGATGTCTAATAGTCACCCTGGCCTCCATGTGTTTGCTTCTACAGCCAGTCTTACAGACACCCCAGGGGCAGCCTTGCCTCCAAAGACAATGATGCATGGCAGCCTGGCTCAAATGTGCTCATGCCTGGCATAAGAGCTATACTGGTGGCAGCCCTGCACCCTAAAAAGACTGCTGCACAGACATCCTCTCATGTCCCCAGACCAGCAACCAACCTGGTGACCCTACCCCAGCAAAATCATGACACTGTGACCTCATATAAAATGTTTAAAATTCCTCTATATTTGGAAACAAAATAATAATATGTATTATGAAAACACATGAAAGTATGAAACTCATCAGTATAGTTAAATTTATAAATATTCTCAGAATATCTTAGAGCTGAAATGGTGCTCTGTAACACTTTCAAACCTCTAGTATAAATATTTAACATCAAAATGGTCCAAAAAAATAGCTACAATCAGTGACTAAGAAACACACTATAAATGAAAATGTAAATTAGGGCAACAAGAATATAAATGATCTGTGTGGGATGAAAGTCTACAGTATATTTTTGCAACCAAAATTAAGTTGTTTTCAGCTTAGTCTATTAAAACAAGACTTTTTGTATTAGCCACATGGTAACCACAAAGAAAATTATAGCAAATGTACAAATGAGGAAAAGAAAGAAAGCAGTTTAGCACTGCAGAAAACTATGAAATCATAGAGGAAATCTACAAGAGAGGAAGAAAGGAACAAATGATCTATAATCAGAAAACAATTTTTGGAATGTCGGAGTAAGTCCTTACCTACTAATATAACTTTGAAAATAAAAAAAATTAAATTATGTAATTAAAAGGTATAATGTGGGCAAGTTGAATTAAAAAGAAAAAAAAAACTGGTTTTATACTGCCCACAAAAAACTCACCTCACTGTAAAAGACAAACATAAACTGAAAACAAAGGGATAAAAAAAGATATTCCATGAAAGTGAGAAACAAAAACAAGCAGTAGCTATAGTTATGTCAGATAAAGAGGACTTTAAGTCAAAAACTGTAAAAAGGAACAAAGAAGGAGATTACATAATGATAAAAGAATCAATTCATCAAGAAGATATAACAATTAAAAATATATAAGCACACCAAACCAGAACACCCAAATATATAAAGCAAATATTACTAGACCTAACATGAGAGTTAGACTGCAAATACAGTAACAGTAGAAACTTTCAATACCTCACTTTCAACAAGGGACAGATTATATAAACAGAAAATCAGCATAAAGGAACATAAAACTGCACCACATACCAAATTGACCTAATAGATGTGTACAGAACATTTCATCCAATAGCTTCAGGATACACATTCTTCTTAATTGCACACAAAACATTTCCTAGTATAGGTCATAATATTAAGTCATAAAACAAATCTTAACAAATTTAAGAAGATACAGATCATATAAAGTATCCTTCTAACCACAAAGTATAGAACTAAAACTCAAGGAGAAAAGCTTTGGAAACATTATGAATACATGAACATTTAACAATATGTTCCTAAATAACCAATGGGTTAATGAAAAAATTAAAAATGAAATTTAAAAAATATTTGAGACAAATGAGAATGGAAACACAACATACTAAAACTTACAGGACACAGTAAAATCAGTTCTATGAATAGGAAAGTTCACAGCACTAAATGCCTAGATCAAAAATAACGATTTCCAATAAATAACTTAACCATGCACTTCAAGAAACTAGAAAAACGAGAACACACTAAACTCAAAATTGACAGAGGGAAGAAAATAATAAATCTGAGAGCAGAAATAAACAAAATAGAGACTAAAAAAATTCAAAAGATCAGCAAATCAAAGCGTTGGGTATTGAAAAGACAAATAAAATAGACAAACTTTAGCTAGACTAATATAACAAGATAAAAGACTGAAATAATGAAAATTTGAGATGAAAAAAGGGATACTATTAGTGATATCAAAGAGATACAGAGGATTATAAGAGACTCTTATGAACGACAATATGCCAACAAATTTGAAAACAAAAAAAAATGGATAAATTTCTCGACACATACAACCTACCAAGATTAAATTATAAACAAACCTAAAATTCTGATCAAATTAATGAGTAAGGAAATGAAATCAGTATTCCATTATAGAAAAGTCCAGGAGCTGATGATTTAACTGCTGAATTGTACCAAACATTTAAAGATTAATTAATATCATTTTTTTCTCAAACTATTTCAAAAAATTTGACATGAAGGAAATACTTCCAAACTCATTTTGTGAAGCCAGCATTTTCCTGATGTGAAAACGAGACAAGAACTTGGCTGAAACATAAAACTACCGACCAACATTCTTGATGAACATAGATGCAAAAATCCTCAAATTAGCAGCAAACTGAATTCAACAACATTTTAAAAAGATCTTTCACTATGATCAAGTGGGATTCATTTTCATGATGCAAGGATGGGACTTGAACTTTGCACAACACACACTTTTATTAAAAGAAAAACTCTTATTAAAAGAAAGAAAAATGAAAAACATATTTTCAACAGATACAGAAAATGCATTTGACAAAATCCAACATCCCTTCTTGATAAAAAATTCTCAACAAAATAGGTATACAAGGTGTGTAACTCAGCACCAAAAAAGATGATATATGACAAACCCACAGCTCATAGGATACTGAAAAGCTAAAAGCATTTCTTTTAATATCAGAAACAAGACAAAGATGTTCATTTTCATCAGTCTTGTTCATCATAGTACTGAAAATTTTAGGCAAAGCAAGTAGGCAAGTGAAAGTAATAAAATGCTTCCAAATAAAAAAAATGCTCAACATTGCCAGTCATGGGGAAATGCAAGTCAAAACCATAATGAGTTATTACATCACTCCACTTAGAATGGCTATTACAAAAAATATAAAAGTAAACAAATATTGGTGAGGATGTGGAGATAGGGGAATATTTACACTCTGTTGGTGGGATTGTAAATTAGTATAACCATTACAGGAAACAATATGAGGATTCTTCAAAAACTTAAAACTGTTATGTCCAGCAATTCCACTACTGTGTGTGTGTGTGTATGTGTGTGTGTGTGTGTATGTATACTGTGTGTGTATGTATATATATGTGTGTGTGTGTATATATATATATATATATATATATTAAATCAGTGTGTGGAAGGAATAGCTTCCCTCTCATGTTTATTGCAGCATTATTTGCAGAATTGCCCAAAAACTGATGAATGGAATAACACTGTGGAATACCATTCAGCCATAAAAAGAATAAAATACTATCATTTATGACAACACAAATACACCCGGAGGACGTCACCCTAAGTGGAATATGCCAGACAGACAAAGAAAGACAAATATCACAGGATCTCATTCATATGTGGAATCTTAGAAAAGTTTGTGTGCATGTGTGTGTGTGTGCGCGCGCACGCGCGCGTGTGTGTGTGTGTGTGACAGAGAGAGAGAGAGAGAGAGTGTTAATATCATAGAATCATAGAAGCGGAGAATATATCAAGCCTTGGAGAGGAAGAGTGTAGAATGGGGAGGGATTGGTTGGTGGTCAATGGGAAGAAAGTTAAAATCATATAGCAAGAATAAGTTTTAGTGTTCTAACACACAGAAGGATGAGAACGGTTTACAGTAGACTTTTTATATTACAAAATAACTAGAAGAAAATCTATTGAATGCTCTTACTACACAAATATGATAAATACATGAGCTGATAGATATGCTAAATAAGCAGGGCGCGGTGGCTCAAGCCTGTAATTCCAGTACTTTGGGAGGCCCAGGCGGGTGGATCACGAGATCAGGAGATTGAGACCATCCTGGCTAACACGGGGAAACTCTGTCTGTACTAAAAATACAAAAAATTAGCCAGGTGTGGTGGGGGGGTGCCTGTAGTCCCAGCTACTCGGGAGACTGAGGCAGGAGAATGGCGTGAAGCCGGGAGGCGGAACTTGCAGTGAGCCGAAATCGCGCCACTGCACTCCAGCCTGGGCAATAAAGGGAGACTCTGCCTCAGGAAAAAAAAAAAAAAAAAGAAAAGAAAAAAAAGATACGCTAAATACGCTGATTTGAAAATTATACAATACATATATGAAACTAAACATCAAATTACACTCTGTATACTGTGTCAATTTAAATAAAAGCGTGATTGATTATGTATGTTGTAGCATTATTTAAATTATATCTATAAATTTATAATTATTTTCCAGATTTATTTTTAGCACAATACTTAGTGTTGAAAGCAATTCACTATAAAGAAAATGTGTTGGAATCCCATTAATAATGTTTACAAATTTTTTAAAAGTGCCAGTATTCTTTCATTTGCTTCCATGTGTGTTATATAAGACTTTTATATGTCAATTAATTTTTTTAACTGTTAAAAAATATTAAGTAGGAAAAAAAGATAGGCACACATACACACTCACACACACAAGTTATGAGATATTTAGTTTATTTTCTTTAGTTATTCCATAAGCTGCCTCTTCAATTACTTTTCTGTATTTTATTTATTGGTCTCACTTATTACAATATTTTAATAGGAAATACATCATTATAAATGGTTACTATAATTCCAATTGAATTTTTTTTAAAAGGGCAAGAAAATATGCTTTGTGTATTGTGTACATTTTTGTACCTTAGGTTATGAGTCTTGAGAGCTTAAGGTAGTATTCGTTATTTATGTTTCTATTCTCTGGTACTTATATACTATTTAATAGAAATGTCAAAAGAAGTCTGTCATCCTAGTAGCCATATTCACAGAAAAACAAGTATTTGACAAAGTAAACTCCATGGTCTAACTTTTCCTTCCAAGATTCTCTTTTATTCTTTGGGAATTAATTATTTAGGATTTTTCTAGTTTTCGTGTTTATTTGCAGGTGGTTCTAGCATCTTTCCTTTTTTTTTCCTCTGTAAAATCAGGATAAATTTGTACGAAGAACCCTATTATTTTGTGTTTAAGGAAAACTGTGTCTTATTTTGGATATGTTAAAATTCAAACACCTGCAAGTATTTTAGCACACCATGTTTTTATTTGTGGTGTGAATATTTTAAAACCTGCCACAGAGTAACATCTAACGTTTGAGAGTCTGATGTTACAGATTTAAGTTCTTTCATCTGTCACATTTTGTATTCCTGTTAATCCTTGCAGAGTTAAAGCAAAATTAATAGGTTTACAATTCAGTCAAATCCTTAATATCGAATGAGCCAAATTTTATAATCAATAAGTTTATAAAAGTGAGTAATTGAATCAAATTTATATGTAATATAAAATAAATGGTTTAGGGTTAATCAGTTGAGCTAAAAGACTTTTTCTGTGTGCATCATACATCAGAATGATCAGGGAGTACATTTAAAAATTCATATTACTCAAAGATCTAGAAGTAGAAACACCATTCAACCCAGCACTCCTATTAATAGGTATATACCCAAAGGAATATAAATCATTCTGTTATAAAAATATGTACATGCCCATGTTGATTGCAGCACTATTCACAACAGCAAAGATATGAAATTAACACAAATATCCAACAATAATAGACTGGGTAAAACAAAATATGTTACATTTACACCATGGAATACGATGCAACTGTAAAAAGGAATGAGATCATGTCCTTTTCAGGAACGTGGATGGAACTGGAAGCCATTATCCTCAGTAAATTATGCAATAAACAGAAAACCAAACACTGCGTGTTCTCTCTTATAAGTGGGAGCTGAACAATTAGAACACGTGGACACATTGTGGGGAACAACAAACACTGGGGCCTATCAGCAGTGGTGGGGTAGGAACGGGGGGGGAAGGAGTGCATTAGGAATAAAAGCTAACGGATATTGGGCTTAATACCTAGGCGATGGGTTGATCTGTGCAGCAAACCACCATGGCACACATTTATCTGTGTAACGAACTTGCACATCCTGAGCATGTATCCTGGAACTAAAAATAAAAGTTGATGAAACACAATTCATATTACTCTAGAACATTGAGGGAGAAGCAATTAATGACTAATGATAGTTTTATACAGGATTACTCAGAGTTAGAAAGAATATGGATGGAATATTGAGCTTGTAGTTTTTTTCTAATTTGAAACTTTTAATAATACAACATGAACTAATGTGTAACCTAATTATTATAATTTTAAGAAATAATTAGTGGCAATCTAGAAAATTAGAAAATACCGATAAATATAAAAGAAAAAATATTAATTGCTCATAATATCATCATCCAGAGATAAATGTTTTTGACATAACTCTTTGCAGTATTCTCTAGATGTATAAATTAATCCATAAGTATATAATTTGCATGTATATACATTTTACTGTATTCATATTTTATTGTTTTATTGTTTGAATATTATTAGTTTGCATATTTCAGTATTAACTTTTTTCTTTCTTTTTTTTTTTTTTTTTGAGGCGGAGTCTCGCTCTGTCACCCGGACTGGAGTGCAGTGGCCAGATCTCAGCTCACTGCAAGCTCCGCCTCCTGGGCTTACGCCATTCTCCTGCCTCAGCCTCCCGTAATTTTTTTCTTCAAGAGCAATGCCAGGATTATAATCTTTTCTATTTGTTTTGAAAGTTTGAATTACAAAATCATGACCTGATTTTTACATCCACTGCAGAAAATGAGTGCCCTTGTCAAAGCCTGTTTACCAAAATGTATGTATTTTAATTTGTTCCAAATTATTACTTTGATAAAATTGAACATTTTATTTTAACTTTGAATTACACCTAGGAATGACTATTTTGCAGGGCATCACTTCTCCACCAAACTCGCCTCAAACAACTGGTTTCTTTATTAAAAATATGTTTATTCTTATTTGGTCATTCTTTCATTACTTTTCAACGATATCCACAATTTCAAATGTTTGACAAAAAGGTAAAGAATAAAATCATATTAGGAGACATACTTGTTACTGTAAAACAAAACTTCAAGTTCCTGTTTCATAACATAGCAATATTAATACATATCAACTAGATATCAGAATCTCCATGCTTAAATAAAGATTATGGGTAGAAAATGCTGCAAAACTGAGAAGTCTATATAAAACTGACATTTCATAAACAGTATTTTAAATTGAAAACCCTAGATAGTTTTGCCCCAAAAAACATTAAAATTGTGCAGAAATATGAGACAAAAAATGGGAACAAAAATAATTAAAGTTGTGTCTGTGATACATTTTATTTCAATGAAAAACTTCTTTTTCCTGTATTTATTTTTTTGTCTCAAGCAAAAGTAGATGATCAAAAGAAAGATCCACATAAAATATTATTTAGGATACTCGAACTCAAGTGAAACATATAGATCAATTCATGTTCCTGATCTAATTACATCAGTTGGCTAAAATATTGAAGAAATATTTTAAAAATAAATTCCTTTTTAAAGAATACTATGGAAAGAGAACAAAATGAGCATGACGATTTCCTATATTTTTATTTAAGTATTTCATTCAAGTATTTCATGTTACCTTCTTAAATTAGTCCTTTCTATAAAGGAAAATCATGCTTTTTTCAATGAAGGACGATAACTCAGTTACTCAACAACACCAGGTCATACTCTATGGGCTCTAAGTAAGAATTAAACCCTATTCTGCAAGGAAATTGATGTGCTGCTTATCAGTTTATTAATCAGTACAATTTTATATGGTAACCTTTTTCTCTCTTGGATTATTTGTCAAGTGACTGACTTTGGTTTGCTTTTATTTGGCTTTATCTGATATGGAGTTGATAAGTTTATCTTTTTCATTTAGGATGCCTAAAAGTGAATTTGAACAATAACTTTATGCCTCTGGTGCAATACCTTAATTTATAAACATTTAATCACTAACAATCCTGAATTTGTAAATTTTACATAATCTCTCCTGTATCACACCACTAATTTTAGGAAACAGTTGAGATTCAATCATGCTTCAAAGATAGAGGATACTTAGGTAAAAACCATATCTCCCTTCTTTGAGACAATATAAAGATTTTGTTGTGTACATGACAGAAAAATATATTTCCTCCATTGATGATTTAACATTTGAATTTTAATTTTTGTTGTGAGTCATCAAAATTATTTTTGATATTTTAAGATGTAAAATGTTATTCAATATGTAAAATACAATAATTATACATATTTAAAGCAGATTACAGATATATCTTTTTGCAGTCCTTGCTCTAGTAACTATTGAATCTTGATTTGAAAACCTGTAATCTACATTATTACTTTTTTACACATATTTACATTTAAAAATCCTATGAAGATTTATTATAGTTTTTATTGCTATTATTTAAGCAGCATTATATTTCTTCCTGAAGTAAATATTCATATTTTATCTTCCCTATTTATTAATTTTATAGTGATATCAAAACCTTATTTGATAAATAACACTATTATATCTGTTTTGGTAAAAGTGGAATAGAATGAATAATACATTTCTAAGTAATTGCATGGTGCTTCCTTTTGCATGGAGACAATGCTTATAAAATATATTTTGTGGAACTCTGCTCTCTGCAGATGTTCCAAAAACACAAGAAGAAAGGGACAGAGCCAGGAAAAAAATGGGAAGGAGGCAAAGAGGAAGGAACCAAGAGATAAGTTTTATTATCAAATAATTTGATAATTATGCATAATGTCTTATTTTCAATCTCTTAATTTGCCTTAAATTTAAGGGCTTTAACCAATCTACAACAACTGTGGTAATTTACAGTATTCTTCCATAGATTACTGTAATTCTTTTATATTGTTCAGACATATTATTCCAAATTTATTTGGCTATTGAGCACGGCCAGAATTCAAGGGATAATCCAATGTAAAGACTGACCTTGAATAATAACACAAATTAGGTTTATACTTTTTGTTTTGTTTGCTCATTTGTTTTTTCTCCTCTGTTCATTGAAAGCCAGGAATTAGCCCATAAAAAGCTAATAAACAAAACTGAAACTAGGGGATGCCCACTAGTATATTTCGAAGCACAGATATAGAGACTGAGTGGTCGATGATATCCTTATATCCTCAGTGGTGTAGAAGGCTACACAATGGAGACTCACTACATGTAGCAGAGAAACAGTAGCTCAAGTGTTCCTATGATAATATGGGAAGTACATGTTCCTAAATGATTTACGGGTTTGGGTGGAATGGTTTCAAAACGTAATGTTGGTTGTTGGAATGGGTTGTTTCTAGAAAAAAAAAGAGAGAGAGAGAGAGAGAGAGAGAGAGAGAGAGAGAGAGAGAGAGAGATGAACTCAAAAAATAACTGGCCAGATTGGCAAGAGAATTAATTAAAAAAAAAAAAAAAAAAAGGACCCAAACACATGCCAGAAATTTCAAGACAGGTATATTTGGGGAATAAAATGTTTTCTTAATAATCCAGTGATGCCTTCATTAAGACCTAACTGCAGACCACACACAAATCAAAGGTTTGTTAAAATTTGAGAAAGAATTGGTGACTACTATTAAATTATTTTAGGCGGAAAAAATGTGCCTAGAAAGGGGACCAGTGGTGTGGTCATGTGGCCATCTGACAAGCTCAAAATTAAGTCTAATTACAAGGGCATGGATAGTGAAATAATTTCCCATCAAAAACCTGAAGATACTAATGAACTGTATCTTTCATACAGTATTACTGAGTAGTAAGAGAATATGAACATAATCCATTATGCAAGTTTTTTTTTTCTTTTTCTTTTACTCTGATACATTTTAGCCATTTCTTTCTTGGATAAACTAAAGATTTTTTAATGGATTCAGATGTGAATGGTACATATATATTTTTTAATTTTATTTTTTATTATAAATTTAAGTTCTAGGGTAAATGTGCATAACGTGCAGATTGTTACATATGTATACTTGTGCCATGTTGGTGTGCTGCACCCATCAACTCGTCAGCACCCATCAGTTCATCATTTATATCAGGTATAACTCCCC
>NW_012115032.1:5106773-5127948 GCF_000951035.1 Colobus angolensis palliatus | reverse complement strand
CAGAAGATAGAATATTGCTGAACAGCGAGTGTACCTGTCTGATTCTTGCTTTGGAAGCTTCCTCTCAGGGGTGTACTCCACCCTGTGAGGTGTGGGGTGTCAGACTGCCCCTACTGGGGGATGTCTCCCAGTTAGGCTACTCAGGGGTCAGGGACCCACTTTAGCAGGCAGTCTGCCCCTTCTCAGATATCAACCTCCGTGTTGGGAGATCTACTGCTCTCTTCAAAGCTGTCAGACAGAGTTGTTCACGACTGCACAGGCCTCTGCTGCTTTATCTGTTCCCTGTCCCCAGAGGCGGAGTCTACAGAGACAGGCAAGTTTCCTTGAGCTGCTGTGAGCTCCACCCTGTTCGAGTTTCCTAGCGGCTTTGTTTACCTACTTAAGCCTTAGCAATGGCGGGTGCCCCTCCCCCAGCCTCGCTGCTGCCTTGTGGTCAGATTGCCACAGACTGCTGTGTTAGCAAGGAGGGAGGCTCCGTGGGCATGGGACCCTCCCGGCCAGGTGTGGGATATATTCTCCTGATGTGCCGGTTTGCTTACAGCGCAGTATTGGGGTGGGAGTTACCCGATTTTCCAGGTGTTGTGTGTCTCAGTTCCCCTGGCTAGGAAAAGGGATTCCCTTTCCCCTTGCACTTCCCAGGTGAGGCGATGCCTCTCCTTGCTTCAGCTCTCACTGGTCAGGCTGCAGCAGCTGACCAGCACCGATTGTCCAGCACTCCCTAGTGAGATGACCCCAGTACCTCAGTTGAAAATGCAGAAATCACCGGTCTTCTGTGTTGCTCGCGCTGGGAGTTGGAGACTGGAGCTGTTCCTATTCGGCCATCTTGTTCCCGAGTTCGTGAATGGTATAATATTATACTTCTTCTTTGCCGCCCTGCTTTTTAAGCCATGATCTGATTTTCTCATCTCTTTATCTGAACACGACTTCACTTTCTCTGTTGTTGGAAATATTCAGCCATTATTTCTTTTGAATGTTTTTCTTCTTGTTTTCCCTCTATTTCCTAGGTGATTCAATTATAATTTCAATAATTCTGGATCTGTAATCCTTGTGTCACTCCTTAATTTCCCCTTCTCTGCTTTTTCTATGTTCTCTGATAATTCAACTGGACCTTTCATCTCATTAACGTTGCTTCAGTTTTGTGCAGACTATAATTGGAGGCTCTGTTGTATGTACTTTATTTTAACAATTAAATTTGGCTTCATTATCCAACCCTCTAAATTAGTATGAACATTGCTTCATAATATATCACATGTGAGCAATATAAAATGATGATTTAAAATCTAGGAAAAATCATTTGATATATATATTAGTGCTTCATTTCATTTTGCACATATAGATTCAGAAATCATTGACACATGTAATGCTAAGCTAATTAGTTAATATAAATAATATTTGTTTCTGATGATTTTAATGACTAATATGTTTAGTTAAATCAATTAAGTGTATTTCTATTTTCATTTTCTTATTCAAATAAATAGCAATTATTTTTCATTTTTGTTAGATTTCAGTGATTTATATATCAGATTCATGTTGTTAAACCTCACTAGATTTTTAGATCATTTCTTTCTACAACATTGGCTGTTCTTTATTTATGTGACAATGAAAAAAAAGCATACCTTCACCCTTTAAGGGACTGAAGAAAACACTGGTGGATATTTGGCAGAACTTCTGGTTTTCTATTTCCATAACACTGCAATGCAAAGGTAGCTATGCTAGCATTTAACTATAGACAGCATTACAGATTGTGTTAGAAATGTATAATTTCAGGCCCCTCTTCATATGTAGTGATTCAGAGTCTTTTTAACATGATTCATATATACAATGAAGTTTGAGAAGCTAGGGAACTTCCAAATGATTTTTCACCATTGATCAAAGAGATTCTGAGATGGAAACACTTGGTATACATGCTTCATTTTTTCTTCAGAAACAGATTAGTTTTCTAATGCCACATAACAGAACACTCCATTCTTCAGTGACTTAAAATGGTAATCATGTATTATCTCATGAGTCTGCAGGTCACCTGTGTAGTTCTCATCTGGCTGGACTCTTTCTTGCTTTTCAGTCGTGGGTTGCCTGGTCTAGGGTGGTTTGTGATGACTTTGTCTCCCACAGCCAGGATGACTGGGGCTTTCTCCACATGGTCCCTCATCCCTCAGCATACTGCCCAGGCTTCTTCACATAGCAATAGTTAAAATGTTTTTAAGTGCAGCCAGGAAAGCAAGCCTCACTATGCAAACGTTATTCAAGCCTCCACTTGTATCAGATGTGCTGCTGTCTCACTGTCTGAACTCAGATTCAATGTGAGAAGGTAGATAAAAAAAAAAAAAAAAGAGAAGGTAGATAGATATCAGAAAGCAGGACATCACCGGCCCATTCTACAATATTCTACTACAATCATGTCATTAATGGATAATAACAGAATCCAAATAAATAAATTATGGGAAGAAAATGCCTTGCAACCAACCTTCCCTGAAATCTTGAAAAGTTGTCTCTTTGTTGCTTAGAAAATTAGGGAAAGCTAAGTTACTTCATCATATTCACAGCACCTTGATGCTGTTGTTTATCTCACCTTTATGCTGTGAAATTCTTGGGATGATATGACCCTAGTGCTAGAATCCAATAAAAGTGTAAGTGGAAATGTTGTCTTTTTTATTACCTTCACACTTATTTACAGCTTGTCAGCAGCAACTGTGCTGCTCTCTGAATGGAGACTGCATTGCTCACACTGAGTCCTATCACAGGCCAGCTGTGCTTTCTTAGAGAGCTGCTTGTTATCAACATTCATATGTGAAAAAAATCTATGAAAATGATAAACATTATAACTTTCTACTTCATAAATTAACCACATATCCTGGTTGTGGATAAACACAAGGGCAGCTTGTGTCTGAATAAGAAGAGATATTATCAAATAGAGGAGATTCAAAATCAATAGGCACAAAATTATTATTGCTATTATAAATAATCAGACTCTAATTTGTTTTTACTTTGGTTTCTATTCAATCTATTGAAAAATAAAAATACACGCACAAACCCACACCCACACACACACACGCACACGCACACACCTCTTCTTTGTTGTCCCCATGGCCATATCAGAAACTACATATATGGGAAAGAGTAGAGAAATAGACCAAAAACATAGATCCAGTTAGTTCCAGTTCTGAGATGCACATGACTGCTTCCCTGGGCCTACCAGGTCATAATTATGAGCTGGCACAATGCTTATTTATGCCATCTGCTGTTTCCAAGACTCCTGCCTTATCTATTGCAGAGTATCCATAAGCAAACGAGGCTCAACATTGTCTCCTCTGCATACAGAAGACTTCTCAGCCTAGGAACCGGGTCAAGGAGAGATCCACTAGCATTTACATAAAAGGCCATCTGCTATAGAAAGGAGCTGAATCCATGATCAAAACAAGAGAGGAAATAATAATTACTATTTTGACATTGTTAGGTGTTTTCGAGGTCTTTTATGACCTCCGACAGCAAGTAGACATTTTGTCATCATTCTCGTCTCTTTCTTCCTCTTTTTAAACAAAGCCATTAAGATTTGGAGCAGCAATTGTCAATCTTTCTATCTTTCTCTGTTAAAAATGAATAAAAACTACATTTAGTAAGACCTTATACTTCTCTTTAATTAGCCCAACTAAACTATCATATTTAAACAAGATTGCAAAAGAAAAACATCTTAATATAATATAATGCTCCATGCTTTTCTGACATGCTTTTCATACTGTATTAGTACATCTCTAAAATAGAAAATTTACCCCATTTCAATATTTAATGTTCATGTATATGTGTGTATATGATTTCACTTTTCCTTAATCGACAGGCATTTGGAAACAGGTTTTCTGGTAAAAGGTTACAATGAACTGGAAGTAGCCTAGTTAGCTTGAGTATACCAAATAGCCACTCTTCAAATGTTTAAATATGAAGATGCAAAGTAAATGAGTTAGAAGGTAATAAAACATCAACATATAAACTCAATTTTCATCAGTGTTTACTTTTCTTTGTTTTCAACTTTTGAATTTTTTAGATGAGTAGTTCTCAGGTGTGAGCTGGTTAAAATGTCATGCATTATTTTAGTTGTGGGGATAACACAGTGAACAAGACAAAGTTTTTGCCCTCATGAAGGTTTATGCTAATAAGAACACAACCAGATTTTCTAAATCAGTGGTTTGAGAAAGGCACTGTAAGAAATTCACTGTATGTACTATTTTTCTTTTATTAACTCTGAAGGAAATTATTTTATTGCAGTTTTAACTATGGATTGTTACTCAGAAAAGAATGCTAAAAAGATACTTAATAATAGAAAGTGCAAATAGAAAAAAATAACAAAATATTTTAATCTAAGATGTCTAATAGTAAAATAGTAATTGTTTGGAAAGCAGAGTGCTCCAAAAACAAATGGAAAAAAACTACAATAGATCACAGTGGTATCACCCCTTTGCCAACAAGTATCTGCTCATGGCACTTATCTATGTTTAAATAAAAATTTCTTTTTTTATATATTAATAAAGTGGAAATGCTCTCATTTCCCTTGCATTCAGTCTATATCTTTTACTTCTAATACTGCTTTAAAAAAAAAAAAAAAAAGACAAGTTTTGATTGTAATCTCATATCATACAGAGTTATGTCTCTGTTAGAAGCTGCTTGGAAATTAAAATTACATTTAAAATAACAAGGAATAATGGCAATTATCTTACTGGTTTGCTTCTTTAATTATTTTTTATAGTCATTTGATTTTTTTAGAATAACAATACTAAACTAACATTAATACTAATATTAGTTAGTTAGCTAATACTAAGACTAAATTTAGTTACTAGGAATTTTGACTTCCTGAATAGAGTAGAAAAAATAGAGTGCAAAGTGAAAATATATGCAAACCTGGGTCAGATGCCTTATATCCCCTAGAATTACTATCATTTAATTTTGATTAGGCTTGATTACACAAGTTTATATCTAGAACTACTTATATCAGATATTCTCCTATTAAAGTAATTAGCACATTACAATGTTATATTTTAAGACATTGTTTATGTACGAAAGGTCATCTTTATCAGCATCAAAAAAATTTTGTCTCAGCCAAGTGCACAGAAGAGTATTTTTTTTTCGAGATATGAGTTTCTCATTGCATTCTACATTAGTAATGCTTTTATTGGCCAGATATTTTCTTTTTAGTTTTACAAACGTATTTTCAGTGTTGCTTAACGTTAGATCAGCACTCAACTTTGTCAACATGAGGAGGCAGATTTCAATAAAAATGTGAAATTCTAATTTTGGAGATGACTCTCAGGAAATATAGAGTCTAATTTCTATCACAAAGGTAGCAATAATATATAATTGTGAGTTTTTAAAGAATATCTCTGGATTCATGTTACTCTGACATTTGATTTTTCTTTTTTCATAATTTAAATTATATATAGTATATATCTATGAAGTATACATAGTATATGTATACATGTATATGTGTAGTATATATATACTTTACTATTATTTTAAACTCTCTTTAAAATTATTTAGCATGTTATTAAATTATTAGAGTATGAGCATATAAAACAACAACAGCGTAGGTCCAAACAGCAGTAGACTAAGAAAATAATGGTTTATATTTCTGTTGTATGAACACAGGTGCACTTACCAGGCTGGTATGGGGCTCTGCAGGTTTACAGACTCAGTCTCCTTCCAATTTGTCACTCTGTCAACTCACAAGGGCTCTGAAAATTTTAGTTTTATTTTACAAAGGGATGAGTTCAGCTAACATTGGAGTGTTCTAACACAGAGGAAATAACAGAAGAACTGACATTGAGTTTCAAATACCATTGCCTATTCATTTGTCCTTGGTCACTCAAATATTCCAATGCACTGTCTTCCCCCACTTCCCTGAGTCTCAGAGTCCCATCTAGAAATTATAACTGAGTTATATTCCAGATTATCAAGATGATGTCTAGTCCTCTCCCTGAGGCCTAGATATACAAGGAAGATTACCTATGTAAGCAACTATACATCAATATCACTGGGAATTTATGGGAACAGTATACAACATGGCTTAGACTTGAGTTTGAGAATGAAAAAGCTGGATTACTTCTCCTTCAGTTTCCGTCTGCCAATTGGTTGAGGGCTATCTAAAAGGGCATGAACTCTGTGACATTTTTGGACCACCCCTTGTGGCTGACAGAATGCATGCATGAAGGGGAATAACAGAGGTTAAAAGTGGGACATAAGGGGTAAGTATTGAAATGGGGTATGCTGAGATCATATAGGTTTGACACTAAGAGGACACATTACAGAAAGAAGGAGCATGAGAAGGGGCTAGGGGAGGGAACTGTGAGTGAGAAAATGTTGCTGTGTATATAACATATAAAATGTAATGTATTTAATATTCTGTGATTTTTTTCTCTGCTATTCACCACTCTACTATGAGAAATCCTGTGATTTCAATGAAGTGTTATACCATTACCCCTTCTGCTTACATACTGCCCCGGGAAAGAGCAAACACTTATTATCTATTCCCTAGAAATGTTCAATAAGCCTCATTTAATCCCACTGATCCCATTATTTTCCCTCAGTTGTCCATTATTTAATTTTAACCTGCAAAACCTACATAAAATAATAAATGAAAAAAAATTCCATAGCTTTGCAGACAAGAAATGTTGATTCCAATTCCTCTATGACTATTCAAGCAATACTTTCTGCAGAGAATTTTATGAACTATCCTCATCTCACATTATTATCTAATCTACTAGACTTCCTTATACCCTTTTTGTGCCTATCTCCTGTGGTACCCTACTACTGTTTCCCTGTATAAGAAATGATGATGTAAATAATAATTGCCACTTGGGGTTATGAAAAGATTGAAATGGGATAATCTGCAAATATCCTTAAAATCTACCCAACACATACTAATGACTCAATATTTTACATCATAATTAATATCATAGCTCTTTAAAAGTAGAGTTGTTATTTTCTATTTGTTTGCATAATACTTAATACATAGCTCAGTTAATGTGCATCAAATCAAATATCGTGCATTAAGATTGTTAAGCTTTCCAATTTTCCAGAAGATAAAAATAAACAATATAAAATATATTAGGGGCACTGATTTTGGAAGAAAAATTGCTTTTATTTAAAATATCAATCATGATGAGGTAGAGCCAGATGGCTAAATGGAACCTTCCAGTGATCGTCTCCCCTCAGAAACACCAGATTGAACAACTACCCACACAAAAAAACAGCTTCATAAAAATCAAAAATTAGGTGAGCAATCATAGGATCTGGTTTTACCAGCATGTTAAGGAAAGAGGTACTGAAGAAGGTAGGAAAGACAATCCTGAATTGCCAGTGCAGCCCTTCTCCTATCTTCTGGCAGTGTCAGCATGGAGTGGCGAAAGAATCTGCGTGCTTGAGGAAGAGAAAGCACAGTGACTGACATTTTGCATTAGAACGCAGTGCTGTTCTGTCACAAGGAAAGTAACATGGGGCAGAGCTCAGTTGGCACCCAAAGAGGGAACTTTAAGAGTAGCCATAGCCAAAGGGAAATTATCTAGCTTAATGGTCAGAACTTGAGTTTTGGCTAACCCCAGGACAGCAGGCTAAAGCTCTAGGGTCCTAAATTAACTTTAAAGGCAGTCTAGGCCACAAGTCTGAAGTTCTCAGGCAAGTCTTGGTGCTGTGGTGTATCAGAGACAGGAGATTTGGGGTTCATAAAACACAGTGAGATAGAAAAATAGAAAAACTTCAAGTAAATAATCTAACAATTCTTTTTAAAGGATGAAAAAGAAAAGAGCAAACCAAACCCAAACTTAGTAGAAGAAAATAAATAACAAATAGAGTAGAAATAAATGAAATCAAAACAAAAAATACAAAAGATCAACAAAACAAAAAGTTAGTTCTTTGAAAGATAAACGAAATCAATAAATCTTTAACCACACTAAATAAGAAAAAAAAAAAGACCCAAATAAACAAAGCCACAGTTGAAAATGGAGATATTACAATCAATATTTCAGAAATTAAAAAGATTGTTAGATAATACCATAAGAAACTATATAAGAAACATTGGGTAGTCCTAGACACATAAAACATACTAAGATTGAACTGTGAAGCAATTCAAAACTAAAAAGACCATTGACAAGGAATGAGATCAAAGCCACAATAAAAATTCTCCCAGCAGAGGATAGCCTGGGACACAATGGTTTCTTTCACTGCTGCATTTTACCAAACATTAAAAAAAAGAACTAAAGCCAATCCTACTTAAAATATTCCAAAATAAATAATAAAGGAAAATGAAATACTTCCAAGTTCATTCTATGAGACCAGTATTATCCTGATACCAAAACCTGACAAAGACACATGAAAAAAGACAACGACGGCCGGGCACGGTGGCTCAAGCCTGCAATCGCAGCACTTTGGGAGGCCGAGGTGGGCGGATCACGAGGTCAGGAGGTCTAGACCACCCTGGCCAACACGGTGAAACCCCATCTCTACTAAAAATACAAAATAATTAGCCTGGAGTGGTGGCGGGTACCTGTAGTCCCAGCTACTCAGGAGACTGAGGCATGAGAATGGCGTGAACCCGGGAGGCGGAACTTGCACTGAGCATATCAGCAAAGGAATCCAATAGTGCATTAAAAAGAGTATTCATTATGACCAATTGAGATTTATCCCAATGATGTGAGAATGGTTTATCATGCAGAAATCAGTAAGTCTAATAAATTAGATCAACAAAATAAAGGATAAAAGTTATATGATAATTTCAATTGATGCTGAAAAAGCCTTTGATAAAATTCATTATTCCTTCATAATAAAAAACCTACAAAATAACGGTACAGAAGGGACATTCCTTAATGCAATAAAAACCATATATGACAGAGACACAGCTGTTGTCATATTGAATGAGGAGAAACTGAGAGCCTTTTCTCTAGTATCTGGAATAAGACAGGCATGCCAGCTTTTGTCACTTTCAAATATAGTATTGAAATTACTAGCTAGAGCCATCAGACAAAACAAATAAATAAAGGACATACAAAAAGAAAAGAAAGAAGTCAAATTAGTCTTGTTTACAGATCATATAATCTTATATTTGGAAAAACCTAAAGAATACAAAAATACCTACTAGAACTAATAATCAAATTCAGTGAAGTTACAAAATTCAAAATCCACATACAAAAATCAGTAGCATTTCTGTGTGCCAACAGTGAACAATCTGTAAGGAAGTAGAGAAAGTAATCTCATTTACAATGGCTACAAATTAAAGATACCTAGGAATTAACTTAACCAGGGAAAGGAAATATCCCTACAATGAAAACTATAGCACATTGATGCAAGAAATTGAAGAGGACTCAAACTAATGGAAAAGTATTTCATGTTTGTGAATTGGAATAATTAATATTGTTAAAATGTCCGTACTACCCAAAGTAATCTACAGATTTAATGTAATCCCTATAAAATACCAATGTCATTATTCAAAGAAATATAAAATATAATCTAATATGGGTTGGCTCTGTGTCCCCACCCAAATCTCATCTTAAATTGCACCCCCATTTTTCCCACATATTGTGGGAGGGACTTGGTGGGAGATAATTTGAATCATTGGGGGCAGTTTCCTCCATACTGTTCTGGTAGTGAATAAATCTCATGAGATTTGATGGTTTTATCGACAGTTTCCGCTTTTGCATCTTCCTTATTTTCTCTGTGTTTCTCTTGCCGTTGCCATGTAAGAAGTACCTTTCCTCTCTTGCCATGATTCTGAGGCTGCCCCAACCATGCGAAACTGTAAGTCCAATTCAACTTGTTTTTCCTCTCAGTCTTAGTTATGTCTTTATCAGCAGCATGAAAATGTACTAATAGAGTAAATTAGTACCAGGATTGGTGTGTGGTTGAAAAGATACCCAAAAATGTGGAAGCGACTTTGGAACTGGGTAAGAGGCAAAGATTGGAACAGTTCGGAGAGCTCAGAAGACAGGAAAATGTGGGAAACTTTGGAACTTCCTAGCAGCTTATTGAATGGCTTTGACAAAAAAGATAACAGTGACATGAAAAATAAAGTCTAGACTAAGGTGGTCTCAGATGGAGATGAGTAATTCGTTGGGAACTGGAGCAAAGGTGACTCTTGTTATGTTTTAGCAAAGAGACTAGTGTCATTTTGCCTCTGCCCTAGAGATTTGTGGAACTTTGAACTTGAGAGAGATGATGTAGGATATCTGGCAGAAGAAATTTCTAAGCAGCTGTTAAATGTATTCCATTGTAATAGGGAAACAAAGCATAAAAGTTCGGAAAACTTGCAGCCTGACAATGCAGTAGAAAATAAAAAAAAAAAAAGAAACATTTTTTAAGGAGAAATTCAAGCTGGTGGCAGAAATTTGTATAACGAACAAGGAGTCGAATGTTAATCCCAAAGACATTGGGGAAAATGTCTTCCAGGCATGTCATAGGTCTTCATGGCAGCCCCTCCCATCACAGACCCAAAAACCTAGGAGGAAAAAATGGTTTCGTCGGTTGAGTCCAGGGTCCTCATCCTCTGTGTAGCCTAGGGAGTTGGTGCCCAGCGTCCCAGCCTCTCCAGCCATTACTAAAAGGGACCAAGGTACAGTTTTGTGCATGGTTTCAGAAGGTGCAAACCCCAAACTTTGGCAGCTTCCATGTGATGCTGAGCCTGTCGGTACACAGAAGCCACAAACTGAGGTTTGGAAATCTCCACCTAGATTTCAGAAACTCTATGGAAAGGTCTGGATGCCCAGGCAAAAGTTTGCTACTGGGGCAGGACCCTCATGGAGAACCTCTGCTAGGGCAGTGCAGGAAGGAAATGTGGAGTCAGAGACCCCACACAGAGTCCCTACTGGGGCATCACCTAGTGGAGCTATAAGAAGACAGCTACAGTCCTCCAGACCCCAGAATGGTAGATCCACTGGCAGCTTGAACTGTGAGCTTGGAAGAGTCACAGGCAGTCTATGTCAGCCTGAGAAAGCAGCCAGGTGCAAGGCTATACCCTTCAAAGCCAAAGGGACAGAGCTTCCCAAGGCTATGGGAACCTCCCTCTTTCATCAGCATGACCTGGATGTGAAACATGGAGTTAAAGGAGATCATTTTGGAGCTTAGAATTTGACTTTCCCACTGGATTTCGGACTTGTATGGGTCTTGTACCCTCTTTGTTTTGGCCAATTTTTCCCATTTGTAGTGAACTGTACTTACGCAATGCCTGTACCTCCCTTGTATCTAGGAAGTAACTAGCTTGCTTTTGATTTTACAGGTTCATAGGCAGAAGGGACTTTCCTTGTCTCAGATGAGACTTTGAGCTGTGGACTTTGGGTAAGTGCTGAAATGAGTAAAGACTCTGGAGGCCAGTTGTGAAGGCACAATTGGTTTTGAAATGTGAGTACATGAAATGTGGAGGGTCCAAGTATAGATGATATGGTTTGGCTCTGTGTCCCCATCAAAATCTTATCTTGAATTGTACTCCCCTATTTCTCACATGTTATGGGAGAGACCTTGTGGGATATAATTTAAATTATGGGACAATTTTCCCCATACTGTTCTTCTGGTAGTGAATAAGTCTCACGAGATCTGATGGTTTTATCAGGGGTTTCCACTTTTGCATCTTTCTCATTTTCTCTTGCCACTGCCATGTGAGCAGTGCCTTTCACCTCCTGCCATGATTTTGAGGTCTCCCCAGCCCCGTGGAATGTAACTCCAATTAAACCTCTTTTTCTCCCAAGTCTTAGGTATGTCTTTATCAGTAGTGTGAAAACACAATAATCCCCAATCCTGAAATTTATGAAAATTTAATTTATATGGAACTGTAAGCTATTCTGAGGGGGAAAAAAAAAAGAGGAATCACATTACCAGACTTCAAGTTATACTGCAGAGCTATAGTAAACCAAACATCATGGTACTGGCAGAAAAGCAGACCCATTGACCAATGGAACAGAATAGAGAACAAATAAATAAATCCATACATCTACAATAAACTCACTTACAATAATGGTGCCAAGAACATACATTGGGGAAAGGACAGTCCCTTCAATAAATGGTGCTGCGAAACTGGACATCCATATGCAAAATAAGAAAACTAGACTCCTATCTCTCACCGCATGCAAAAATAAAAACAAAGTTCATTGAAAAGTTAAATCTAAGATCTCAAACTATGAAGCTATTACAATAAAACACTGGGAAAACTCTCTAAGACTTTATTCTAGGAAAAGATTTTTTTGAGTAACACCCCAGATGCATAGGAAACCAAAGCAAAAATGGACACATAGAATCACATCATGTTACAAAGCTTCAGTACATGAAAGGAAATAATCAACAAAGTGCAGAGACAACCCATGGAATGTGAGAAAACATTTACAGACTATCCATGTGACAAGGCATTAATAACCATAACATATATATACATATGTGTATATGTGTATAACACATATATGTGTATATATAAACATATATATACACATTATGTGTGTGTATATACACACATTGTGTGTGTGTGTATATATATATATGACCAAACAGCTCTATAAAAAATCTAAGATTCTAATTAAAAAGTTGGCAAATATCTGAATAAACACTTCTCAAAAGAAGACATAGAAATGGTAAACAGATAAATAAGAAGATGTTCAACATAACTGATCATCAGAGATATGCAAAACAAACTTATTTCTGTCAGGCCCAAATTTGCTATTACTTTTATATTTTCATATAAATCTTTCTTCACTCTACTTACTTCCATTTAATGATGTATTCTAAATATCTATAACATCAGCATGAAAGCATTTTTCTTCATTCCTGGGATGCCAAATGAGAGATCACATTCCATATAGCTAACTTAATGCTGTTCTTCTGCTCTAGCTTATTATATATCACTCTCACATCTCTCATATTTATGTTACACTTTTTCAGTTTATTTTGAAATTATTGGTTCATGTTTATACGAGATAATTGCAAATCTGAATTGAGAAACTCATAATTGAGATGTCTTAATTTAGTATATGCATGAGACATACTTGTATGAAGAGGTAAATACACAGTATCCAAAATAAAGTTCTCAAAAGAACTCATAAATATAAAGGCCTAGTACTTATAGACAATCAATAGCTTTTTTCACAAAAAGAATACAGCTATAGGTCATGTATTCATCCAACATTCATTCTTTATGAACTTATTGGTTGCTTATTATATTTTGTAGTATAGATTAAAGTAATTACAATTTTGGCTTTACTGAACTATACTCCACAAGGTGTGTGTGTGTGTGTGTGCAAGTGTATATACATATGTTTCAATTAACTTGTATTATTACTTTTTTGTAAATATTCTCCTCTAAACTGTATAGGATGAAATCCCAGAATCCTGAAAGTATGGTGCAGGAACTTCGTTTTCCAGAGAACCTTGCCAGAAGAATTCTGGTTTAATTAGGGTTTTCTTTGAGTTAGATTACAAATTTAAATTTTAGTCTCAGTGAAATGAGAAACAATTATATAGTTTTAATTAATAATACAATATAATAAAATTTACATTTTCAAAAGTATTGCTGGCTGCTAATGAGAAATGATTTTACATAGTAAGTGCAGAAGCAAAGAGAGCTATTAGGAAGTTCTTGTAGTAGTTGAGGTAAGATGGAATGTTGGCTTGAACTATTACAGTAGAAGTAAATACAGAGAGAAATTATGTGCTTTGATTTACATTTCGGGCTAACGCAATTAGTGTACAACCATAACATATCACTGGCTTAAAACAAGCAATATTTTTTTTCACATCATAGGCCAACAGACATCATGTAAGCTAGAAGATACAGTTTCTCACAGTCATTAAGAGGCTGTCTGGAATAGGACTCTGGTTTTCCAAAACCTTGTCTTCTTGAGTAAGCAGAGTATGGGGAAAGAAAGCCTGAAGAATCACCATTGCAAGTTGCCTTAAAAAAAAAAAAAAAAATTGGGCCTTGCTGGGAGCTAATTTATTTTTATTTCTGGTTCCTTCTAATGGCCCAGAATTTAGTCACGTGGCCCCTAACTACCAGCAGAGAAGGCACAGAAAATGTAATCTATCTGAATGCCCAGGAGAAAATGGAATTGGGTGATTGAAAAATTACATAGCCTATGTCATAAGAAGAGAATAAAGTACACTGAGCTTTGTATAATTGAGTCATTTATGTAGAAAAACCTACTAGTCAGTTGGATAATGACTAGAGGGTCTTTATTAATCCATAGAAAAACTTGGGTTAGACTTAGAGTTTGAGAAAATTTGGAAAAAAGTTATTTTATGAACAAGATACAATAAAAGATACATTTATTTAAATCTAGGAAAACTTTAAAGTTTATAAGCTTTATAGTTTTGAAGGTCAAGATATTCCACGTAATATAAAATTGTCACATTGTACTTAAGTAATAATGACTTTATCATTTTGATAAGCAATGCAATATGACATGAATTTGAAAGGCCGGGCTTTAAAAATCATTTTCATCACATTATAGGTTTCTTGAATGCCAAATTGAGGAGTATAAGCTTTCTCATAAGCAATTGGAATATATTGACAGCCTTAGTGAAGCAGTATGACAAGATGACAGTGATGTTTTGAGTAGATTACTATGGAAACATGAGGCCGAATTTATTGAAGTCAAAAGTCTGCTTTCAGAGAGCCATTTAAATATAATAAATGAAATAAATGATAACATGTATCTTCAGAAAGTAAGGAGCACTTATGTGAAACATGAAGGCAACACAAAGAGAACGATTGGTGGAAAGAAATGACTCTAAGTAGGAGAACCTGAATAAGAAGAAAATAAAAAATAATAATTAATTTCCAATGTAATCAAGACCAATGTCAGAAAATGGGAAGTTATGAGGTAAAGTTACAAGGACCTATCAAAGTTAAAATAGTAGATCTCTAAAAAGTTATCTTCAATGGTTTTTGGGCAGAATACAAATGTATTCCAAATTTCTAAAGTAATATATCAAAAATTAAGTAGATTATAAAGTTATATATCAACACATATAACTTTAATATATAATCAATATATTTATCATATATATAAAATGCTCTATTATGAAAAAATATATATATCATATATATCATACATATTGATATGATATGTATATCGATATATATGTATCTCAAAGAGCCCTATTACAGAAAAACTCTCTCTATATATATGTCTCTCTCTGTATATATCTCTCTATATAAGTCTCTCTATATATATCCATATGTATCTATAGATCACATCTATGATATATATGTGCATATATATCACATCTATGACATAGATGTGCATATATATCACATCTGTGATATACCACATCTATGATGTATATCCACATATATAAGTATACATATATATTTATCTCAAAGTGCCCTCTTATGGAAAAACTATCCTTAGGTCTTTGAAAAATGTTTGCATAATCTTTTAATTGCACAGATAAATAAAAGGATGCTCAACATAACTGATCATTCTCAACGTAACTGATCACATTCTCTAAAATGTGATGCATACTTCTCCTCATCATCTTTCTTGGACTACGCTTTCCTTGGAAGACATCATTCTTCCTTCTAGGTGGTGAACATTTTCTATATCCCATGAAATAGTGAATATGGTTATTTGGCTAAAAATAAAAATAAATGATTTATGTTGCTTTCATTGTGAATTCCTTGATTACATGTGGGCCCAATTGTTTCTTTGCTTTATTTTATGATGCAATGTGCTCACTGGGATAAAACTTATCTTTCTGTGTTGTGGTAAAGAACTACTCTTCTCCAATTGCTCTTTTTGAAACCATGATCTTAGGTTTTATTTGCAGAGAGAAAGAAAGGACTCTTCTTTTAGATTTTGATCCGAATTTTTATTTCAAACACAGCTTTAACAAATAAATGATAATTAATTTCTATCTGGCTCCATCTCTAGCAAAAATTTGTCTGAGAACATGTAGGAGCATTGGATGATTCACTGGCAATATTTTTTTTTCCATCATATCCACACATATCACACAGAGAAACAAAGTATATTCAGTATGTGAGGAAATGACTTGAAAATTAGAAAGAAAAAGTGACATTTTGGAAAAAAGAAACTTTTGATCTATACAGTTTGCAATGGACATTGTCCTCAGGTGTAGCTGTAAGGTTCAACTGCTATGAGTAATGCTAACCAGGGGCTTTCAGTTATGTTTGACTGATATTTTAAATCATGAGGCTAGGGCTGCATTGAGTTGATAAAGAATGAATTTTAGTAGTTAAGACAGCATTGGCTGGGACTTCAAACTAAAGAAACTAAAACATTTTTTTGTTTAGAACACAGAAAAGGTTTAGGTACTATAAAACTTCTGGAAGACAGCCTAAGCAATACCGTCCTGGACATATGAACAGCCAAAGACTCCATGACAAAGGCACCAAAAGCAATTGAAACAAAAGCACAAAATGACAAATGGGATCTAGTTATACTTAAGAGCTTCTGCATGGCAAAAGAAATTATCAACACGGTAAACAGAAAACCTACAGAATGAGAAAAAATATTTGCAAACTATGCATCTGACAAAGGTCTATTATACAGCATCTATAAGAAACAAATTTACAAGAAATAAACCACCCCATTCAAAAGTGAGGAAAGGACATGAACAGACACTTTTCTAAAGAAGACATATATGTGACCAAAAAGCATATGAAAAAAGCTGAATATCATTGATCATTAGAAAAATGCAAATCAAAACCACAATGAGATACCATCTCACACCTATCAAATGGATATTATTAAAAAGTAAAATAAATAACAGATGCTGGTTTAAGTTGCAGAGAAACGGGATCATTTATACATTGTTGGCGGTAATTTAAATTCATTCATCCACTGGGGAAAGTAGTGTGGTGATTTCTCAAAGAGCTAAAAGCAGAGCTACATTTCCACTCAGTAATCCCATTACTGGATATATACTCAGAGGAATATAAATCATTCTACCATGAACACACATGCATGTGAATGTTCACTGCAGCACTATTGACAATAGTAACGTCATGGAATCAACCTAAATGCCCTCCAATGACAGATTGAGTAAAGAAAATGTGGTATGCCACACAAAAGAATGAGATCATATCTTTTGCAGGAACATTGATGGAGCTGGAGGCTTTTATCCTTAGCAATCTAATGCAGAAACAGAATATCAAAAACTCGTATTCTCATTTATAAGTGGGAGCTAAATGATGAGAACTCATGAATACAAAGAGGGGAACAATCAGGCACTGAGGTCTACTTGAGGGTGAAGGGTGGGAGGAGAGAGAGGAGCAGAAAAGATAACCATTGGCTACTGGGCTTAACACCCGGATGATGAAATAATCTGTACAAAAAACCTCTGTGACACACATGTACCTATATAACAAACCTTCACATTTAACCCTGAATCTAAAATAAAAGTTAAAAATAAATATGTCTATTTAGAGTGAAGAAATGACTTTCTGTGTTGAGGGATTTCAGAGTCATATAGGAGGAGCATAAAACCCTTTCGAGGACCAATAAAACTCATATAAAAACAAGCAAAGTGTGAAAATGAAAGTTTTGTGAACATAGTTAAGTGGATTTTTTTTTTCAATGTGTATCAGAGTGAATAGAAAACTTAGAGCAGACAAAGAGAGTAGATTGCCAAGGCTATAGCAGAAAATTTACAGTGTACAGGTCAATTTTCAGAGGAGAAAGCAAAAGAAACGAAACTTAACAAAAAGTCAATGGGACTATTTCAAAAACAATCTTAGAGTCAAGTTTGCACAGAGGCTCAAGTAAGGAAGGAATGAAAGCAAAATAACAAAAGTCTTACAGAAGTGTAAAGGGAATAAAATATAGAGGAGAATTAAGAAAGCAGATTGATTCAACTAATTGCTGAAACAAGTGTCTTTGAAGGAAGATCTGAGAAATTGTGTAGCCCATATTTTATTCATCCTGTAAGAATGGATTAGGTAATAGACTGGGGACAAACCATCAAGAGGACTTTATCTCTGGGGTCCTAGGGAAGAAAAATTATTCAAAACATTCTGTTCAGTACTGCACTAAAAACATAACTACATGGCTTTAATAGTATAAAACTTACCTATTTCTTTTTTACTTATTTTTATTGATAAATCAATAAAACTAGAGACAAAAATATATTATTTGAAGTAACAATTAAAACGTTAGTAGAACTAAAAGAGAAAAATCTTTTTAATGGCTGCCTTTGGGAATGAAAATAAGGATATATTACTCTCTGTGATTTCTAAATTCTACACTTGCATTACATTTATTATGTTATGAAATATACTTAATAAAATGAAACAAAATTAAATGTTGGAGTATTTCATGTGTTGTACAAAAATATTCTAGCCCATCCCATAAATATGCAGGTAAGTGATAATTGTTTATTTTAAAGTAATCCAATAGATAAACCTTAAATATTATGTTTACTAATCATACTTTGAAATACTAGTATATTAATATAATATGAATGTATTTTTTCTCTTTCTCTCTCTCTTGCACATATACCCACACCCTCATACTTACAATTGCTGTTTTTGTCTATAGAATAAACTCCTAGATGCTTTAGACTATAATTCAAGATTATCTCTTATATGCTCTAAAAATCTGCTGCCATATGTTAATTTTATCACAGATAGTATATGCCTGAAGTTTTCTTACTGGTGGGCATTTTTTTCATCATCTCTTCTCTGCCAGCCAAGACAATTCATGATACCCACTCTCTCTCTGTTCTGCCTGACAGTGAGCCTCTGGGCTAAGTGTCTCAAACTTCCTTGAATGGGAAAGGCTGCTGCAAGTATGGTTTGGCAAGTCTACCAGTTGTTGCTAGTTGGAATAGGTGGAATATCCTACATAGGTGGTACATATTTGGTTTTGGGGTCTAAACTGGAATTCTTTCCACTACTCAATGCCATATTTTGGATTATCTTATAAATATATAGTCCTTGAAGGACTGGTTTCTATCATTTAGATCAGGCTCACTATTCCAGATTCACAGTGGATTAAGCACAACTCATCCATAGGAAGATGAGAGGAGACTAGTGTATACTAGTGTACTACGTGATACAAAGAGTGCACAGTGTTTGCATCGTATTTGCCCCTGTTATGAACTATTAACTTCCTGTTTTTGTCCATTCTCAAGACATTACATGTTGGTGGTTACTATAAAAATTATATTTACTTAGAGTTGACATTTCTAAGAAGCTCAGAATTATGCAATTACTTGCCTACACAGCATCATCACTTAAATTTCTCATCTAGTCCTCAAAACTAAGACGTCTAGAAGTGAACTTTTGACCTTCCACAGAAATCTTCTCATAGAAGAGTATCATTTATCTCAGCAAAGGCAACATGCTCTACTTGCTTGAGCCAGAAAATAAATCATCTTTGATTCCTCCTTCTTCATCACTCTTAAATCATGTATTCTATTTTGTCTTGTCAGTTTGGCCTCTGTATATATATATATATTTTAATCTTTGTATCATCATCTTTTACCTAGACTATTACAATTTCCCTTCCTGTGGTATCCATATATTTTGTGTTAATTCAAGCTAGTTTTCCACATAGCTATCTGAATATTCTTTAAAACATATATAAATGAAATATAATGTTTCCCTTTTGAAACTCTTTAATGGCCTCTCTTTTCACATAGGATACTATATGTACTAGTCTGCTCTCACACTGCTGATAAAGACATACCTAAGACTGGGTAATTTATAAAGGAAAGAGGAAAGAGGTTGACTTACAGTTCCACATGACTAGGGAGGCCTCACAATCATGGTGGAAGAGCAAGGGATGTCTTACATGGAATCAGGCAAGAGAGAAAAATGAGAACCAAGCAAACAGGTATACTCCTTACAAAACCATCAGATCTTGTGAGAGTTATTCACTACCATGAGAACAATATGGGGAAAACTTCCCCCATGATTTAATTATCTCCCACTTGGTTCCTGCCACAAGATGTAGGAATTATGGGAGCCACAATTCAAGATCAGATTTGGGTGGGGACACAGCCAAACCATATCACTATATAAATCTCATATATTGATTATGGATCTCTAAAGATTCTAATTTTTGCATGAGGACTTCATGACTTTGGAAGACAGCTGAATTATATCCATTTGGACATTATACTATATGAGCTTTGGTTTTTATAGATACGTAATAAATTTCATTATTTTCAAATCCTAAGCAAATATTCAAATCAATAAAAACACATGCAAATTTGTAATGTATAAATCAAAAACACACAAAAAACTTTCACATTTATTTTTAGAAATTGTTTTTATTTTTAAATGCTATTTTTATTTTTAGTTTATAATAGAAATATGGATGAACAAGATGCATGTGGTAGAATGTTACATCAGAAATTACCATAGCATTTTTTCAGTTTTATTCCAAACTTCCACTATTAACCTAATTCACTTCTAAAGTGCATAATAAGTCAATTGAGTACTAATTACTAAGTTAAATGTTCTTGATTTTTAAGACTTAAATGAAAGAAATGATAGAGATGGTATTGTTAAAAACTTGTTTTAAAAATAGCTGAAATGAACTCCTACTACTTGATGACAATCTCAAATCTTACAACAAAAACACTGCGATTGATGGTTATCCAAATAAATTGAAAATGAAGGAAACAACATAGTAATGTATTATTCGAATGACTGCTATCAGTTTGTGCTGAAATAACAAAATACATTAGATTGGGTAATTTAAAAACAACAAAAATGTATTGCCAATAGCTCTGGAGCTCAGGAATTCCTAGATCAAGGTGCAACAGATTTGATATCTGGTAAGCCTCTCTGTTTCATAGATGGTGCCTTGTTGCTAAATCCTAACACAGAAAAAGGAGAAAGGAAGCTCACTCAAGTCTTTTTTCTTTTTTCTTTTTTTCTTTCTTTTTTTTTTAATTTATACTTTAAGTTCTAGGGTACATGTGCATAACGTGCAGATTTGTTACATATGTATACTTGTGCCATGTTGGTGTGCTGCACCCATCAACTCGTCAGCACCCATCAACTCGTCATTTACATCAGGCATAACTCCCAATGTAATCCCTCCCACCTCCCCCATCCCCATGATAGGCCCCGGTGTGTGATGTTCCCCTTCCTGAGTCCAAGTGATCTCATTGTTCAGTTCCCACCTATGAGTGAGAACATGTGGTGTTTGGTTATCTGTTCTTTGATAGTTTGCTGAGAATGATGGTT
>NW_012115032.1:5050614-5104773 GCF_000951035.1 Colobus angolensis palliatus | reverse complement strand
TTAGCATGAAGGGCTGTTGAATTTTGTCAAAGGCCTTTTCTGCATCTATTGAGATAATCATGTGGTTTTTGTCTTTGGTTCTGTTTATATGCCAGGTTATGTTCATTGATTTGCATATGTTGAACCAGCCTTGCATCCCAGGAATGAAGCCCACTTGATTATGATGGATAAGCTTTTTGATGTGCTGCTGAATCCGGTTTGCCAGTATTTTATTGAGGATTTTTGCATTGATGTTCATCAAGGATATTGGTCTAAAATTCTCTTTTTTTGTTGTGTCTCTGCCAGGCTTTGGTATCAAGATGATGTTGGCCCCATAAAATGAGTTAGGGAGGATTTCCTCTTTTTCTATTGATTGGAATAGCTTCAGAAGGAATGGTACCAGCTCCTCCTTGTACTTCTGGTAGAATTCAGCTGTGAATCCATCTGGTCCTGGACTTTTTTTGGTTGGTAGGCTCTTAATTATTGCTTCAATTTCAGAGCCTGCTATTGGTCTATTCAGGGATTCAGCTTCTTCCTGGTTTAGTCTTGGGAGAGTGTAAGTGTCCAGGAAATTATCCATTTCTTCTAGACTTTCTAGATTATTTGCATAGACGTGTTTATAGTATTCTCTGATGGTAGTTTGTATTTCTGTGGGGTTGTTGGTGATATCCCCTTTATCATTTTTTATTGCATCTATTTGATTCTTCTCTCTTTTCTTCTTTATTAGTCTTGCTAGCGGTCGATTAATTTTGTTGAACTTTTCAAAAAACCAACTCCTGGATTCATTCATTTTTTGGAGGGTTTTTTGTGTGTCTATCTCCTTCAGTTCTGCTCTGATCTGAGACTCCCATACAATAATAATGGGAGATTCAACACTCCACTGTCAACATTAGACAGATCAACGAGACAGAAAGTTAACAAGGATATCCAGGAATTCAACTCATCTCTGCAGCAAGCAGACCTAATAGACATCTACAGAACTCTCCACCCCAAATCAACAGAATATACATTCTTCTCAGCACCACATCACACTTATTCCAAAATTGACCACATAAGTGGAAGTAAAGCACTCCTCAGCAAATGTACAAAAACAGAAATTATAGCAAACTGTCTCCCAGACCACAGTGCAATCAAACTAGAACTCAGGACTAAGAAACTCAGTCAAAACTGCTCAACTACATGGAAACTGAATAACCTGCTCCTGAATGACTACTGGGTACATAACGAAATTAAGGCAGAAATAGAGATGTTCTTTGAAACCAATGAGAACAGAGATACAACATACCGGAATCTCTGGGACACGTTTAAAGCAGTGTGTAGAGGGAAAGTTATAGCACTAAATGCCCCGAAGGGAAAGCAGGAAAGATCTAAAATTGACACTCTAACATCACAATTAAAAGAACTAGAGAAGCAAGAGCAAACACATTCAAAAGCTAGCAGAAGGCAAGAAATAATCAAGTATTTTTATAAGGGCAATAATCTCAATCATGAGGGTGAAATCCCTATGTTGTAATCACTTTCCAAAGGCTCTTAATACTGTCACACTAAGTGTTCAATACTATCTTATGAATTTTGGATGATGTTAACATTCTGTCCATAGCAACTAGCACAAAAATTCTTACTATATTCAACTTGTCTTTTGATTATGTATTAAATTATGAATTAATATTTCTTAATTTTTCTCAATATCTATATGTAGAGATATATAGATATATAAATACATATCTATATAGAGAAAGCTGTATTTGGAATTCAAATTAAATATATTTTAATTGGAGAGTAAAAAAAGCAAAACTGAATTTTTTTTTCTTGTAGAGAAAAGTGAGTGCCACAATAATGTAATAAAGTAAAGAAATAAGTGTCATGATAAGTAACTGAAAATATGAGAGAAAAAAGCATTTTTCAGCAAGTAGTATGAGGAATGCTAGCTCATAAAATAAAACTGGCCTTTTAAACTTTAGTATATCTTGAACATTTAGATGTAAAATATATTTTCATTACTCTTATTTCATTTTAATTCTTTTTAGTATCAACATTTAGCTGTAGTTTGACATAAAATTCTTTATCTAAAATTTTGAAAGTAGTTATTCTGCATATAACATTTGACAAATTTTGAAATATGTATTAAGATAGATCATAAGCAAAATAGGAAAAAGCCTGTCAAGTTAAAAAGGAAACTTGGAAATAAATTATTTCATTTAAATATTTTTTCACCTGTTAAGTACATTCTTGACACATTTAAAAACAGAAAACATATAGTTTTGAAAGCCAATTTTACTTTTCTAAGCAATTGATAGATACTTATAAAAGTATCTAATGAGTGCTTCAACAGTATATGTATATTTAAATCTTAAAACATATATATTTAATATAATATACAAATACTCAATATATTACTATTGCTATAACATATAAATATATAGTTTTGAAAGTTGTTCTTTTCAAAGCAAATAAGTTATAAAATATAGAGTGTCTAAAGTATTATATATTATATACACATATACTATGTATGTGGAGCAATATTCAGATAACTAAATCATATCTGAGAAAAATTGTTCAAAAAAATGTTTTAGAAACAACTCCAAAAGCAACAAAAATGATTTCCTCCTTAGCTTAAAAATTCACAATCACTATTCTTTCTGGGCCAGATAGTATTCTCCAAGAAACACAAGTTTCAATATGGTTAGCCTTTTTTGTCAAATTCCACTTGGTACCATTTCAGAAAATACAATTTTTTTTTTTTTAATTTTCCTTGGATGAGTTCCTTGACTATTAAAAGACAAAATAAATGGAAGTGCTACTTGCATTGAAGTTTAAATACCTAAAAATATTGTGCTCCTTAAAGATAGCACACAAACTGATCATTGTTAAATTTAAATTCTTTTGTTTTCTTATTTCCTTTTTAAGAGTAAAGTGAAAGCAAGTTCATTAGAAAAGTAAAGGAATGGCTACTCCATAGGCAGAGCAGTATTGAGGGTTGCTGGTTGGCTTATAAATTTCTTAGGGTGTACACATACACACACTTACATAGAAACACACAGTTTCTACTTAACAGTTATTAAAATAACTACTATTGAGCACTCAGTATGCATCCAGAGTTGTTTTAAATATTTACATTAACGTGTAATCACAATTTTGAGGTTTATTATTATTATTACTTTCACTTTATAGATGTAGTCTATAAAGAAATCTGAGACACAGAGAGGTTATGTCAATTGCCAAATGAAAGGGGGTATAACTGTCAAGTATCAGCTTTGGTTTTGAAACTAGACTTTCAGTTTTTCCTATACTATACTCTTATTTTTTAATTCATTTATTTTCTTTGACTAATCTCTTAGAAATGGAAGCACCTGCATAGTTTCTGTGGAGATTCTACTCATACTTTGTTGTAAATGATGAATAGGTATTATAAAACTAAGACATTCTACATGCCTAGCAATTGTGATTGTTTCAGAAATTAACATATTATTGCATTTGGGCAAATAATATTGGTTCAGGGCTTTGGTTCAAATTTTGGGGGGAAAAGAACTCTTGCCAGTCAACTTTGAGCCTGAAGCATGTGAGAATAAACATAATCACCTTAGCAACTTGGCATCATGTGACACCCATATAGAGAGGTTGCGAGCTAATTTGAGTGGTAGAGCTCTAGACTGCATCTTTATCACATCATTTGAGACTGAAAAAAGTAGTATCAGAAGGCTACTGCTTAGGTCCTGGAGAAAATAAATTCCTGTGTTGTTTAATGTAGTTGGATTTGGGCCTTGGCCATTTGAAATGATCATTGTTCTACCTATATAAGGAGCTTACAAATGTAACAAAACGTTTTGCTTCCTTGAAGCTGTCTTTCATTTTTTTTTTTTTTAATATTAGCTGAAATTTCCTTCAACAATGATAATGTCATACCTACTGAAAGTCATCTTTTGAGGATGGGAAATTAGTGTGATTTTTACACATCATTAGTATCTATAATGCTATCTGGAAAATAAAATGTATTAGTAATCAATAACAATTTTAGAATTAAAATACATGTTTGAGAAATGAGGACCATGGAAAATAATGGGGATATTAATGTTCATATGTGAGTGTTTAAATGCAAATCTTTTGTCAGCATGATTCATTTATTCCTCATCAATGAAATCCTCAAAGATACAATGATATCCAAATAGATAACTAAATAATTGTGTCGAATTGAATTGAAGCCAAAGTGTTACACCACAGATTTATGGTTTATTTTTAGTAGTTTAGTATTAATACAATCTGAATCTTAACACCCTTTTCTTTTCAGTTCTGACAAAAAAAATGCAAAGTAATATTTTTTTGACCAGCTGTAATTAAAACATTTTGGTAATAGCATCATAGTCAGTCAGTTGGAAATGTGATGATGTTTATTTACTCTTTCTTCATAAGTATAGATTAGAAAGATTGTTGCAGTTTTCCATCTCAAATACCTTCCATTCAAACTGCATTCACAAAGAATCTAATGCTTTATAAAAATATTATTAATGTTGTATAAATGATTTTATTCCCTAGAAGTGCATTTATGTCAAGAATAGTTAAATATGTATGTATTTCCGTGTGTGTGTGTATGTGTGTGTGTGTATGTATATAATTTACTTGGATGTAAATGGTATATTTAAATAGGATATAAAGAAACAAGAAAAGTTAAGAACAATTCTTATGTGAATGTGAAAATCTGAAATCAATAACAAAGTTATGATTTAGAGCTGAAATATGACATTTTAACATTCTAATGTACATATTTTATTTGAATTCCACACAACTTTTTAAACTGAAATTTTTAAGAACAAAATGACTAGTGATATATAACTGTAATGAAAATTTTTATGTAACATTTAATAATACAGCTTCTTATGTTTCAACTGGAAAGATGATATAGTGGTAGAATATACTTTTATTCTGTATTCTATCCTGTACTGATATTCTTGCAAATGGTACAATATTTTTGGGAGATAAGAATTCTACCAGTGAACCACCAGTACTTCCTGATGGTACAATAATTTTTAATAAAAGTAAGTTCAAAATTATTTTGCAATTAATTTGCTAAATATATTGACTTTTTGGAAAGGCAAGGAAAGTCTACATCTGAGTTTCATGGCAAGGGTTTCAGTGAACTAAACTGACCCACATAATGAAGTTGAATTCTCGTGTGTGTGTGTTTTGGATACTTGTTTGTCTTTCAAGGTTTTTATTTTCTTTATTCTTTTTAAGAATCTAGGTCTTCAAAGTAAACAGCAGAAAGAAACTAGGGAATTGGCAGAATGCCAATTATAAAGGGACATTTTATTAATTAAGATGACATATTTAATTCTTTTGTAATATTTTTCTCATTTAGAAGCACTACCATCTTCCAAAATCTTCAGGGATTTGTGACTAATGGAAATACTTTTGATATGTTTTTATTTGTGTGTGCTCAGGGTGTACGTGTGTGTGTGTATACCATCGAAAAAAATAATATATTTACCGTTTACCTGAGTCAACATAATTGCGATATTTGGTGTGATGTGCAGGACTAAAAGATACCAGAGAAACTAATCCATTAAAGAGGAGCAGGTATCACTAGATAAAGAGGATTCGGAAAATCACAAGTCATGGTGTGTAATTCTCATATGATTTCCAGAACAATTGATATTCGGGTGCAACTTCCAGGCCATAGGGAAGTAGTATAAAACAAATTCTTACAAATTTCAAAAGACAGAGTACATTTGAATTACAGATGGCATTATACTATTTTGAATTTTTTAAAAGGCTGTGTACAATAACACTCAGATACTCTGTTATAATTTTCTTGAGTAAGCGAAGTAAATTGAAAAATAGAGGTGTCACAAACTAATGCTGGCTGGTTACTTTCAACTCCATGCTCTGGTATTTATCTTCAAAAGAGTTAAGTTGAGTAATATTAATAATTGTTCTAAGAAAATAGTTTTCTGGGATTTTTGCAATTTGGGGCACATTGTGATTGAATTATTACCAGACTGATCAAAATATTCATCCCTGTTTCTGTCTTATCTTTAAATCTGGCATAGTTAACTGCCTAGACTAAATTAGCATTTAAGCCTCTTGAAAAATTATCATGGCAAGTTCTAAATAAAATGTATCTATTATTATAGGCAAATGGGAGCTGATGTGATAAACTGGAGCAAAAAAAATAAATAATAGATGAGAGAACACTTTGTTTAGAAAGAGGTGTTAGTATGCTTATTTTGCAATCTATATTTGTATACATTTAATTTGGCTGTATGATGATTTCTTAAGTATTTATAAATTAATTTAATCTGTCTATTTTAATCTATTAACTGTTAGCTGTAATGTATACACATTTATACATTTCACCTCAAAAGTAGATAGTGATTGGATACAAATTTAAATTGTGCTTAACATTTAGAAAATCCACTTTAATATCCAAATCTTATATACCTAAACCATTTGCCACTATCAAAAATACACAATTTTATTACCACAAAAACCTCTTATTCTTAAAAAATTGTTTGTTACCCTCTAAACCTATAAACTGTACTCATGTTAAGAATATATGGGTTTTATTAAGGGATTTTTTTCCTTAATTATTCTAAGAAATTGCCAATTAAAATGTAATTATAGGATATTTAAAATGAATTGTCTCAAAGGAATATCCAGATGGTCATGAAAAATAAATAGTGATAAATGAAACTTAAAAAGTATAGTTCCTCATCTGTTCTTGATGGAGATGTGACACCAAATTATTTTAATAATGTAATTTTCTAATGTTAATCCAGAAATGTGTTGTGGAAACAAATATCTGGTTATAAAATTTTTTATGCATGAAATATGACTTTTTTGTAACAACACAATTTTAAAAAAAATTAAATCACAAATTCTCTAGGTGATGAACAAATACATCCCTGAGAATTCTTTCCGGTGGTGGAAACCACAAGTTGTGTCACAATATCCCTATCATACTTGTATAATAATGTAACCTTGAAACATGGCTATACAGAACAGATGAGATTTGTGTGTGTGCCTCTTTTATAGTCAGGTGATTTAATTCTGCCAAATGGATGTAAGAAAAAGTGATGTGACTAAAAACTGAGAAGGCTTTCATTTTTATAGAAAACACTCACTTCTCCTGGCTTTTATACAACTCTATAATTCTAAAGCATACATAATTTCAGGACCTTGATTTGCCACTTTAGAGTGTCTGAAGACTCCAGGCCCACGGCTTTGTATAGTAGAGCAACAAGACAAAGGGAGCCTAAAATTCTGACACCATGCATCAGAGACTCACAAAGCCCTGGGCAGATTCATTTTGGCTGCTGTTTAGATGAGAGAGGAGTAATCTTTCATCTTGATGAAGCTACCATTATTTGGAGTTAGACATCACTAGCAGCTAATCTAATTTTAACCAGTCAGAGCATAGCCATTTTATTTTTCCACTTTTGTATTGGGATTTCCATCATGATCATGTCACTGTAAATGGAGGGAACAACCAATCCTTGCTCAGGGTTGCTGTGCACTGTCCTCAGCTGCAAGGCCTTTGTTACCCTCTAGTACCTAAATGCATCAGGAGGTATGTCATCAGCTTCACCATAAAAAAAAAATGTATAAACTTTTCTCAAGAATCACTTTTCCTCTTCCTTCCAAACTAGTGAATACTTATTGTTCTCTAAGGCAGAAAAATAACAATCTTTTTTCATCCAAGCTTTCAAATTTATGGTCTTGAGTACTTTAGGGCTTAGCATTTTCCACCTGAAAATCATTGAGTCATAAGCTTAAAGATTTGGCTTCCAAATGCAAAATGTTTTCTCATATTTTTGCTGTGACACAAAAGATTTAGATGAAATGACAATAGCACATGAAAAAGTGGAGAGAATAAATGAAATCTTTAATTTTCAGCACAAAATGTTATTCTACCACACATATCAAAAATATTCTGTAGATATGTGTGCTTACAGGTTTAAGTGTTTGTGTGCCTGTCTCTCTCTAAGCACATTTTATCCTCCCCTTCCCTGAAAATTACTTACAGAGATTTCACTTTTTAAAGATTCTCTGTAATTTTGTGTTAGTCTCAAATAGTTCTAGAGGAATACTAGCAACAACAAAAAACCTTTCATAGCATGTAGATGTTAAATCTGATGAGTACTAGTTTTACTAATTGTAAATTTAGTTGAATATTATGAAATGTACATATTTGCTCCAGTAGAAGGTTTTATAGCTTGGCATGTATCACTAGATGTTCAGTTTAGTGTCTATGTACATTAATGTCTTGGGAAAAAAAAAGCAGCTTTTGAACTTAAGAAAATTTAATTTTAAGTTTTAAATTGCAGATTTGCCAACCATTAAATGTATGCTCCTGGGAAAGCTGTTTAGATTGTTAACACCATATTTTCTTCATGAATATAAGAACAGCACTTGTAATATCAAGTGATTATTGTGTGAATTAGATAAAGGGTTTCATATAAATAGAAATGCCTACATATATTAGGCCCACATTAAATAATATATTTTCCCTCTTCTCATTTTTTTGTAGTACCAGTATATAATTATGTGGACAAGTTTGTGTATAATTTGTTCAAATTGGTTCATACTTAGTTAACAATTAAAATAAAGTATATCTATTGATGGACTTGATCTGAATTGTGATGTGCAAGTGTAGCATGCTTCAATATCACCTATCAATTTAAAAATTTATGGAGAACTAAGTGTTTGAAAAGTTGGCAAGTTCAGTCAAAGAAAAATACAGACATCTAATTCAAGGGTCTATTTAAGTTAAGGTAGTCTATTTTCCTGAAATAGATTATAAATATGTAATCCATTTCCATGAGGAAAAATAAAGTGTAGGGAATATTTGGTAAAGTCACATACAGTAGGACTTACTGCAAACAAAACTTGCCAAGTGTATGTATGGTTTGACTGTGTCGCCACACAAATCCCATCTTGAATTGTAGTTCCCACAATCCCCATGTGTCATGGGAGGGATCCAGCAGGAAGTAATTTAATCATGGGGGCAGTTACCCCCATGCTGCTATTCTTGTGATAGTCGGTGAGTTCTAATGAGATCTGATGGTTTTATAGGGGGCTTTTCCCCCTTTGCTCAGCACTTCTCTTTGCTGTCTCTATGGGAAGAAGGATGTATTTTCTGCCCCTTCCACCATGATTGTAAGTTTCCTGAGGCCTATGCCGAACTTTATTTAGAATAGAAAGAGGTCAATTAAACCTCTTTCCTTTCCTAGTCAAATATTACACCTGTAAACACTGAGAAGGAAAAAAAAATGGAAAGTTTAAAAAAACTATTGTTTCAGCACTATTACAGGAAAAAGTTTAAGAGAGAAGTGACTGGGAAATAAGAACTATCATGTAAGTTTCAATAGGATAGTTGCAAAATATAAACAGCCTTTGAGGTATGTTGTACTAGGTAAAGAAGATACTTAAGAATAAATTGTTGGGAAAAAATTTAGTTGAATGTGAGTTTTTTCCATACTATATCATCACAATGAGTGATTTGATTGCCAAATTAAGAAGTACATTTATTTCAGAATAAAAAGATAAGCCTCAATATTCATCTTCTCTGTTGATTTTTTATGCCTCTCCCCATGGCTAGGAAATATCATGTTGTTCATTTGTTATTTTGTATTTAAGTATCATTATTATAATAATATGAATATTTTAAATAATAGCTAAAGTTTAACACTTGCAGCTATCCTTCAAGTGAAAGTCCTGCAAAGTTTCCAGTCAAAGCCAGTATATGCCTTATATTATGTTGGAGTGGATTTTGAATGGGTTATTCCAGGGAGACAAAACTATAGAATTTGGTAGGCGATAGTTTACTGAAATGAGAATGTTCACCCATATTTTATACATAACATCTTGAGAAAGATGCTCTGGCCTCTTTTAAAATGCTCCAGCCATAGCTACATGAAGTTTGGAAATAAGAATTGTTATAGTCAATGGGGTACGGATCAGGTAGCTCTGGAACACACTTCTAAGGGAGATCACAAAATTTACCACCTAAATATGTTCCCCAAGAGGATCCAGAAGACACCCTTCAATGAAAGAAAAGTAACAAATAAGAATAAACATTATTTTTATGAAAAGAATGCACAGGTGGGGAGCACCAGCAAGTTTGAAAAGCTCAGTGCTGGTTACTTTTGTAAACCAAAGTTAACAGTAGGAGATGTCATCTTGGACATATTCTCCCCAATTTCATTGGAATTAATAAGGATTCAGAAATTTGGGAAACCTTAGGGTTCCAATTAGCTGACAAAATAAGAAGGGTGTAATAACCTTAATGGGCAACAAGGCTGGAATGGCACCTTGGGTGCCTTGACCTACAGGGATCGGTAGTAATGCTAAAAGACCATGGTCTTCCTAGATGCAAGATACTTCTACTAGTTCTCTACTCCTTTATGGAGAATTGAAAAACTGAGAGCTGAGAGAGAATTGAAAAACTGAGACAGGCACCAACTGCTACTATCACATTCCCTAACTAGTTTTCAAATCTAAATCAAATAAAGAAAATATGTTCTTTGAGTAAACCCCCCAAAATGCTATAGTAAATATCTAAGACAGGGATTTTTCCAATACTTTCCTAAAGGGATCTATTGCCATTAACCAAAAGAGTAGAAGCAAATGAATAACTTTACCTTTCAAGACTACTAGTATTAGGTAGGTTTTGAGGTCAAAATGGCACCAGGGGACCCACAAAATACCATAATGATGTTCCATCTAGATATGAATTTATGGAGTTCAAGAGATATATGGAATTATGGTCCATGTTCATCTCAAGTGGTTACAATGGTATGTGGATCCACTCTCGGTTTACTTCATTGTCTTATAATGCATAATTAGAAATGATTGTTAGCTGCGATCACTAAATAGTATATGGTAGGAAGAACCAAATACAACATTCCCACCCCAACACACACACACACTAACATAGAATATAATATTAATATTGTACCCAAATGTACCTGCAGAGATTAGCACTAGCATCAAAAAGATCATGTGATGGTGCTCTCCATGACATTCACCATTGTGGTTTTCAAAATAAGCAGATGGGTCTTGGGGGATAATGGATAACTACTATGAAATTAATCATTTCCAATGTCAGCCATTATGTAAGATGTAGTATCATCATGGACCTTATCAAAAGAGCTTATGGGATTTGTTATGTGGTTATACATCATGGAAATGCATTTTCCTTCGTATCTGTCACTAAAGACAATCAAAATATTTTATGTATGAAATACAGCAATGCATATTTACTCTGTTTTCCCAAAGCTTTTGATTGCACTTTTTTTGGTTAAATTATAGGTCTAAAAGATCTCGATATTCTTGATATTTCATGGACATCATGATGCTACACTTTTATTAATCACATTATGCTAAATGAACCACATGAGGAGAAAGCAGCAGGTGCCCTGCTTATCCTAGTAAGACATGTGCATGCTGAAAATGTGAAATGAACCCCACAGAAATTTTGGTTATGCTATATAGATAAACTGCTTAGTAGCCCATTGACTGAGAGCATGGTAGACATAGTCTCTAAAATTAAGAAGGAGTTTTTGCAGTTTCCAACTCTCCAAATTAAAAATAGACACAGGATTCAATGGACTGTTTTGCATTCTGAAGATGGAATACACCACTCTCATAAACTTGGCGTTTCTCTGTTAATCAGATGACCTAGAATGTGGCCAGTTCTGAGGGGAGATCAGAATATAGAAAAGCTCTACAACCGCTCCTGGGTGTGATTTCAGTCTAAATTTCCAGCGCCTATGAAGTAATTAGAAGTAACCATAATGAATAATATTGTCACAAGGAGTCTACTCCAGACTATATAAACTTAGTCTTATTTATTGAAAGGGGATCCTTCATCAACACAAAACAACAAATCTGCCTTACAGTGGAAGATACATACAAGTGGTATGAAACTGGAAACATTAGAAGTTTGCCTAATACAATCTCAAGCAAATTGCTAGCTGAGGGACAAGGTAATGTGAGACTGAGGCTCTGTCAATCAAGGAGTGGGAAATGCAGCGAATCAATTGTTGATTTGTGGTGACAAATAAGTGGAATATGTGAGTCTGCAAACCAAGGCCAAAAAATAACATTACATCTTTTCACCAGCACTTGTCAGCAGCTCATCGGTGAAGACTGTGTTTCCTATCCCATCAACCTTGTGTTCAAGGCTCGAAGCCCTGAATCTCAAGACAGGAGGTGGCAGTAGTATGCCTATCAAGTGGAATAGTAAATATTTTATTTGATCTGAGGTTTTGACTAACCCTGATCTTTGGTATCGTCTTATACTAGTGAATCAGACTGAGAAAGGATTTACCATAGTAGTAGGGGACACTGATCTTCATAAAGAACAGGAGACTGGTTTGCTGTTACTGAATAGAAAAAGGAATACATAAGTGAAAGACAAGGGATTTCATAAGATGTCTCTTGGTGCTTTCATGTCCAGTAGTAATTATGAATGGCCAATTTTATGAACTCTGACCTTACAAGAGTAAAATGACTCAAGGATCTAATGTTTTGAGAGAAAAATCTAGTCACCTAGACACAAGAAAAGAGAATTTAAAATAAATATGGGAGAAGAGATAACCTTGTGAAAAATTCCTCTAGTGGGGAATGTAGCCAGAACTTTTACCTTTCCTGTAAGGGTAGTGTTTTTCTTACAAAAGAACAGAATTTCTTACAAAAGAACTGTGTGATTTATTGTATTTAGTGCAAATTGCAGTCTTAATTCTGTTTGTAGGGAGTAGTTCAGACACCTCTTGACATCCTTTGTTTTTTTTTGTTTGTTTGTTTGTTTGTTTTTCTGTAGCCAGAGCTATGACAACTGGCTGGATACACTTTTAAACCAGCAGCACCTTAACTCAGTTACAATGTATTGTACATATCTCTCATTTTCTGCCTTGAGTCTTCTCTGTGGCCACTGAATAATTTGCTTGCAAGAAGCAATTTAGCTATTCTTATGTACATCCAAACACAGAAATTATGGTTATTTGTTATACTGTATCAACTATTAAACACATCCAACATAAATGGGTCAGGGTAAAATTCTTCTCTTATAGTAAAAATTATAAGACAAAAGTTGTGGAAATGTTTCTCTAATGCATGATGGTGAATAATTTAAGAATAACCATTTCTATCAAATTTTATTCTTTAAAACTCTTGTTCACCATATTATCAGGAATTGTGATAAAAAGTAAATGTATTTTATTAACATTTTATCCTGAGTATTTAGTACTAAGCTGAAGACATTTTTGTAAGATGAAATTCCTACATTTAAATTTGATAATATTTTGTTTGTAAGTCTTTTCTTTAAGTAAATTATCCTTTATTTTTATATAAGTTATAATCATAGACTATATTACTACTTCCTAAAAATTTAAATGTTTATAAAGAAGTGCATTAAAGCAGTATTCATTAATACATTCACTTTAGTATATATAAATGACATGGATGTATGTTCCACAGTATAAATTACAGAGAAGCCATATATGATTTGACAGTATGAGAATCAAATGCATAGAAGCAAGAAACCTTTTGTGCTTCAGTGCAGATATTAAAAGTAGTGCAATAAAAGATTATGAAACCTTTTTAGCTGCCTGAGTGAACAGATTTGAACTTCTGAGAGGTGCCCCTGGGTGGAGTTATAGATTTCTATGCTTCATTATGAGCTGTAGATTTTGACCTGTGGAGAACTGTATTAATTGTCTGTCTAGGGTCGTTTAAACCAATGATATAATAGTGTTTGAGGCCGTTACTCTAACATACCATGCCATTTTAAAGACAGTAGATGAGGCAATTAGCCATAAACAGAGAGTGCAGTATTACCAACTGTGGGTGAATCAATAAGTGCTAGTCTAAGCACACATTAGCCAATGATACACTATAAACACTTTGGAAGGCAGAGAATGATGAGTTCATATTGCCAAAATATGAATTAATTTTACCTTAAACTTTACTTGGTATTTAATATATTTTATTTTTCTATTTATTCAAATATTGAATGAGCGATACTAATTAATTGTAATTGTGTTTTTAGAGCAAAAATTTTAGACAATATTTATGGTATATATTGGGACAGAAAAAAGCAGACTATTTTAAAGATGGTTAATGCAAAGTTAAAGTTACTCTTGGTACCATTAGCCTGATTTTAAATGTTTCCAATATCTTTCACAGTGAGTTAAAAATCCGTAATTATTGTAAATTCATGCTTGGTATATACTTAGTTTGCACTGGAGTCATTCAACTAAGATTCCTTGATTTTAAATGCAGTGATCTCATGGTCTTTTATGAGGCATAAAAGTATAAAAAATACAGTTCTCAGTCTCTTTGTGAGTAAATAATTCACTATTTCTTTTTATTCTTGCTTATATCTTGAAGTTCTGCCTAGTAGTGGAAGGTGGCAGAATGCTGTGGGTCATAAGAGTTGCGAGTTATTTATAGGAATGAAGGAGAATAAATCTTGAAATATAGAGTAAGAATTTTGATGTTAGATGGCATCAACATTGACAAATGTATCTTATATGCATCTTTATATTTAATTTATAAAAGCATAGTATTAATGGATTTTCCTCCACAATTTAAATAGGCTGGATAAACACCCTATGAAATTCTCTACATTGCCACACTTCTATTAGTACTATTTGTATTTAAAACATGTACACACACATAGATGAAATCAATAGGATATTTGCTCTTGGCTATGAATAATTGTTCTTCAAAGATCTAGTTCCAAATTCCAAATAAATGTTTGGCTTTCAGAGATCTAGCTGTATGTTTCAACCACTCACTTACAGTATATTCTCATATAGAGATTTTAAGATGAAAATTGCATTATAAAATTTCTGCCCATTATAATATTTCTACTAAACAATTGAAAAAATTCTAGTATGGTAAATCTGAAAGAAAGAAAATGCCATGTGGTTGTAGATGCAATAGTGATTTTATAACTGCATATGTGTGTTTGTGCATACCTCTCTGTATTATATAGGTATAAATATGCATATAGATAGCTTGCATCATATTTAATATAAAGAAGTGATTATATTAACAACCTAAATGTCCAAAATATTGAATGAGAAATAAAACAAGACAAAATTAAAACAAGTTCCTTTACATATCCCAACACTAGATTTACTCTACTGATAACTATCTGTGCCATTGTGGAAAGTCAATTTCCCCACAAACTTTGTGGAAATAACTACACCAATTTTCCCTCATTTTGGTGACTGCCTCACTGTGGCTTTCACTCCATTTAATAATGCAACACAATACTGATTTCTGCTCCCTTTACTAACTCTTACTTATGTCATATCTAGTTTTCCAGGTAATATTTCAGACTACCTATTTTTTTTGCTGCTTAGATTGCCATTCTGCTTCTCATATTTGAACACTGACAGCATGAAGGTTTACTCCACATCTAATAAAGCTGGCTTGACTAATGGTTAAAGGACAACATAGAAGAAGCACTAGTTGTTTTATCCAGTAATCAATGTCTGTATTAAATCTTAGATGGTAAAGTGACAATTTTACCAACTTAACTTTGCAGTTAGCCAATAAGTGACAGTTTTATTTTGTGATGATAGAAGCACATGGAGTGTACAGGTAGTTTCTTAAATTTGATGCTTGATTAGACATGATTACTATGTCTCTTATAAAAGTAATATGAATATATAATATGTGTATATAATGTACATGTGCACATTATACAACCAATGTGTGTATGTCTGTATATGTGTGCATGTGTGTGTGTGTGTGTGTGTGTGTGGCAAGACTGTTTAAAGGTAATTCACATGCTAAAGCGAAACTTAGTGAGTTTTATTCTTTGATTCAAAGCAGATTTTCTGTCTCTCTTTACTCAATTCTGATTTCAGGGTCTATTTAAGTTTTGTGTGATAGACTTCTGTGTTTGACATCAACTTTTAAGCTTTCTCACTGTAGATTTTCCAGTTCCTTGCATGTAATCTTTATAGGATTTTGTTATTGGCTACAAATGCTTGGCTTTCAAAGATCTAGCTATAAGTTCCAGCTAAATAAAAGTGAATTTATTGAGATTCAGAAGAGGAAAACAAGGCCTATAGTGCTTGTCCTAAACATCATCTAGAAAACTAACAGACAAAAATAAACTGTATTTACATTTTACAGGTGATATAAAACATTTTTGCTGTTACGTGAAATGATATTTGCCTAAATTCTTAATAAAACATTATATTGAGTTTGTTTCAATCACTTTATTCTGTAACCATGTTATAGTTTTTTTGTTGAAAAAACTTTTGTGTAATCCTTGTTATTCCACTTAATTTTCCTAGTCCAAACCAAATAGTACTTTCTCGCATATTTTAAAAGTTTAGCCATTATGAGACTATCCATTGGAAAAAGCAAATATAACAAAAAGGATTATAATAATTTAATATACTTAACTTTACAAATATTGGATATTATTTCTTAAAAAGTCTGAGCTTGTGCATACGCATTTCTTTCCTGAATTTGATATTAGACTTCTATCACATTTATAAAGAATCATGGGATGTCTCTTGATGATATAAGCAAGATCACTGCATCTGAAAACTTTTAATACACACACACACACACTCACTCTACTTGAAATTGTGCGGGTATGCAGGTTAACCTAACTTACAGATAAATACTTCTTAATATTATGTTATTTTTTCTAAATAAAACATGTTTATTAGGTATTTCACCTTAATAAAAAGCATTTCTGCAGCAGCTTTTAAAATATATTGAATAGATCAATGCTCTGAATGTACCAAATAATTTTTTTCAAAATAAATGTTAGGTGGAAACTCAGTGGCATTTTCTTTTGTACAGAAGATTAAATCATAGATATTACATTGACACGACATTTTACATCCTGACCTGCAATGCTTTACTATTTATATAAGTTAAATTCAGTGAAAGCGATTTCTTTTTGTAGCTTCTTCATGAATCATAATGCAATTGAATGTCCTTGGATGCAATATTAGATTGATTATCCAGACCTGGTTAGAATCATTCAGGTATGGAAGACCTTTAGCGTTCCAGATTCCTAGGAAATTTCTAATTAAAAATTGTAGTTCTTTTATTTAAAGTGCATTTCAAAATGTTGGCCTAGAATGAAGGTACACAAACCTTTAAATTACCAATCTTTATTTATTTTATGATTAGAATTTCTAGAATCTCAAAGCTCAGATGCTTTCTAATGTGTAGATTCCATTTAAAACAACTCTGAAATGTCCTCCTATTATCCAGTGAATCAATATTGTAAGTAAATATGAATATATCTTATGCAAGATTAATGTTGAGCATTTAAATTAAAAAATTGAAAAATATTTGAGAAATAGACCAATGACTCTGTTAACAAGCTTTGAGAAAACAGTTCCATCCTTATATTTATAATAGAAGAACCAAATGATATCTCTATGGAAAGGGGCTTTGGCAGGATCTAATAAACATGTATGCATTTATATAGTTTTGATACACACACACTCATATATATGTATATCACATTTATATCAACTAATTTATTCCACTTCAAGGAATATTAATAATATCACAATATTGGTTGTGACATCTTAATAAGATGGTTTTCTTATCATTATCTTAATAAAATAATAAAAATAAGAACATTTTCGTTTTAATATATGCTTGTGTGTGTAAGAGCAGACTTACATGTATACACATACTTACATTTACAAAAGTAAATTGCAACGGGAATAGAGGCAGCAATGAACTAACTTGGAGAAAATATAGAGGGGAGTAAAATTCTCTAGAAATTATGTTTTTCAATATTTTATATTTTGAATAAGTAAAAGTTTATGTATGAAAACAATATAATTAAAGCAAGTAGAAAAAAGTCTGTTAAACTGAACACGAAAAACACAAAATAACTTACCTATATAACACATCAAAATAATAAAAAAATTAAATGCTACTCATAGTTTTTGTTACCAGTAATATTGATAATGTAATTTAAAGCTGTTTTGTAAAATATTGTATGAAAATACATATGAGTAAATATATTGATATTTTGAGAAGTATGATTCTCACTGTAAGGAGATATAATGATTGAATAAAACAGGCCAGGAAAAATTGTAGTATTAAATTTGAAGCACAAATAATAGTATAAAATGTTATGTATGTGTGCATGTGATTATGTTACTTAATAGGAAGAGCATATATAGCTAATCTCATTCTAATTACAAACTACTCACTGAGTAATCAGAACGTATATTTAAATTACCCTTGTTCATGCCCACTAATGGGATGCAAGTCTTCTTTGAAGAAAAATAATTTCTTTTCAAGTTCTGATAGAGGGGAAGTACCAGGTGGGAAACACTCTTTTTAGAAGTATCTTGGGACTACTAGCGTCATTTCAAAATGATAAAACTATTATGAATAAATGGACTTCAGTGGTCAAATTTGACCTGTAATCAAAAAATGGTGATCATAATTGACTATAAAACAATGAATTTTTAAAAAATTCTTTTTGAAATTAGAAAAGTGAAAAGAGAAGTAATAACAATCCTTCTTTACAGGATAACACTAGGTAATTACTAAGGCAATAATAATGTAATTGCAAAATCACTGTTTGAAACCTTCCCTGCAATAAATGGTTCATGTGAGGAATATCAATGTGTGCTAAAATTATTGAATGATGCTTTTTGGGAATTAGAATATTAATGGTGTCAAAAATTATCTCTGAAAATATAAATTACCTAATCACAAAAGGAGAAATGTGCTTGTATATTGGAAAGATCTGGCAGTTACCTTCTTGATCAGCTGTTCATATTTATTTTCCTTAATATCAATATAGCAATCATGATGTTCCTCCAAATGAAAAGTATTCATAATCAATTAGAAATGAATGCAATAATTTATGAGACATATATTCTGTCTTTTAGAAGAATGCATGGGTATGTTTCCTATTGTACAAGATATATGTTTACTGTATTCAATGAAAGCATTGGTTGTTTTGTTATTATTGTTGCTCAGAGGTTTAAGCATAGGTGAAAAAACGTGTAAGAACTCTGCATTGGCCAGAAAGTTACATAGCATCACTGTTATACAGTTGCATCTATTATAGGTGGGAAACTGGAAACTCGCTCCGAATACATTTCTCCACGTGGTTTACATTAAGAACTATTCCAAGATCTCTCAATGACATTGAAAGAAAACAAAGTGAAGAAGAAACATTATTCTGTGAAGGAAGTTACAGGTGAATTTGAGCAGAGTCAAGATTTTTGGATTTTTGGTGTTTTCAATCAACAGCACTGGCACAGCAGACTGCTAAAATTGGTAACAATGCACAATTCAATTGCTGAGATTTACTGAAGTTTCCAAGAAAGTTGCTGAAAAATCTCTGTGGTGGCAGCTTCTGATAAGATTGCTGAAATTCACTATGCCTTCCAGGTGATCTCCTGTGAATCACCAATTTCTGACATCTTTCTGTGATTTAAGCTCCCCTTGACTTACCAACAGTTTTATTATCTCTAATTTCCTATGATAAACCTTGTCCTAAAGTAGACCTAGAACAGACATATTTTGCTCTTCTGACCATATTCTCACTCATTTAATGACTTGTCTGTATTATATTTTAAGGGATTAATTTTTAGATAAATTTAGTTTATCAGTTTTGAAATATATATCAAGGAAACACAAGTTAAATCATGACATGCTATTACAATTTATGTCTGACATAAGTTGGGAAGTATCCTGAGGCAAGAAACTCTCATATATTGATAGTTGGAACTGAAAAAAATAAAATGGAAAACTTATAGGCATTAATTAGGAAATAAGAATAGATGCGTAACACTTACCTGGCAGGGGAGATACCATGATCACGAAGGTGGTTTTCCCAGGGCGAGGCTTATCCTTTGCACTCCGGATGTGCTGACCCCTCGGATTTCCCCAAATGTGGGAAACTCGACTGTATAATTTGTGGTAGTGGGGGACTGCATTTGCACTTTCCCGAGAGAAAAAAAAAAAAAAGAAAAAAAAGAGAATAGACGAGTAATTCTGACCCACCAATTTTACTCCTGCTTAAGCACCCTACAGAAATGTTTATACCTGTTCACATCCGACATGTGCAAAAATGCTCATAGTAGCAGTTTTCATTGTTTTTAAAAGACTATATGCAATCCAAGTATCTATCAGCCAAAGAGGATGGACAAATAATTGTGGCATATTAATATGCAAACCACACAATAATTTAAATCAACTATCGATATGGCAGCAAAAAGGGTGAAACATGAAAACTCAATAGTAAGCAAAGATACAACACACAAAGAAACACTGAGATAATGCATTGATTTATATAATAAAAAAGATGCTCTATTTTTTTATAGAGCTGTATAAGAGCAATGGCCATAAAGAAAAAATGATAATCACAAAGCTAAAGATATGGTTGCTTCACAGATAGAGAAAGATTCTGATTAGTGAAGGTAAACATGGAACTTTGGGTGTTAACGTAAATACATATTATTTGGCATCTGGATGATTACATTGGCTTGTGATTTACAATATTTTTTCTTTAAGTGTTTCTCTGTGTTTGTGTGTGTCTGTCAGCCTTTCTTCCACATAAAATACACAGCTTTTTAAAGATTCCTATAAAAACACAAAACAAAAACAAAGAAATGGACGAAACACAACAAACAACAACAAATCAACACACAAAAAAGGCAGAGCAGTAATGATCAAGATTAGCAAGATTACTCAGCCAACTGCAGCTTACTTTCTGCAATGTCAAAGCCATTATAAATATTTCATTGATTATTTTTCTACTGATCATACAAATACTGTATTTATTCTTATAATAAGAGAATAAAGAAATGTACTAACATAATGACTGAATCAAATATGCCCAGAAAAAATACACATTACTCATATTGGAAATTATAATTTTTAAAGCCATGCATATGCTTGCGACTTTTCCCATTTTAACATATTTACATAGGAAGATATAAAACTAGCCATGAATCTCAGTTTGCTGAGAACTTCTGCATCTCCAACATTTATTCTTCCAGGCTTGCTAGGTTATGTGTAAACAGGTGATCATAGGTTTTGGTTGTGGAGAAAAATACATTTTCTTAACCATAGCAGCTATCACCCTCATATTAGGCAAACATGACCTCACTCCGCAGTCATTGAAAGTGTACTTATTGTGTGAGTTGTTTTATTATAAAACATCTCTTGCCTGTAGCGAGGATAATGTTTTAATTAGAGTTACTGTCTTTCCCTCTAATGGTTAATCTTTCTCATTCTCTTCATAATTGTAGTTGGAATATTGGCTAATAAAAGTCTCTATCAGACTTCTTCAAAAAGCCAATATGAAGCAAAGGAACATACCATTTTCATATCTAAATTCTTTTTTGTAATGGAGCTAAAATTGTTTTAACTATTGAGCTCAATATTCAATACTTTGACCTTTTTTAAAAAGCTTAAATTTATTTATTTTTGTATTACAAAAATTAACCACACAAAAAGTCTGTAATGCTTTAAACCATATCCTAAATACCATTGATTTAATCTGGCTCTAAATAAAATCAGAAGCCATTCAAAGTTTTTGAAGTGAGTAGTGACAAAATTTAACCTATAATGTAATGTGTTCTAACTGGACACATAAAATTCATATATACTATATCTATCTTAACTCAACCAAAACTTACATTATAATGTGAAGAAAATTTCTTTCATTTTTTAACCTTGTGACTGAGTCAGAATTTATTTATTTTGAATTCCTTCTCAATACTGAAGATCACATTGATTTTCTTCTAATTAGGTAACATTTTACCAACTCATTGGATTTGAGTATGTAATAATTTACCGAGTGTTTCCCAAAGGGCAGAAAGTACTTTTTGTTTCAAAATCTCTTGCTAACTGAGAAACAAATTTTTGAATTCTGGGTGTATTGATTCATTATGACTTGTTATATTCTACAAAAACACTGCCCTTGGATGATTAAAGACAATAAAATAATTTTTTTCATAAATATATTTGACAATTGTAGGTATATTTGTTTGAGAAGGTTGCATTACCTAAAGGACAATTTCTTTTGTTGTTTAAAAACATGTTAAAAAATGAGAATGATCTACTTTAGAAGGTTGTACAATGAATGGATTCATTTATAAAATGTTTATTTTTCTAATAAGAGGTGATTAGTATTAAATGATTGTAACTACATCTGAACAAATGCTTTTCCTTCTATTTATTAAGGAAATGAAAAATTTGAGCCCTTGTATCAAAACTGAAATACAGAAAAGGAAACCACATAGCAACTATATGTTTGAGAATATTTGATGACATATTACAGGTGAAATAAGATTGATATGACATACAACTTATGTTTGTTGAGTAATATGGTTTTCAGCAATTTTCTTTCATATCTTCAAAGGTGGAATAGTGTTATGATTTTTAAACTCTTAAACAACATGGAAAATTAGAAAGCTTCTTAGTTCAGCTTAGGTATTACAGTTGGTATATAAAATGCACTGCAAATCAATACTGAAGACCATTCTCATTTTCCAATATAACTACAAAATTATCAACTAAAATATTAGGACATTAAGCTAGCAGTTTTGAGTATTTGCAACAAAAAAAGCTTGCCAATCCTTCATCTAGACAAACAAACAAACAAAAAATAAATCAAAAATTGAAATGTGTCACTTTCCATTGCATAAATACTCTCATCATGGTCCATTGATTGGATATAATTGAAGAGAGTTAGAAAGAAATACACATGTGATTCTATAGTATTTCTACTATACAAATGCAATAGGCATATATAACCTCAAAGTCATGTACAATAATTAAATTTAGTGAAATAATTATGAAGAAGTGGTAACTTTTGAGTATTTGTTATCTTTCTTTTAATATAATCTACTTAATTGTAACATATAATTTCAGATGCAAAAACTCTCTATTTAACAACCAGTGTAAAAAATTTCTGAATATTTAATAGTAGGCTCCTGTGAGCTCATACAAGTTAGCTCTGGCATATCACTGCATTCATTCATTTATTTGTACATACATCTTTTTTATATATCTATGTATGTAATTATCCAAACAAATATGAAGCAGTTTGTGGAAGCCCTTCCTTATATCAATATATCCATTTTGCCTTCTGTAGAGAACATAAAATTCAGCTTTGATTATGTTTAGGAGCAAAGATTTCTTCCATGCTATAGATTTTTTAAAAATAGAGTCAGAAAATTTCTTTAAAAATCACTGTCCATAAGGAGGTATTGTTTTATCATATATTTAAGGAAAAATATTTAATGGGAGTTTACGCTGTAGTTTTCAGTATCTCTTTATACATCCAACTACCCACACAAAATAGTAATAAAATAAAAATTACAAAAATACATATGCCTCTAGAGAAGAAAACAAGATCCTCTTAAGTATGAGATAACCACAAGGAAAAAGTAAGGCTTGTATAAAATTTTGTAAAGATGATACAAGTGTAAATGTTTCTAATTCGGTGTAAAATATTAATTGGTTGAGATTCTATAAACAGGCTTTATTTCATATTGTTTCAGAAAATTAGTTTTTTATTGGATATCATTTTTATTTTAAAGATGAAGAATCTGCAGCACAGAGAACCTTTGGCACTTCAAAGTCAAAAGAAGTCCCGCTGGTAGACAGAAAATGAAAGAGGATGCAAGTTTAAGCTTGAAACCACAGTGCTTTTCGACTTCTTTCACTATTACAGTGAAGGAACTCAAGGACCTGGTGAAGGGGATAGAGTATTATACTCACTCCCATTTTAAGAAGGTAGAATTAAAGCTCAAGTGGCTGTGACTTAGTAGCAGATTCTGGGGCAAAGGCAGTTATGCAAATATGACTCCCATAAGAGCTTCAGATTCAATGCTATCTCTGACTTTTCTTTCTTTTTTTTTCCAAACTTTATTTTAGGTTCAGGCATGCATTGCATGTGGTTATATAGGTAAAATTCTGTAATGGGAGTTTGTTATACAGATTATTTTGCCACACAGGTACTAAGCCTCGTAACAAATTATTTTTTCTTTTCCTCTCTTTCCTCCCAACGTCCACTATCAAGAAGGCAAGAGCGTCTGTTGTTCCCAATTTCTCATGTGTTCTCATCCTTTATCTTTCACTTTTAAATGAGCATAGGTGGTATTTTGTTTTCTGTTCCTGTGTTAGTTTGTTAAGGATTGATGGTCTCCAGTTTTTGTTGTTGTTGTCATTGTTTTTGAGACAGGGTTTTACTCTTGTCACTCAGGCTGGAGTGCAGTGTTGGGATCTTGGCTCACTACAATTTCTGCCTCCTAGGTTCAAGTGATTCTCTCGTCTCAGCCTCCCAAGTAGCTGGGATTACAGGTGCCTGCCACCATGCCCAGCGGATTTTTGTGTTTTTAGTAGAGATGGGGTTTCACCATGTTGGCCAGACTGGTCTCGAACTGCTGACCTCAGGTGATCCACCCGCCACGGCCTCCCAAATTGTTGAGATTACAGGTGTGAGCCACCATGCTCGGCCAGTCTCCAGTTTTATACATGTTCCTGCAGAAGACATAGACTTTTTCTCTTTTATGGCTGCATAGTATTCCATAGTGTATATGTACATTTTTTATTTATCCAGTCTATCATTGTTGGGCATTTAGGTTGATTTCATATCTGAGATATTGTGAACAATGCTTCAATGAATACGCATGTGAATGTGTCTTTATCATAAGATTATTTATATTCTTCGGCTATTTACCCAGTAGTGGGACTGCTGGGTCAAATGGTAGTTCTGTTTTTAGATCTTTGAGGAATTGCCACAATGCTTTCCCCAATGGTTGAGCTAGTTTACACTCCTGCCAGCAATGTATGAGTGTTCCCTTTTCCCCATAACCTTACCAGCATATGTTGTTTGTTGACTTTTTCATAATAGTCATTCTGACTGGTGTGAGATATTGCATTGTGGTTCTGATTTTTAATTCTCTAATACAGTGATACTAAACTTTTCATATGTTTTTTGGTTGCACATATGTCTTCTTTTGAGAAGAGTCTGCTCATGTCCTTTGCTCATTTTTTAATGAGGTTGTTTGTTCTTTTCTTATAAACATGTTTAAATTCATTACATATGCTGGATATTAGATCTTTGTCATATGCATAGTTTGCAAATATGTCCTCCCAATATGTAGGTTGTGTTTATTCTGTTGAAAGTTTATTTTGCTGTGCAGAAACTATTATGTTTAATTATAGTTTTGAGTTTCACATTTAAGTCTATAATCGATCTTGAGTTGATTTTTGTGTACGGTGTAAGAAAGGGGTCCAGATTTAGTCTTTTGCATATGGCTTGCCAGTTGTCTCAGCACTATGTATTTAGTAGGGAGTCCTTTCCCCATTGGTTGTTTTTGTCAACTTTGTCAATGATCATATGGTTGTATATGAGAAGCCTTATTTCTGGGCTCTCTATTCTGTTCCATTGGTCTATGTATCTACATATGTTTTTGTACCAGTACCACACTGTTTTGGTTACTGCAGCCATGTGTTATAGTTTGAAGTCAGGTAGAATGATGCCTGAACTTTGTTGTTTTTGCTTAGAATTGCCTTGGCTATTCAGCCTCTATTTTTGATTATACGTTAATTACAAGAGTTTTTTTATAGTTCTGTGAAGAATGTAATTGGTAGTTTGATGGGCACAGCATTGAATCTATAAATCATTTTTGGAAATATGGCCATTTTAACAATATGGAGTGTTTTTATCCATTTGTTTGTATCTTCTCTGAGTTATTTAAGCAGTGTTTTGTAACTCTTATTGTAGAGATCATTCACCTCCCTGGGTACCTGTATTTCTATTTATTTTATTATTTTTGACAATTGTGATTGGGATTGGATTCCTCATTTGGATCTCAGCTTCGCTGTTGGTGGTATATAAAAATGCTAGTAACTTTTGTACACTAATTTTATATCCTAACACTTTGCTGAAGTTTTCTATCAGCTGAAGGAGCTTATGGGCTGAGACTACGGGATTTTCTAGATATAGGATCGTGTCATCTTCAAACAGGGATAGTTTGACTTCCTCTCTTCTTATTTAGATACACTTTATTTCCTTCTCTTGACTGATATTTCTGGTCAGGATTTCCAATACTATGTTGAGTAAGAGTGGTGAGAGAGGGCATCCTTGCCTTGTGCTGGTTTTCAAGGGTAATGCTTCCAGCTTTTGCCTATTCAGTATGATGTTGGTTGCAGGTTTGTTGTAGATGGCTCTTACTATTTTGAAGTATGTTCCTTCAATGCCTAGTATATTGAGAGTTTTTAACATACATCTATTTTGAATTTTATCTAAAGCCTTTTCTGTATCAATGGAGATAATCATGTGTTTTTTTGTCTTTAATCCTGTTTATGTGGTTAATCACATTTGTTGATTTTCATATGTTGAACCAACTTTGCACACCAGGGGAAAAGTCTACTGGTTCATGACAGATTAGCTTTCTGACATACTGCTGCATTCGATTTGTCAGTATTTTGTTAAGGATTTTTACATCCATGTTCATTAAGGTCATTGGCTTGAAGTTTTGTTGTTGTTGTTGTTGTGGTTGTGTCACTGCCATGTTTTTGTATCAGGATGATGCTGGCTTCATAGAATGAGTTGAGGAAGGATTCCCCTTCCTCAATTTTTTGGAATAGGTTCAGTAGGAATGATACTAGCTCTTCTTTGTACTTACGGTATAGTTTGGCTATGAAACCATCTGGTCCTGTGCTTTATTTGGTTGGTAGGCTATTTATTACTAGTTCAATTTTGGAGCTCTTTAATGGATAAGCAAATTAATTTCTTCCTGGTTCAGTCTTAGGAAGATGTATGTGTCCAGAAATTGATCCATCTATTTCAGGTTTTCTGATTTGTGTGCATAGAGGTGTTTGCAGTAGTCTCTGGTGGTTATTTTTGTTTCCGTGGAGTCAGAAATAATTTCTTGCTTTCTTCTTATCGTGTTTACTTGGATTTTCTCTCTTTTCTCCTTTATTAATCTAGCTAGTGGCCTATTTTATTTTATTTTTCAAAAAACAACTTAAATTTGTTGATATTTTGAATGGTTTCTTGGATCTCTATCTCCTTCAGGTTAGCTCTAATTTTAGTTATTTCTTGTCATCTGTTCGATTTGGGGTTGGTTTGCTTTTGCTTGTCCAGTTATTTTTGTTGTGATATTAGATTGCTAATTTGAGAATTTTCTAAAATTTTGATATAGTCAGTTAGTGCTATTAATTTCCCTCTTATCATTGTCTTAGCTGTGTTCCAGAGATTCTGCTAAGTTGTTTCTTTGTTCTCATTAGCCCCTAATAACTTCTTGATTTCTTCCATAATTTCATGATTTACCCAAAAATCATTCAATAGCAGGTTGCTTAATTTATATGTGATTGCATGTTTTGTTTTTGAGAGAGGTTCACTCTTGTCCCCCAGACTGGAGTGCAATGGCATGACCTTGGCTCAGTGCAATCTCTGCCTCCCAGGTTCAAGCAATTCTCCAGCCTCAGCCTCCCAAGTAGCTGAGATTACAGGCACTTGCCACCACACCTGGGTAATTTTTGTTTTTTTAGTAGAGACGGGATTCACCATGTTGGCCAAGCTTCTGTAGAACTCCTGACCTCAGGTGATGTGTCTGCCTCAGCCTCCCAAAGTGCTGAGATTACAGGCATGAACCACCACACCCGGCCGATGGCATGGTTTTGAGTGATTTTTTTTTTTTAATCTTAATTTCTATTTTTATTCCCTTGTGATCCAAGAATGTGTTTGGTATGATTGTGGTTTTTCTGCATTTGCTGAAGATTGTTTTATGTCCAATTATGTGGTTGATTTTAGAGTATGTGCCATACGGAGATTAAAATAATGCATATTCTCTTATTTTGGGGTGGAGAGTTCTGTAGATGTATATCAGATCCATTTTGTCCAATGTTGAGTTCAGGTCTTGAATAGCTTAGTTAATTTTCTGCCTCAATGATCTGTCTAATACTGTAAGCGGTGTGTTAAATTCTCCCACTATTATTTTGTTGGCATCTAAGTATTTTTGTAGGTCTCTAAGAATTTGTTTTACGAATCTGAGTACCCCTGTCTTGAGTGTGTGTAGATGTGTGTGTGTATATATATACACATATATTTAGAATAGTTAGACCTTCCTGTTGAATTGAACCCTTTAAATACTATGTAATGTCCTTCTTTCTTTATTTATTTTTTTATCTTTGTTTGAAGTCTGTTTTTTCTGAAATTAGGATTGCAACTTCTGCTTTTTTCTTATTTCCATTTGCTTGGTAAATTTTCCTTCATCCCTTTATTTTGAGGCTATGGAAGTCACTGCATGTCAGATGGGTCTTTTGAAGACGGCATACAGTTTGGTCTCGCTTTTTAATCTAGCTTGCCACTCTCCACCTTTTAAATGGAGCATTTAGGCCATTTATATTCAAAATTAGTATTGATATGTGTGGATTTGATCCTGTCATTGTGTTGTTAGTTGGTTATTACACTGGCTTGTTTGTGTGGTTGCTTTATAGTGTCACTGGACTGTGTACTTAAATGTGTTTTGTAATGGCTTGTAATAGTCTTTCCTTTTCATATTTAGTGCTATGTTCAAGATCTATTTTAAAGTGGATCTGATGGTAAAGAACTATTTTCGTATTTGCTTATCTGAAAATAATCTATTACTTCTTTGCTGAATAAGCTTAGTCTGACTAGATATAAAATTATTGATTAAAAATTTTTCTTTTTAGGGTGTTGAATATAAGCCGTCTGGCCGGGCGCGGTGGCTCAAGTCTGTAATCCTAGCACTTTGGTAGGGCGAGACGGGTGGATCACGAGGTCAGGAGATCGAGACCATCCTGGCTAACACGGTAAAACCCCATCTCTACTAAAAAATACAAAAAACTAGCCGGGCGAGGTGGTGGCGCCTGTAGTCCCAGCTACCTGGGAGGCTGAGGCAGGAGAATGGCGTAAACCCAGGAGGCGGAGCTTGCAGTGAGCTGAGATCCGGCCACTGCACTCCAGCCCAGGCAACAGAGTGAGACTCCATCTCAAAAAAAAAAAAAAAAAAATATATATATATATATATGCTCCCAATATCTTCTGACTTGTAAGATTTCTGCTGAGAATTCCACTGTTAGCCTAATGGGGTTGGTTCCCTTTGTATGTGACCAGCCCTTACTCTTTAGTTGCCTTTAGCATTTTTTTTTTTTCATTTTAACCTTGGAAAATCTGATGCTTATGCTCATAAGCACCAGATTCAGATGATCTTCTCGTACAGAATCTTGCAGAAGTTCTCTGTATTTCCTGAATTTGAGTGTTGTCCTCTCTAGCAAGGCTCATATGTTTTTTTTCTAAGTTACTTGCTTCCTTCTCGTCCCTTTTAGGGATGCCAGTTATTTATAGATTTGGCCTCCTTACATAATCCCATATGTCTCAGAGGTTTTGTTCATTCCTTTTTACTTATTTTTTCTTCATTTTTGTCTGACTGTCTTGTTTCAGAGAACTAGTCTTCAAGTTATGAGATTCTTTCCTGACCTTGGTCTATTCTACTGTTAATACTTATGATTGTATTATGAAATTCTTATAGTATGTTTTTCAGCTCTATCAGACCAACTATCTTTTTATCCTTGCTATTTAGTCCATCACCTTCTGTATTATTTTATTGTGATTCTTAGTTTCCTTGGATTGGGTTTTCCCATTCTCCTTAATCTCGATGATCTTTATTCCTATTCATATTCTGAATTCTGTTTTTGTCATTTCAGCTAATGAAACCTGTTTAAGAACCAGTGTTATGGAAACAGTGTAGTCATTTGGAGGACATAAGACACTGGCCATTTGAGTTGCTGGAGTCCTTACACTGGTTCTTCCTCAGCTGTCTGTGTTGGTGTTGCTTTAACTGCTGTGCTACCTCTGATTGAAGTGGTCAGGCGAGGGCCAGGATGGTTGTGCTGGAGTCCCAGACCAGGCATTCCTCTCCAGTGAGGAAAAGTGAGGACGAGAACCTGTGTGGAGAACAGTGTGGCCACTTTTCCATTAGGTGAATGCTTTGTGCTAGAGGTCTAGACCAGCCCCTGGTCCTGTGGATTCTCCAAAGCCTGGAGACAACAAGGACCAGGGCTGGGAGACAGCAAAGATGGCAAGTTGCCATCCCACTGTGAGTTTTATCCCAGGGAGTTGCTGAGCTGCTACTGGCTCAATAGTCCCAGCAGGAGTTGGCTGGAGAAGTGTGTCTTTCTCATTGACCTCAGTAAATGAGGTATTACATTTCTCACTGCACATTTTATAAAGATTTTTTAAGTCAGTATGAATTATTAAATCTTCTACTCAATAAAATTGTTTATCCATTATGAATATAAGAAGCTCCTCCTATTTGTTTTTATGTCGTCAGTCTCAGACTGTTAATGAGAAGTAGATGAGAGTTGACATATATACAGTAGTCCCCTTTTATCTGCAGGGAATACATTTCAACAACCCCAGGATACCTGAAACAACATTCAGTACTGAACCTTATATACTCTCCATTGTTTTGTATAGATACATTTATATGATAAAGTTTAATTTATAAATTAGGCACAGTAAGAGATTAACACAATAACTAGTAATAGAAAACTATAATAACATTTATGTGTGTGTGACCTCTCTCTCTAAATTTATTTATTGTATAATACCCTTCTTATGATAATGTATGATGATAAAATGCCTACATGATTAAACAAAGTGAAGTGAATAATGTAGGCATTGTGATATAACATTAGGCTAAGGTTGACTTTGGACACAAGTCCCAGGATACCAATACAGTTGATCTGATAACTGAAAAGTCTACTAAGTTATTAATGTGCTGATCACATATATAGCATAGACACACTGGACCAAAGGTTGATTCATATTCTGATGTTCTGGATTGGATGGAAGGGATGGTGTAAGATTTCATCACACTACTCAGAGCACAGTGTAATTTAAAACTTATAAATTGTTTATTTTTGGAATTTTCCACTTAATTGTTTTTGAAATTCAGTAGACCATGAATAACAAATCATGGAAGGTGAAGCCATAAATAAGAGGGGACAATAGTACTTCTGTGAAATGTTCCCCCTGGAGTAGGTGCTAGATATTACTTTAGGGTATCTTTGGTAGAAGGATATGACTGCAGGAAAAAGTCTACATTATTATTGAAACAACTGTTGCAAATAAATGATATTTTGCATTATAACAAGAGTGTTTTAATGAAAGAACTTATGAAAAACCTTGTGACATTACAACTAAAAATATTTTGGGAGATTTAGACATTGTTTATCTTGATGCCAGGTGTCTTAGCTTGTTTGTTCTGCTATAACAGAGTGTCTGAGTCTGGGTAACTGATAAACAATAGAAATGTAGTTGTCAAGGTGGGAAAAGCAAGAAAAGGTGCTGCAGGTTTGACTGGTGAGGGCTGCTTCCAGTGTGCCACCTTTAAACCAGAGAACAATTTCTTTTTTATCTGTAAGAGAAATAAACTTATTTATTGTATTAAGAGTAAATTTTATATTGTGACAATAATTAGATATGTATCTAAAGATCAACTCATTGCCTAAAATGCCATTGCCTGGTTTCTTTGACTTGAGATAACACATTCATATAAACATTTGATGCTCTTTGGAAATACATTCATTTATTTTGTTTGGGAGTTACAGTAATCCCTTGCTTCTCTAGAACTTTAGTTTCTCAAAATTAATCAATAGGATGAATATAAAGATAGAAGTAGATGTAGATGATATAGATAGACATAGATATAGGTAGATGCACAGACACATATAATGGAATTTTAGATTTTGTGTTTTTCAATTAGTCAAACTTTGTTGATTGTTCTTTTGATATTTGCTGGCATTATCTAGTTTTCTTCAAGTGAACACTCCTGCTATGTATTTCTTATTTCACTTCTCATGGCACAAAGGAAGGAAAAACATATTTAACTGCCAACCACAGGCTCACTTCTAACAAAGGGTCATATATAGGTTCAGCAATCAGGACTTAGTTGACTAATGGATGACTAAATAATTGTATGCATGCTCAGCCTTTATTATTTACTACCACTGAGTTACTCTATTTTTTAAATCAACACATAGAGCATTATTTATTTAATATGTGCAGAGCACACATAATTCTACTAGCCTATATAATTGCAGTTACATATGGATTTCTTATTTAGCAGCTTACTCATTAAGATATAATTCAGTTTTGAAGTTTGGAATTCCAAATGTCTGAAGGAAATATCAAGGTTACACCTATATATTACTTATTATATTTGTTATACCTATTAGATATTCACCTTTTTTAAAGAAACTATTATTACATTTAGTAATGGCATCAAAGTGTTAATTCACTTTAAAAACCTTCAGAAAATAAAGAACTGTTTCAAATGACAAGCTTCATAGATCAATCATTGTAAAGTAACTTTTCTTCCCACAATTTTACATAGGTAAAAACAACAAAAGATGCTGAAGATTTCAAAAGTCCATTAACAATGACAAGTATCTTAGAAATAAAGTTTGATTAAAATGTAGAAAGAGGTCTTTTATAAAAGAAACAATGGATGAGTTTAAAAGTATCAGTTAAATAATGAGATTTTAAAAGGAAGTGCAAAAATGCAATTCCCAGTTTGCCTCTGGGTCTCTTTCCTGCATATCTTAACCAGAAAAAAAAAAAAAAATTAAGTAGAATGGTTTTTCACTTGAGGGTAAAATTATAATTTTTCATAAATTGAGATCAGAGAGGTAGAGTGCTATAAAAAACTTTAAGAACTCACAGGAATATCAAGTGGTAATTACAATTATTTTTATTATTATTTCACCTCTCTCACTTTCCTGTAGAACAGAATGCTTTATGTAATTATTTTATTCATGTCTCAAAAATATCTTACTCCATTAAAGATAAAAAATTTGCTACCTTTCCCAGTCAAGTTCTAAACATAATATTTTACTTGAAACATCAAATTTTGAAGAGCTTATCAAATGTGTATTACCTATGAGATAGTTCTTTTTCTGATGTGCAAAATGAAGATTTAAAGATAGTGTTCTATATTCATGCAGTTGCAGATCAATGGGGTGTAAAGAGAGTAAAATGTCATTTGACATATTAAGGGATATTATCTGTAGGTTGCTATTGGAACACAGAAATTGGTTCAAATAGCTTGAAAATCATTTCCCTTGTCTTACATAAAAAACACACTTATTTTCAATCTTTTAATATTGGATATTTTGATATTAGAGACAGACAATATAACAAATGAAGTAATGTTTCATATTATATCATATTAGAGTGTTAATTAACACATTATTTGGGTGCTAAATGTTTAATTATTCAATAAAATTGAAATATTTTTGTATAATGCATTTTATCGCTTTGTATAAACTAACCAATATGAAGAGTGGGTGGTTATATATAGAATAATTTCTGACCGTGTCTTTTGTGATAATTCAATGGGAAAAGCAGGTGATATGTGAGGAATTACAAGTTCACATTACTGGATGGTAAAATATGAGCCTTCAAGCATCCAAAGTGGAGAAGGGAAGCATAGGCAGAAGCGAGTTACTAGAGCTCCTCATACAAAATATTTAGAAATTCAGTTTTTTCTGTAAGTGATAGAAATACTGAGTGCATATTAAAATGAATTATATGATTAATTTGAATATTAGAAAGTTTGCTCTTTTGGAAGAGTGAAGAATGGATTTAGGCATAGAAATTGGGTATTAATTTCTAGAAACTAAGATAAGGATCTACTTGTGGTTGTTCAAAAGGTAGATGCCGAGACTTGTGACTGCGTGGATGTATTTCCAACAAAGATATTTGCTTCTCCCTTTTAGATTGTAGATTTGCTCTTTAGTCAGAATGGTTAGCCAGGGACTACATTTCTTGAACTCCCTTGGATCCCGGTAGGACTTTGGCATAGTACAATGTAAATGAATGTTATTTTGGCAGTGCTGTTGACTGCTGGATGGATACAGAACAATTAAGGAGCTGACACATTTGCAGGGTAAAAAAAAAGTTGCAAGGAGCCTCAGGTACTGAATTAGCACAGGTAGGGAAGTCTTTGGAAAAACAAGGTGTTTATATTGGGAAAGTTTATGTTTTCTTATATTACATAAATTATTTTATCCTAAATAATACGGGATTTAAAATCAGAAGAACTTAGAGGCTGATTCAGTGTGGACATGTGATCTTGTCAGGGGGGAGTGGGTAGGGAGTTGCTGTATTAGATATTATTTGCTGGTGAAACTGAGGGAAAAAAGGTCCTGATTAATTTTGTTTTTAAGTCCTGAGCTTACTTTTCTATCCTGATTCACTTTTAATTTTTGTTGACTGGCCTAGGAATAAAAAATTAGTACTGCAATTAACAGGGGCATTTTCTTTCATCTTTATTTTCTAGAAATACTTTTTAAAAATATAATGTCAAGTTTCTTTTTTTAGTTGATTATATACCTTGAAGCATATTGATGCTAAGTCCAAAACTATGAAAGCTCTGTTTGAGATTTTCACTTTACTTAAAAGCCAGCAAGTTAGCTCGCCTCAGTATCATATGCATATACTTATAAAGACACAAGAACTCATGTCAGAGACAAAGATGGTTTATTACTTATGGTAAAAGCAGAAACTGGATCCAGTCATTGTCAGTTCCTCATTTGCCAAACTCCATGACAGATGAGTGTCAGCTGTTTACCTATATATATAGTGGATTTGTGGATTTGCATCACTGAAAAAGAACCCCAAACTTAAGAGATTCTAAATGTTTACGAGCTACTGGTTTATATTTTCACACTCCGTTTCAGATAAACAGATTATTAATTACCTTGGAATTTAAGCAACTGTCCCTCTGATAAGATGGAGGAAACTTTATCTTCATAAATCATAGGATGTTTCTGGGGTCTGTATCTTTAGGAGAGTGCTTTCTCTAACTTCTAAGGCATCTTTGCTGTTTGAGTATGCTTGTTTCCTGGAAGGCATGGATCATACAGGAAACATAAAATATCTAGCATAAATTTTCTCCTAACATGTTTATATATATAACATAGAAACAGATGTAGATATAAATATAATATAGACATAAACATAAGTGTAAACAGACATATAGAGAGAGATATAGATATTTAGATACATATAAACATACAAATATGTGGTTGATTCTCATTATTTGCAGATTTCACATTAACAAATTCATCTATTTGCTAAAAGTTATTTATAAATCCCAAATCAATACTGTACTTTTTCCAGAGGATGTTTATGATAGGTTTAGTGAAATGTAATGAAAAAAACTCTGAATCTGAGGCCTTTTGGATGGGTTTGAATCTTTAATCCCAATTCTGCCACCTATTATAATCACCTGTTAGAGGGGCAGATTCAGGCAAGTCACTTAATACTCTTAAGCATTATTTTTCTTTTGTGAAATAAAGAAAATAGAATATGCAGGTTAAGTTTTAATTTTTGTTAAATTATAATATATGTGATATATATATATATATATCTCCATAGAAACAATTATTCAGTACTCACTAATTCAGAGTTTGAGGTGACATAATATAATATAGCCACTGCAATAATGAGAACCAATCTGTGTGTTTGTGTGTATTTGTGTTGCATGTTTAAATGCAATATACAAAAAAAAAAAAAAAAGCCCTTGTTGCATTCTTACTCTTCTCTCTTCTTTCATAAACATTCAGTCCAAAAGTTATTAGGTGAGGCTGAGTAAGGTAGGGTTCTGTACTAGTTGGATGGTAGCAGCAATGACCTGAGTGGGTATCACAGCCTGTGTGGACTGACAAGGACATCCATGGCTCCTGGTATGGACTGTCAGAGCCCAGGCTTGGTGAGAAAGATGTTCATGTGCAAAGTGAGAAGGCGTGCCAGGTGCGCATGTGGAAATGCCTGGTCAAGGATTTCAAAGCACAAAGAATATGAAGAGTACAACTGTAAATAGAGTGCTATGGTATGAAGGTTCACCTTCTCTTAAAATTCACATGGTGAATCCTAGGCCCCTATGTGACAATATTAGGAGGTGGAGCCTTTGGGAGATGATTAGGCATGAGATCCTTCATGAATAGGATTAATGCTCCTATAAAAAAAGTCCCAGAGAGTTGCCCTACTTCTCCCACCATGTGAGGTTACAGTGAGAAGATAGTTGTCATCAGAAGAAGCAGGCCATCACCACTAGACAGTTTCCAAATGTCTTTATTAGATTCACTTTAAATATTGTTGGCAAAAATATCACAGAATGATTATCTACTCCTTCAATTACATTTCATGAGCTAAGAGCTAATGTAGATTTGCCCCATCACCTGTGACATTAACTTTGCTACTTATAGGACCCCAAGGGCTTCTTGGAGAAATAGCTGATTTCAAGGTTGGGGAAAAGATATTTTTGTGACAGAAGTTATAAATTGCTCAACCAATAATGGGAATATGTCAAAAGGACAAGGAAACGACTCCCATGTGAGAATCAATGTAGAATAAAATAGTAAAAGGTTATACTTCTATTGTATATGTTTTTATGGATATAAATAAGTTGAATGCATATATTGGACCACTAGGGAGGTATAGTCTATGTAATAATGCCAACTAGTAATTTTGACGTAATAAAGAAATTAGATAAATTACTATTTTGCAACCCTCATATTTATAGTTAATTGAGGCAAGACACATCGGTAATTGCTAACAATAGTACGTAATATTTAGGTAAGCAAGAATAGTTATGGAATGTCAAAGTATGGTCCCATGAAATTTTATTAATAATCAGAGAAAAGAAAGAATAATTCTGCAGTGGAGAAATAGCACCTTTTTCAAATGATCAAAATTAATGTCACAAATGGTAGGACAATTCTACACTGGGTAATACTTCATGGGATGCAGTAAGAAAAGAAGAAGGTTCTTCTGCGATATCCCAGCTACAATTATATCACCTAAATTTAATATATGAAAATATTAGATGTACCCAAATGGAAGGGCAAATTACAAAATAACTGACCTGTAAACATTTAAAGTGTTAAGAACAGAGATTTCAAGAAAAAAACTAAGAAAGCATTCCAGATGGAAAGGGACTAAGTAAATGAATAACAAATAAAATGAGCAATACTGGATTAAGTTATCTTTCTATAAAGGACATTACTGAGCTAATTGTCAAAACCAGTGTGGGTACTGAGGATTACATGGTATTAATGTATTACTGTTAATTTTCTAATTTATATGATTACAATACCAAAATATGAACCTTGCTTGTAGGCAATATATACTGTAGCATTTAGCAATAATGAAGCATCATGTCAAAAGAGATTTCTCAATAAAAATAGTTTATTATATTTTGTGGTATTTCTGTATGTTTATTATTTTCAACTTGAAAAAAATAGTAGTATTTGTAGTATGGAATAAAATTTAGCATATTTGCCATTTTAAATACATATTCTACTTTGTAAAGATACTTGTATGTAAAACATACTTTTAAAATGATTATAGTACATATTTTCAGAGTATCATTAGCTTCAGGTAATCTTTCTTTGCAGACTTGCTTATATATCTATTAATCATATTAAAAAATTGGTCAAAAATATTAAACTTGATATAAATCTAAATTTATTATATTAAATTGATTTATATTGTGTTGCCCTGATGAGTAGAAATAATATTACATATATTGTGAAAAATGAATCGTTTTTATTTTATAACTTTCATTTGATATTTTTGAAGAATCAAATATGATTCTAATATTTGAAAGTAGTTCATCCTTAGGCACTGTTTGTTCACTGATGTAAAATTTTTTTATGTCATACAAACATAGATAATGAGGCAAATTATAAAGATGAACCTTATCAAAAGAATAATCTGTATCAGATCATCAGGTGACTAGTAAAATAAATAGTTCAGAAATTTTCAAAATATATGTTTTGAATTTAGTACATTTAATTCTGCATAATGGTTTCCAGGGCTTTAAAACACTATATACTTGCAAATTAATATTTATCTTATCATTTATATTATTCTGATATTTTATATTTAAGGCTGAACCTTGCTTAAGTAGGCTGTTTTTAACACTGTTTAACACAATGAAATTAGGTATGATTTAGTCAGCTAGAGGAAAATTGCTTTTAACCAGTTCTAAGGAGAGTAAAATTTGTCTTATATGACTGCATTTTCAAAAACAATGGCTGTACAAAGCAAAGAGACTTTTACACATCATTACTTATGGGCCCACATTGAGCCACGGAAGATTCATGAAAAGCAATTAGCTGAAGTTGGTCATGCTGATTGAACAACTTTGGTGCATTCCCAGGATTTTCTGAAAGTCTGTTTCATCTGTGGGTTTTGCATTTTAGGCCATTTAAAAGCAATAAATATGTTTCTTTTTATATTTGGAATCAATTCTGTTAAGCTTCAGTGTTCTAGCTATATCCACCTCTTGCACTCTATTTCCTAAATAACCTCCCTGTTCATTAGCAATGCTTCTTAAATGCTGAAGGCAATGAAGTACACTCATATAATTCGTGTTCAAATTGTAAAAATGACCTCAATGGTACGGAGTTATTGTGTGATTCTTCCACCTTTGAAGTCATTATTGCTTAATTTTTCACTGTTGCCTAAGTGCCACAGAAACATTAGTAGTGGATTTATGATTACTAATGGGGTATTTAAAGTCCAAATGTAAAGACCTCATCAAACTCTTGGTATTTGCATATACATTGCAGATAATTAAGTGACTGATTGGCAATGCTTCCTCCTTGCTGCCGTTAGGGTATTCAAAGATGAAAGGCTATTTAAAAATAATATGTTTCTCATAATTAACTCTGTATTAAGAATGTCCAGGCCCACATATTTCAGGGTTTGTGGAACTTCATTTGCAATACTGCTATGTTACACTTTACACTAAGTTTAACATAAAATAGTTACATTTCATATAAATCCTATAAGTTGTGGGCATAAAGTAATTCTTTGCTTTGCTTCACTTTAGTAAATTTAATGTTCTCTTTTTATCAACCTAAGTTGGTAGCATTAGCTTAAGAATTGCTAGAGAATCTACACTGTTTACAATATTTATTTTATAAAATAATTAGCAATATATGAAGATAAAATACAACAAGTTGATGAGGATACTTATTTTGTTCTAAAGTTGGCATAGATATATTTTCTTAGATTAGTTTGTTTGCTCCTCCTCATTTACTTTAATCTTTGAAAACAGTAACTCTAAATGTTTATTTTAATGTTTTAGAGTTTGCAATGTGTTTGGAAAGGCATTATCTAATTTGAAACTCGCAACAGATCTATAAGCTGAATAACCAATGTCTAGATTTTTAGCTATAAAACATTGTTATTTAAAGTCAAATGAGACAAGCACAGTCTATTTTTATTTTCCATTTACATATATTAAACATGTTTTATATAATGCCGACTCAAATCATGTATGGAATCTGAAACAGCAGATAATAATTATTTTCATAGTCTTGATACTACTTTATCAATTGCATGCCTGTTAAATAGCAAAAACCTCTTCCTTCTATTCTAAATAAAAAATATGATAATAGAAATTTACTCTGTAGTTTTGTCATTAAATAACTATTCTAAATATTTGTTTCAGTCTTTTCTGAAATGACAAATTTTATTCAGCAGTTGTTTATTGAGCTCTTATTTTGAAACAGCTGAAGGAAATTAAAACATAGCGCCTGAGTATATTATCGTTCTTTTTTATTACAGGATACTTTTTGAAAACACATTTAACTTCATGATAAATGGGAAACAGGGTTATGGAGCACAGAATTACATGTGTTTTTCAAGGAATGGATGCTATGACATGCCACAAAATTAATAATCTTATGCAGAATAATGGGAGGGATTTGGGGTAAAATACTGTATTTGTAAGTTAGCAACTAGATTTAGAATAAAACTTTGTGTTGAATAAGAAGTACAATCTGGAGAAACATAACATATATATTGTGTTGCAAAAGTCTTCGTTTCTAGCAAAAGTAGAATGGAAGCTATTGCCATATAACTAGGTAGGACAGTTTTTCAACAGTTTCAAAAATTTCAACAATGTACAACTCGATATTTTCCTAATAATAAATCTAAATTCCTTATATTGCAACTTAAAATTATACCCTTCCTCAGTTGATTGAAAATATAGTAAATGCAACCAAAGCCAATATATATACATACACACACATGCACACACATATCACCATCACCACTGCCACCAACACCACAAAACAACAATATCAACAAGACACCAAGAAAGGTAACAAAGAAACTTTATCGTTTTCTTTCCCCAGTATTTGAGGCCTCTAAATTTAGAAAAACTTTCCCCCATTTGTCTGTGAAAATGTTGCCTCTCTTTGACATACTTATTTCCCCACTTTTCTCATAGCTAGCCCGAAGGCTGTGGCCAAGGATACATCAATTGAAAGAGTCCTGACCAGAGTTTGACCTGATGTCTTGGAGTCATAGCTATGAAGAAAACATGAATAAGTAATACCTGGCAAACAAAAGGAAATATGGTGCAGGGGGTATTAGTACATGTAGCAGACTCAAGTTTCTGTCACAGAAATGCTAATAGTACAAATTGCAGAGCATAGTGCACAGTGGCTGTGGGAGAGATTTCCTCTTTTTTCTGACAATATTCTAGATATCAATCTAACAGTGCAGTTTTGAGAGTAATTATTCATCTCTGCTTGTGCTAACTTGATTGGCTCAAAGTTTTGATCAGCTATCAAAACAAAGCTCAGAGCACATCCATATGATATTTGTATATGGAATCAAGGTATAAAGCTTATTATTGATTCATTTTTCCTTCTGTGAACTTGGTTAATTGTTTCCAAACTTTATTTCACACATGAGGCTCAAATGATCTGTCATATTACCTATGCAGGCAATAATAGTTCATTATTTTAATTTGAGTAGCTTCTATGTGATCACAGTGCAGTATCATCTAAATTCTGAACTGCCAGAAGTGAATATAAGAAAAAATAGAATTAAAATGCAGCAAAAAAAATGCGTATTATTTGAAACTGAATGATTTTTCCAGGCTATCCTTGTGTTCTGCAAGTGTCTAAACTTAAACATTATTTTAAGATAACTGAGGAATTAAAGGTTTAAAGACATTTTTTGTACATTTTGCTTCATACACATAAATCATGACTTTTTTTGTTTGTTTGTTTTTCCCCTGAACTGAAAAAGAGAGGAAATATTTTGAGTGCTTTTTTTTCTTTCTCACTTTAAAACTTTCCACCGGGTCAAAAGATTATGATTTTCCTTTCATCTTGCTATTGTCGTGTATTTTCAAATTTGACAAAACCAACAGGGAATGAGTGATCAGTTAACATTACCAGCAACCTTGAAGAACATATGTTCTATAGCCATTTAATATCAATTTATAGATAAATTTCTATGAGAAATATATTTTTGACAATCAGTCCTTGACAACCCTTGGGTACTGTCTTTAAACTATGACATTTGTAGATGTTAGCTGCCTTTCTTACTGCTGTAAAACCTACTAAGATGTGTAGTAGCAGAAAAATGTTGTGTTCTTGCTAGAATACAAAGAGTTAGACTATTAGTATAAGATATGTTAATAATTAGCTGAATGAAACCTGACATCATGCCATCAAGTAATTACACATTCAGTATACTGTCCTATATGCAGAAAAATAATACATTAATTTTTATCTGACATTTGTCCATTCATTTTTCTATCTACCTTTATAAGTGCTTTGCCAATTTGATTTGGAAGATTCTGGCTTGACATGCTGATTTCATATAACGATGTCCTCTTAAAACTATTTAGACAAATTCATATTACTATTCTGTTATAGACTGTCTCCTGCCTTAAAATGGGAAATTCTCTTATTTCTTCATGTGAGGAGAATTACTGTGTCATGAAATCTTCAGTTTGGAAGGACAAGTTCCATGAAGAGTAAGAAACTATAAAAGACCTTCCAGTATATGAAGTAAAATCTTTATATTATTATTTCAAACCACCCCATTCTGTTTAGTTATAACAAAACACCACTCTATGTTATGATCACATAATTATCTGGAATAGAACATTCAAGAGACATTGAAATCTTTACACCAGCCCCTCCACCTACAAAAGGAGCAACTCTTCAGTGTATTCCAGAAAATTCATTTATTTCTGTAACACCTAACATTCTAAGTACTACACGCAGATGACTCAAACTCAGATCGTCTTTTAGATGCTCAGCAACTATGGCACAACATTTAAGAGATAATTGGACTAGATTATCTTTCTTTTACTGTCTAAATACATTATCCATGGCCCCCACTCTGTCAACGGACTGAATCAACAAGTGCCCTTACCTTCTATCTTCTAGCTGGGTTGTGCCAATGGGAGCGACTGGGAGGAAACTGGAGGATTTTGAAGGAAAAAAGAAACTATTTGTTTTCCTTGCTCTCCCCTGTCAAGTTACTATAATGTGGTTTTCGTATACCATATATCTTCACTACTGTCGGTATGCCCTCTCTCAGAACTACACTTTACTCATCCTGTTAAAATTTTCTTACAGTTTCCCCTTTGGATAGCCGTATAATAGTTCTTTGGGTATTTTATCATCCACATTGCTGGCCCTTCTAAACACTGCACATGACACTTTGAATGGTCTCTACATTGTGCTTTCTTTAATTAAACACACTGATATAAATGTTTTATCTCAAAAAGATTCCGACTAATACACAAGTCTCAAATGTTTACTCCTTACAAAATTAAAGAAAAATATAATGTGTTCTTGAAACCCAGGATCCCGGTGGTGTAGGCACACGAGGGAATCTCCTGGTCTGCGGGTTGCAAAAACCTTGGGAAAAGCATAGTATCTGGGCTGGATAGCACAGTCCCTCATGGCTTCCCTTGGTTGGAAAACGGAGACTCCCCCGCTCCTTGCACTTCCCAGGGGAGGTGATAACCCACCCTGTTTCTGCTGGCTCTCTGTGGGCTGAACCCACTGCCTAATCAGTCCCAATGAAATTAACAGGGTACCTCAGTGGGAAATGCAGAAATCACTCACCTCCTGCGTTGCTCTTGCTGGAGAGGTGCCGAGGGGAGCTATTCCTATTCGGCCATCTTGCCAGAAGCCTAATCAATATAAAATAAATGGATTATTTCCTAGGAAGACATAATAATTCTAAATTGTATGCACATAATAAGATAGCTTTAAGTATCTTGAGCAAATGACAGAATTACAACGTAATATAGGTATTTCTACAATCACAGTGGAGAATATGAACACATTTATTCTAAAATATCACAGGAAAGTCAACCAAAATATAAACAAGAATATAGATCTTAAGTATATTGTTAAATGGTTTAGCGTAATTAACAAATATAAAACACTGTATGCAATGAGAGAATATACACTATTTTAAGTGCACCTGATCATATGTGTTATAGAGCACAGACAATTCTCTACTCACATGGAGTTTAGTTATAATACAATGCCAAAATACATAGAAACATCATCTAAATTGTTAAAATTAAAAATAGGTTTAAAGTTAAGTATTAAAATTGGTAAAATAGAAAATCACAAGAGAGAAACAGAATGGAATTTAAACTAAAGTACAAGGAGAATGTGAAATACAAAAGTTTGTTGGATATACCTATAGCAATCTTTAGAAGGAAATTATGTATCTTAAATGATTATATTACAAACAGAGTGTGACAAACAGTGGCTTAAGTATTCATCTAAGGAATGTAGAAACAAAAACATAAATCATACCTAAAGGAAATAGAAGAAAGGAAGAACAAAATTTAACGATATTATAAGATTTATAATAAATTGACAAAGTCAAATCTTAGTTTCTTGCAAATGAACATACACACAAGACAAAATTACCCTGAGATAAGCAAAAACAACAACAACAAAAAAGTAAGCAATATGTGTGAAAGATAATAACTAAAAATCTTATGCATATTGAAAAATGAGGATGTAACAAACATTTTGTTAATTAACTTAAAATTTTAGATAAAAAGCTAAACTAGCTAAACTAAAGCAAGAAAAATATATATAGGCTGAGTACACTTACATCTACTAAAAAATACAAATTATAAAACATTATAACAAGTTGGTATCAATAGTATATGTATTTATATACATATATATAAAATAGTGTTTATGTCTATAAATTAATATATACATGTATATATTACGCACTGACACACACACTAAGGATTTATAAGAAATGAAAATTCCAGTGTAATTAGTATATTGCACAGATATTAAACCAAGTATTAGCAAATATAATCTAGAGATTACATAAAATATAAACAAGATACATTTATTGTAGTTTAAACCTAATTTAATATTCAAAATTCAATTAATATGCTATATTAATGTGATATAGGAGAATTGTAACGTGATCATCTCAATAGATACCATAAAACCATTTCATTAAATACACCTTTCATTTATGTTGCAAACACTTAGCAGTCTGAGGAAATTTATTAATCCTGTTAGAAATACCTTCAAAAAAAATAAAACACAAATATGTGATTAAGAATTCTTAAAATATTGGTACCAGATTATGTCCTCTATTAACACTGCTATTTACCATTTACCAAATTTTTCAATAAGGCCAAAAGAAAAAAAAAATCTGCTGTATAGAATGTAAGAAGATAAATTGTAAGTATTTTCAGAATATTGATATGGTTTGGCTGTGTCCCCAACCAAATCTCATCTTGAATTGTAGCTCCTATAATTCCCATGTGTTTTAAGAGGTACCTGGTGGAAGATAATTGAGTCATAAGGACAATTTCTCCCATATTGTGTTTGTGGTACTGAAAACATCTCACAAGATCTGATGGTTTTTAAGGGACAACTCCTTTTATTTGGATATCATTCTCTCTCTTGCCTGCCACCACATAACATGTGCGTTTTGCCTTCCGCCGTGATTGTGAGGTTTCTCCAGGCACATGAAACAGTGAGTTCATCAAACCTCTTTTTCTTTATAAATTACCCAGTCTTGGGTAGGTCTTTATCAGCAGCATGAGAACAGACTAATACAAATGTATAATTGGATGCATATAAAATGTAAGAACATATAGATAATTGAGTCTGTTAATAAGTGTATATAGTGAGGTCTCTGTATGAAAGTAGTTTTACTAAAATTAGTTGTATTCCAATATATCAACAATCAAATAGTAAAAACTAAATATATAAAGGATACTATTTACAATAACACCCCCAAACTGATAAATAATTTAGTAAAAAATTAATTTATATAGAGGCTTGAAATATTGTTTCAAAATACTAAAGTACAAACTACTCTACCCTGGATAACTTTTAGGTTTCTGGTTTAAGGTTAGCTACAAGCTGAGTTTGTGAAACATTTTGGAGATAGAAGTGAAGCTGCGGTTATTATGCTCTGAAAATTGATGTAGCTCCTCAAGGTCTGTTGCATCTTAGAAACAACATTAGTCACCTGCTGGCTTTACTTGCTGTAGAGCAAGACTATTTTTGTATGCAGCCACAGGCATGAAAGGTATTAGCTTCTCCTCCAGATAATCTTCATTGTAGATTTTGGAGGCAGTGAGAGACAAGGGTAAACTCTATTTTTTTTTTTTTTTATTGACCTTGCTCCATGTGACTCTAATCCAACTTTTCTTCCAAACTGTTGATCCTGCTGACCTATAGGGATTTCACGGCCACCAACCAAAGCATATGCAAAAGGCTTCTTCATCAATTCTCAAAATTGAATTATGTCTAATTCTGGTATATTTTTGATTCTGCATAACAGGATGAGTGCTGCGTCTCTGAGTAGTTTAATGGAAAATAAAAAGGTGCTATAAATAATCTCCAAAACAAAAACTTAAAAATTTCCAAAACAAAAACAAAAACTTAAAAACTCTGAACTAATTATGTGTTAGACTTAAATCTTAATAGCCCTATGGCAAGTACCTTTATTTCCCCTCAATATTTCAGCCAAATGTACAAACTGTAGACTTGTAGCATGTCTTACTCACTGACATGATTCCATATAGCATTGCTTCTAAAAAAATCTCATTTTACAAAAAAAATGAACTGCAGCTATTGACTTAAGCTCACAGAATTAAGCAGTGGCAACAAGTTCCTCATCATGCTGAAGTAGACTCAGAATAATAGATGATGTCTTAAAGATTTATTAAATTGAGTTTAATTACTCTAAAGTATCCACAAAATTAGCACCACAATTCCATCACTGACATGAGGATTGTGATATTTATTTGAATATATAAATGACCAGTGTACCCAAAATGATTAGAAAGAACCAAGCTGAATGACTATTCCCACACATAAAGACTTATTTTAAAGCTACAACAATTAAAACAAAATGAAGCTGATTAGACCATTGGAACAGAAGCAAATACACACTTGCACAGATGTAATAACTGATTTATGACAATGAGAACCCTGTATGGTGATGATGAATATTAATAAGTCAATGGGATGCATTTGATGTATTTATATAAACATAACTTGATTATACGTTGTGTCATAAATAGTAAAGAAATCCAGGTGAATTGAGGATCTAAATATGAAAATTAAAACAACAAAGATTCTATAGTTCATATGTCAGCTCAGGCATGTAATAAGTTGTAAGCTGTTTTTTATCCTCACAACAAGTACAAGCTGAACAAACTGATAATTAATCCTTACCTAGATTGATCAGAGAACTGAGGTAGTAGGACACAGCTCTACCCCAAAATTTGGAGAGGTAGGAGAATCTAGAGAATCACATCTGAGATCTGCTTACTTGGAGCAGAAGCTACTGGAACCATAGACTGGTAGGAACACTCAACTGGAAATGTTGACAAATTAACTGGAGGCCGTGTATAGATAGACGAGAGTGAAACTTAGAAACTCCCCGGACATGTGGATTTAGTGGACTAACAAACTTTGGTTTTTATTTTTGGTTTTATTTCCAGGACCCTTACTAGGTTCTAGTAGTGAAGAGAGACAGAGATATTTTTGTGGCTCTGATAAATAGAAGGGATGGGTAACCGTTTGTAAAATATACTTGGAGTATTCTCCATAAAAAGGCCTAGTCTAGTAGTAGTCTAGACTTAGGCAGAGCTTTATTCTACCTCAGGGAAGGGCATCTCTCGTACTCTAGCACTCTCTAGCTTTCCTGACTCACTTAAGGAAATGGAAAAGTGAGAAACACTTTTGAGGTTCATAGTCCAGGGATGCAGGCTCACTAAAGGACAGATTTAATTTCAAGATTACCGAATGCTTTCCGTTGCCCACACCTTTATCTCCCCACCAAGAGAGTTCTTGCATGGCAAATGCATAACAAGAGAAAGAGCTTCCAAATATATATTCTCTAAAGAGTACTTTGAGAATCTTAGTGTCAACAAGGGAAATAAAAATAAGGAGACTGATAGGGTTTGGTTCTGTGCCCTCACCCAAATCTCATGTTGAATTGTAATCACCCAGTGTTGGAAGTGAGGCCTGCTGGGAGGTGATTTGATCATGGCAGTGGTTTCTAATGCTTTAGCATCATCCCCTTAGTGCTGTCTCACAAGAGAGTTCTTATGAGATTTAGTTGTTTCAAAGTGTGTACCATTTCCCCTTTCTCTCTCTCTCTCTCTCTCTCTCTCTTTCTCTCTCTCTCTTTCTCTCTCTCTCTCTCCTCTCTCTCTCTGTCTTTTGTTCTGCCATAGTAAGACGTGCTTGCTTCCTCTTTGCCTTCCACTGTAATTGTAAGTTTCCTGAGGACTCCCAGCAATGTTTCCAGTTATAGTATGTGGAACTGTGAGTCAATTAAACTTATTTTCTTCATAAATTACCCAGTCTCAGTCTCAGGTAGTTCTTTATAGCAGCGTGAAAATAAACTAATACAGAAAATTGGTACCAAAGAAGTAGGGCATTGCTATAAAGAAACCTGAAAATATAGAAGCAGCTTTGGAAATGGGTAATGGGCAGAGGTTAGAACAGCTTGGAGGGCTCATAAGAAAACATAAAGATAAGGGACAGTTTAGAACTTCCTAGAAACTTGTTGAATGGTTGTGACCAGAATGCTTATAATAATTTGAACAATGAAACCCAGTCTGAGGTGGTTTCAGATGGAGATGAGGAACTTACAGGGAACTGAGGTGAAGGTCACTCTTACTATACTTTAGCAAAGAGATTGGTGGCATTATGCCCCTGCTCTAGAGTTCTGTGGAATTCTGAACTTGAGAGAGATGATTTAAGGTATCTGGTGGAAGAAATCTTAAGCAACAGTGTTCAAGATGTGACTTAGCTGCTTCTAAAAGCCTATGCTCATTGGCATTGACAAAGAAATTATCTGAAACTGGAACTTATATTTAAAAAGGAAGCAGAGTATAAACGTTTGGAAAATTTGTGTCCTGGCCATATCATATAAAAGAAAAATCCATTTTCAGGAAAGAAATTCAAGCTGATTACAGAGATTTGCATAAGTAAAAAGGAGCAGAAGGTTAATAACCAAGAGAATGGGAAAAGTGCCCTGAGGGCATTTCAGAGACCTTTGCAGCAGCCACTCATCACAGACCTGGGCGCCTAGGAGAAAAAAATAGTTTTGTAGGCCAGACCCAGAGTTCTGCTGCTCTTTGCACAGCTGTAGTTTAGCTATGGCTAAAACGAACCAAGGTACAGTTGGAGCTGTTGCTCCACAGAGTGCAAGCCCCAAACCTGTCAATGTTGGGCCTATCGATGCACAGAAGACAAGAATAGAGGCTTTGTCCCTCTACCTAGATTTCAGAACACATATGGAAATGCCTGGATGCCCAGGCAGAAGTCTGCTGCAGGGGTGGAGCCCTCATGGAGAACCTCTTCAAGGGCAGTGAGGAGGGTAAACATGGGGTTGGAGCCCCCACACAGAGTCCTTACAGGGGCACTGCCTAGTGGAGCTGTGAGAAGAGGGCTACCCATCCTCCAGATCCCAGAATAGTAGATCCACTGACAGCTTGCACCATGCACCTGGAAAAACCACAGGTTGTTTTACTCAACAAGAGCTCATGAAAGCAGCTGAAGGGGCTGTACCCTGCAGAGCCACAGGGTGGAGCTTCCCAAGGCCTTGGGAGCCCACACCTTCATTCAGTGTGGTCTGGGTGTCAGACACAGACTGAAAGATTGCTTTGAAGCTCTAAGATGTAATATCTACCCTGCTGAATTTTAGACTTGCCTGGGACCTGTATCCCCCTTGTTTTGTTTTGGTCAACTTTTCTCTTTTGGAATATAAACATTTACCCAATGTCTGTATCCCCATTTTATCTTGGAAGTAAATAACATATATATCAGACTCTTAGGCAGAAGGACCTTGCCTTGTCTCAGATAATACTTTGGACTTTTGAGTTAATGCTGAAATGAGTTAGCACTTAGTGAAACTGTTGGGAAAGTATTAATGTGGTATTAATGTGTTGTGAAATGTGAGAAGGACCTGTAATTTGGGAGTGGCCAGGGTAGAATGATATGGTTTGGTTCTGTGTCCTCACTCAATTTTCATATTGAGCTATAATCCACCACGTTCGGAGATTGGGCCTAGTGGAAGGTGATTGGATCATGGGAGTGGATTCTATTGGTTTAGGACCATTGGTCTAGTGCTGTCTTGTGAAAGAGTTCTCATGAAATCTGGTTGTTTAAAAGTGTGAAGCACTTCCCGCTTCAGTCTCTCTCTGAACCTCTCCTGCTCTGTCATGGTAAGAGGTGCTAGCTTCCCTTTTGTCTTCTGCCATGATTGTAAGTTTCCTGAGGCCTTTTACACATGCTGCCTGTACAGCTTGTGGAACTGTGAGTCAATTAAACCTCTTTTCATAAATTACACTGTCTCACGTAGTTCTTTCTAGCAAGTGAGAATGAACTAATATGGATTGGAAATTTGAAGACTGTGACACCTACAACTATAACTAACACATTGTCTAATTAGATATAAATTACAATCTATCTCCTAGCCAGTTTGACAAGACGCACACAAACACACAAACACAAACACACACACACTAAGGCCTTTTTAATTCAGTGTTTAATATCTGATACCTAATTTCTGGGTTTACACAAAGAATTATAAGGCATGCTAAAAGGCAAGAAAAACAAAACACAGTTTAAAGAGACAAAGCAAGCATCAGAACCTGATTTGGATATGACATTGATATCAGAATTAGCAGACAAAGAAATTAAAATACCTATGATAAATATGATGAGGTGGTGATAAAAAAGTAAAAGAACTTTAAAAAACAGATGTGTAATATGAGCAAACAGATGGAAACACTAAAAAATGAACAAAAGGAAGTGTTAGAAATCAAAAACAGAAATACAGAATATCTTTACTGGGCTCATAATGACACAGTTGAGGGAAAAAAAATTCATTGAGCTTGAAGATTCAATAAAAATTTCTCAAACTGAAGTGCAGAAAGAAAAACAAATGATAAAAACAGAATACTAATACTCCAAGAACCTAAAAACAATTTGAAAACGTGAAAAATATGTATAATTGAAACACCAGTAGGAGAAAGAGAAAACAGAGTATAAAAAGTATTTAAAACAATAACAAATTAGAAATTTTCACAATTAATGATAGACACCAAATCAGAGATAGCAGCTCAGGGAATACCAAGTACGATCAATAGCTGAAAATCTCCCTGAGTCATATCATGCCAAAAATACAGAAAACTAAAGAGAAAGAGAAAAATTAAAGAAACTAAGTTTAGTTGGGTGTATTAGTCCATTTTCACGCTGCCTATAAAGACATACTCGGGACTGGGCAATTTACAAAGAAAGAAGTTTATTGGACTTACAGTTCTACATGGCTGGGGAAACCTCACAATTACGGTGGAAGGCAAGGAGGAGAGCATCACATCTTACATGGATGGCAGCAGGGAAAAGAAAAAGCATGTGCAGGGAACTTCTTGTTATAAAACCCATCAAATCTTATGAGACTTATTCACTCTCACAAGCATAGGAAAAACCAATTGCCATAATTCAATCTCCTTCCACTGGGTCCCTCCCACAACACATGGGAATTGTGGGAGTTACAAGTCAAGATGAGATTTGGGTGGAGACACAGCCAAACCATATCATAGGGCCCCTTACATATAAGAATGTTAGAAATTACAGCAGTCTTATCATCTGAAGTCATTTCAACTAGAAGAGAGAAAAGTGAAATACTTTAAGAGTAAGAAAAATCAAAATTATCATCTAAAATTATATATAGAGATAAATTTTCCTTCAAAACTTAAAGATAGACAAGAATCCCTCAAACAAAAAACAACGGAATTCATTGACACTAGAACTGCCCTTCAGGGAATACTAAGAGATGTTCTTCAAGGAGAAAAATAATAATATAAGCCAGAAACACAAATCTACTTATAAAAGAACAGTAAGGGTATAATTGAAAATGGGATCATTTATATTTCTTATCCTTAATCCAAAATAAAAGTTTAAAAAACTAATTATAATACCAATGTATAAGGCTGATTATAGAATATGGATAAGGAGAGAGAAATTGGGAACCTTTGGTTATAAGGCATCGGCACTATATTTGAAGTACCATAGGGATATTTAAAGATAGACTTGGAATAATTATAAACGTTTATTGTAAATGCTACGGCAATCACTAAAACTGTAAAGATGCAGAAAATCAATAAACAAAGGAAAAATACAACAAAGAGAAAACATGGTAGATATTAATCCAACTATGTCTATAATCATTTTAAATGTAAATAGACAAATTACACAATTATATAAAACAGAAATTACCAAACTATATATATATATATATATATATATAAACCCAACTCTTTGTTTTCTACAGGAAATACACTTTAAGTATAACAATTCAGAGAAATTAACATAATGCAAGGGAGAAGGATATACTACCACTAATACAAGAAATCTGGAGTAGTCACAGAATTTTAAAATGTAGAAGACTTAGAACTAGGAAAATTATCAGGGATAAAGAGATGCATCAAAAAATAGTAAAGCAGTCAGTTACTTGTAAGATAAAATGATCATAAACATGTATGAACCAAGCAACAGTGCATGAATATTGAACTGGTAGAACTTTAAGAAAAAAATAAATGAATTCAGTTTACAGTTGAAAACTTCAACAGACTTTTTCAATAACTAATGAATCAAGCAAGCAGAGTATTAATATAAACGTAGTTGACCTGAACGGTACTATTTAGCAGCTGAGTTTAGTTGACATTTCTAGATTACTCCATTCAACAAAGACAGACAGTACAATCACAACATTAAATTTAACATTCATCCAGATAGACTACATTCTGTGTCTTAAGACATAAATTCAAATTTACGTGAATCTTACAAAGTATACCCTGACCACATTAAAACTAATGTAGAAATGAATAAAAGATGGGTAAGTGTAAAATTCCAAATATTTGGGGAGTAAACTATTTTTCAAAAATATGAGTCAGAAAATGTCTCAATAGAAATTGGAAAACACAGTATTTTGAAGTAAATAAAATAAAATTGAAACTTATCAAAATGTGCACAATATAGTGAAAATGATATGTAGTAGGAAATGAATATTGTTAAACAGATATATTTAAAAAATCAAAAAATCAATTAAAGCTTGTACCTTAAGAAAATAGAGAAAGGATGCTTTTTAAACCTAAAGCAAATAGAAGTAAGTAAATAATGACAAGAAATAGATTACAATAATAAAATTGAGAACAGGGAGATGAAAGAAAAAAAGTAATCTCTCAACCAGATTCGTTGAAAAGACACATTCATTTTAAAAAGTATAAAAATTCTCTAGGCATCTCAAAGAAAATTGTGAGAAGTCAGAATTTGTTAAGGTTTTAAGAGGAAAGAGAAAGTATTTTCCCTGTTCAAAATTTTCACTCTGGCTAACGTGAAGAGAATGACTTGTAGATGAGCAAGACTGGAAGTAGGAAGATAGGTAAGAAGTTGATAGTTCTTGTGAGATATCAAAGTTGTTTGTGCCAAGATTTTAAAAATAATAGAATGACTGGACATAACTCAGACATTATGAAACAGAAAATCACTTGATTACTTGTACATGACATTAGTCATGGTTCTCCAGAGAAAAAGAATCCATAGGAAATTTAAAGAGAAACTAATATGAAGTTGTTTCATCTGCTGTATGTAAGCTGGGGGCCCAGAAAAGCCAGACTTGGCATGAGAAGCAAGAAGCCTATCACAGAGGAACATAGGATGCATTGTTCCAGCTCAAATGGTAAGTCAGAAAAATAGAGACCAATTCCTCCTTCCTTTACCTTTTCTTCTACTAAGGCCATCAAAAATTGCATGATGCACACCCACATTGGGGAGGGCAATTTATTAAGTGCACTGATTCAAATCCTAAGTTTATCTGGAAACATGCTGACATACATACCAGAAATAATGTTTAATATTGACTCCCCACAGCCTAGTCAAGATAACATAAACAATTAATCATTGCAGACATATATGAAAAAAAATTAAATCAAGAATGCTTCATAGATTGAGCAACTAGATAGATAGAAGTGTCATCAACTGAGGCTTGGAAATCACGGGAAGAAGTAGAAAATTTATTTCAGATACATTCTGTTTTAGATTCTTTTTAGACAACTAATGGAATACCAATTGGCCTCATAGGATGATGTGTTGATGGATGAAGTGAAGCTATAGATTTGAACTAAATATAGAAATGACATTTAAATTCACGGCACAAGACACATTGGGAGGGATCCAGAGGGAAAAATATTTAGAAGCGACAAGAAGGTTTTCCAAGACCAACCCTTAGTATTCCAAAATATAGAGCATGAGCAAAAAAATCACAAGTCAACAAAGGGACTTCTGAGAACCCTAAAAGTCAGTAACTGTTAATTTCTCACAGCGTTCATAATATACCCTTACATCTCATAGTTTTACAGGTGTACTCTTAAATCTCTTTCTACCTAAAAAGACCTTTCTCACATTTTGCCCTGTAAAAATATTGATTATTTGATGCTAATAATATAGGTCAATTCCTTTAAGCTAACATTAGTTTTGAGTTCTCTTTCCCCTCACTGAAGAATATTTGATGTATATTTTTTCTATATTTTAGTTTTAAAGTTTCATCAAATTTACTTTCATTTCTTACTATTCCTCTTTGAAAACTTTGTCATAGTCTTTGCCTAGTACCAGATTCATGGCACAGGCACTGTTATATCATGAAAACTTTGGCCGGGCGCGGTGGCTCAAGCCTGTAATCCCAGCACTTTGGGAGGCCGAGACGGGCGGATCACGAGGTCAGGAGATCGAGAC